>NW_024609868.1:72162379-72539344 GCF_016920785.2 Ixodes scapularis
AGACGAAAATAAATATCAAGTTTAGGACATAATTGCATGCAGATACATGTTTGGACATTTCTTCGAAAACTCGCGTTGAATAACAATAATCACATCTTAAGACGGCACTTACCTAGGCTATACATATATCATTCTTAAAAAAAGTATAACATATCTACCATAAATAGCTCCGGCTGCAGCGTGCTTCAAATCTGGCACAAACGATAATCGTCAAAAAACCCGTCGTCCTTCCTCGCCCCTTCGGGGATTTATTTCTTTAAACCTAAGCATGCCAGAACATTGAAATAAACGACATTGTCTTTCGTAAGGAACGCAGCACCGCGTGTAAAAGTTCGAGAAAAAAAAAATTGCGAATGTACCCCACTACTTGAAATCAAAATGAAACCGTCCGCCGGTCTTTCGAAGTTCGACGAACGTCGAACTTTTACCCTAAAAGTTCGAAGTTCGTCGAACTTCTGACTTTTCAGAATTCGAAAGTTCGAAACTTTTCGAATTCTCTTGATCAATAAGGTCGAAAGTTCGAAATTCAACGAATTTTTTAGTCAGTCAAGTTCGAAAGTTCGTCAAGCATCGAACCTTGCAGCGCAATAAGTTCGAAAGTTCGAAAAAGATCGAATTTTTTAGCGTAATAAGTTTGACGGTTCGTAAAGCGTCGAACTTCTTAGCTTAACAAGTTCGAAAATTCGACCTCCGTCGATTTTACGATAAAGACAATTCGAAAAATCGAAATCTTTCGAACCTTTCGAACCGCTTGATTCGATCATCGAAACTCCGATTCGAAAAAAGTTCGCGGCATCCCTACCCGAAACCAAACCGATGTGTTCGTATATCAAGCTCTTTGTAGTAAAAAACGACATCGCACTCTCGATGAACTAAAATCGGCGCCTCGCCCTGAGGTTAGACATGGTTCGGAGCCCCAGTCGAGTTGGTACGAGTCACCCGCAGTGACACCTAAGCAAAAGTACACACCACATGGTGGCCCGTGGCCAACCGTTTTCCGCTAAATTTAGAGAGAACACTAAAAAAAAAAAAAGTTGAAATTGGCGTTTTGGAGCAGGCTGGCGCAGGGAAGTGAATTGGCGCAGGGTGGCGCAATTGGCGCAGCGCTTCCACCCCTGAGATGTTAACTGGATGCAGCTTTTTAAAAGCCAAAATATACTTTTTTCCCTGACATTTTAAAGCAAATACTGCGCCATAGAAATCCCTAAAATTGCAGCAAGGTAATTTACCCCCATGTGCCCTTCCTTGTCGAAGAAAATAACTTGCCACTTTCACGGTGCCATGCGTAGATTTTTTTAGGAGGGAAAGAGGGGGGGGGGGGGGGGGGGGGCTGGCTGAGGAGGCTGGGATCTTTATCACCAGGGGAGGGAGGGCTGAAGCCCCATAAGCCTCCTCCCTGTCCACGCCACTGCAGTGGGGGACGACCACTATGTCGCACACGTAACACTAAGGCGCGTGTTAAAGGGATACTGAACAGAGATTTCGAGCTAACTAAACAAGGCCGGGCGGATAGGTGGGAAGTTGCAAAACCAAAAAATACCACACATACGGCGATATATCTAACGGATCGCCGTATTTTTTTGCGAAAGAAGTGCGCGATTGAACCCGGCCGACGAGACAAGGCACGTCACGATTCCCATACTCTCTCCTCGCTACGTCCCGCCAAGCTGGTGAACCGAAGCGAGGAGGAGAGAAGCGAGGCCGCTTCTCCTCATTCTCAAATTCTCCCGGAGGACAGTTACGTCAAAGAACTCGCTTGATCGCGCCCTTCTTTTTGCAAAAGTATGGCCATCCGTTGGAGACATCGATGTTCGAGGGATGTTTTGGAGTTCGTAGCATCTGGTTCAACACTTCTGCAGCCTTACTTTGGGAAATCCAAATTTCGGTTCAGTATCCCTTTAACCTACCTGGTCCACCCATTCAAGCCGCTTCGCGGTGACAATCTGCGACGACTTGTTACAAAACGTAAGAAATAAAATTAACATAAGGATGATCCCGAGATGACACATTTTTCAACTTGTCTCAAGGTCCTTTCCTGTCTTTGCACTCTTGCGATCTTTTTTTTTTTTTTTAGTTTTGTGGTTTAACGCGAGCGCTGCGCTTAGTCCAGATATAGAGTAACTGTATAGGCATTGCAGAGCTAGAGTATAGCATCCCTTTTCCTTTTGCCGCCAACTCGGTATTGGCAGACTTGGTAGCAAAAACCGGGCACATCTCTCCCCCCCCCCCCCCCCCCCCCCCCCCCCGAATCAAAATCCTGGCTATGTGCCTAGCTGAGAACATGGAGGCGGTGAGTCTTGTCTTGTTGGCAGCAGAAAAAAAGTGGGCACAATCCTGGGTGTCCCTCCGTAAGTTTCTCTCGAGAAGAAACGACAACCTTTCTTGCATTGTAAATGAGCTGAATATTGGAGACTCCAGCGAAATCAACGCTGCGTAGCGGCAACACCGAGAAGCTCAGGAGAGGAGGTCGTTTCCACTCTGTCGTCTGTTATCGCTGCTTGGTTCACGTAGACAGCATAGAAACAAACATTGCTTCCAGTAATTATTGTTATGCTTCCGCCGTGTCATTCCTACGCACTGACTAGAAGGTTTCTACCGTCGAAAAATCGCTTTGCTTTCACATGTAACACCGATCTTACGCTGCAGTGAAAGAATTTATGGTGGTCAGCGTGCTGAACGACGAAAGCAACCTCCTTTCGCCCACCATACTGCCTGACCGGCGCGCCCCTATAGTTCGCTGGAGTCGCAAATAGCTGAGCTGCTCGGCGAGGGCGGCACCCACTCTGGCCTTGCGCATCGGAGGGAGCCCCTAGAGTAAGTTGTAAGCAGGAATGGCGTCGCGAGCTCAAAGTGCTGGTACTGCAGAAAAAGTAGTTCCTACCTCAGTGCTGCTCCTGCTTGCACTGGAACCTCTCGTCCTTGTGGTCCAACCATGATCGAAGTAGCTGTAGTGTCTTGAAAGCCGTTGGAAACGATCTTGCTCGCCATGTCGTGTGCAGTATTGTTCCCTCGGTTCTAGAGTGGCAAGGCCCAGAACTATCAGCGCTTTCTTGCATCCTGTAACTTCTTGCAGAGCATCAAAGACAGTGGTTAAGATCTTTATGCTATCAGAAAGGCCACCGCATGCGGAACACCAGACAGAAAATGTGATTACAATGTTCGGCTTGAGTTGGAAATGCTGGTTTAACTTTGAGATGTGACACAACATGGTGCCATCTTAGCATAGGACTTGAGCATTAAAGGGGCCTTGCAATGACGTTTTTACTGGTTTTTAATTTGCACCGAACTTAAGCGCACTAAACATAGTAACTTAATGAAACTTTTTTTTTCCCCTCGAATTTCGCTTTATCTTAAAAGTTACAGGCAAATTAATATTACATAAACAAGCAAAAAATAACTTCCTTCGTGACGTCTTTGGCCACTTCAGTGGCCGTGAACTAGAGGAGGGGTAGTGAGCGCAGCGAGCGCTCATGGCTGCCGCACTCTGCGTCGACAGCTCGAGAGGGTGCCACAAAAGCATGTTCTGGATAGGCTGTAGGAGCAGGCAGCCAGGGCGGCTCTCATTGCATTTGCTGCACGATTAAACACTAATTCGGCATGACACTTCATTGGCCACAAACGACAGCAAACATGGGGTAAAGATCAGTTCAGAACAGGAGCCACTTCGCGCTGCCATACCGCGAAACGGCCAAACTGCAAGCCAAACCTGTGCCGAACGCTCGGAACCGGTCAAATCCCCGAGTCCGTAAATGACCGCAGTGCCACCGCATACATCCGGGACCTTTCTACGCTCGCCACTCGTTGGAGCCTGATCCTACTATTCGTTTCTAGTATGCGCCGCCTTTTTTACCGCTTGGTGGCGGGTATGTCGACGGGTCATTTCTGGTTTCCGGACTTTATGAACTGCATTTGTTTCTTTTCTGATCTAAAATACTGAACAAAAACTACTTGCATAAATAATTGAGACGGTTATTGCCACTTATATTTTGTATTTCGACTAAAAGAAGCTTTTAGCGGCTCTCACCAGTAGTAAGCCCAGGACCAAAGACGTCACATTTCGTGCACTTTCGGTACCGCGGGGCGCCCCCGTAGGTGGAGGAGGTTTCCGCGTCGTCCGGTTAAAATATGACGCACTGATATTTAGTTACTCTCTCCGTACCCGCTGGCTTGCCCGAACCAGAAGAGAAGTGGAAACCGCAAAAAAGGTTGATGCTTAAATATGATTGCAGGGCCCCTTTAAGGTGAATGCTGGCGTATCGGCTTAATCCTGAGAATAATTAAAGTCTACGCACTCAAGTCGGATTTATGTAAACGTGGCAAACTTGGACGACATAAACGGTTATTGAAGGTAACAATACTGGGCAGGAGACTAAGAAAGAAGGGGAAACGAGAGAGTGTGGGGACATCAGAATGCCGAGCTTTCGTTTGAATGATTAGTGGGTAGATCTAAATTTAGCTGCCTTTGTCTTCATTGCACTTGTCGAACGAGCTAGAATGCGTCTGGCGTTATGCTCTTGCATCAGAATGTGTTCGACACATGCAGTGCAGACCAAGGGCTTTAGGTCTACCCACTAATCAATCCGACCAGAGCTCAGCGTTCTGACGTCCTCGCGCACTCGTCTCTTCCTCTCTCTCAGTCGCTTGGCGCATTCGACATACTGAAAGCCGAGACAGGTAAAGGACAAGCACAACGTCGCTATCCAGCAAACCGGCCCAGGTCACAAGCATACTAGTAGCCCTTCCCTTGGCAAATAGCACGCGCTCGCCGGGCGGATTCTTGTGCCGCTGGTAAATCTGGAGCCGGTAGAGCGCTCGGCGAGCGGCCGTGTTTTCAGACCACGCTATTCGTAGCGGGAGCTCGCGCTGCCACTTCGCGATGCATGCTCTGAAGCGCGCGCCCGTAGCAGTACAGAGCCTCTGAAAACGATCCACTAAAAGTCTAGCTCCAACCGATCCGTGGGAAAGGGGCGGAGCGCGTCGAGCGAGCCACAGAAGTTCTCTGCCTTTTTCGGAGCAGTTTATTCGGAAATCACTCGCAACATTTCAGCTTCAATATTTCTGTTGGCGATGTTGTGGCACTCACGAAACTGATTGTGCCAGTGCCACTTCGCAATAGAAAGTTGCGTGGACATCTGAGGGATGCGGTACTGTTAAGGCCCGACCACACTAGCGTGAACGGCGCCGCCGGGCGGCGCCGCCGGGCGGCACCGCCGTCCGGCGTCCCAACGCGAGGAGTCCACATTGGCCTCCGTTTTGCAGGCGTCACGTGACAGCACTAGATCCCGCGATCGCGCCTCCCGTCGGATTTCCCGCTCTTTCGTCGTCTGCTCTTCGTTAGATTCTTCCGTTCCGCACTCGCTGTCTAGACGGTAGGAGTTCATAATGACCTGGTGATCAGCGTGAATATGATTATCCTAGCCTGCTCGTTGATCCTGCGACGTCGCCGCGCTCTGAAGGGAAGGAGGTGCAGGTTTAGGGTCCGGCCGAGTTGGTTCTACCGAAGGACAGTACAGGTCTGGCGCGCCGCCGTGGCTTTGCTGCCCCGGAGGCGCGCCAGAGATGAAGGCTACTCTCGAAAGTGTCACCAAATCAACACGACATCCGTCACAACAGAGACGACATGCAACAAGTGCCACGGAGAAACTCACTTGTAATTCCGAATTCCTGTTAGTTTCAAGGGACCGCTCCGTTGGGGAAGGCATCGGGGGGAAATAGGGGGAGCAGCCGACACGAAACACGTCCTTCGCTTCGAGACGCGCCGAGGACCGGCTTGAGCGTTGCCATGGCATCGCGACGTCACTCTCTACGCCACCTCCCATTGGCTCCTCTCTTCTGCGGCGTGCGGCGTTGGGCTCTGAACCGCGCAAGGAGCGGTTGGGTGTGCGGCGCCGCACGTCGTGACGTTGAAGCCGAAAACTGGTTTCCGCCGGCAACCGGCAGCGACGACCGTCGCGCCGCAGGCCTCCGAAACGCCAATGTGGTCGCGCCTTTACAAGCCCAGTTACGAGCATCAGAAGTAGGCGATCCGATACAACGCGGTGCCGTCGCACAACCACGAAGACGAGTCCAAGTGCGAAACAAGCGCTCGCGATTTGCCAGGGAAAGGGGCTAAAGGTTAGAGCATAGCTTAGCAAGCTTACGGCAAAAGTAACACTTCGTTCTGAACAAAGAAAAGAGTTGTGCTCACCGGCCGTTTGAAGTTTTCGTAGCCTCTCGCTGCCAGCCAACGGTCTATGACTAGACGCGGCGTCTCCGAGATACCGTTTGACACTCTTGAACAAGGTACTAGTAAGAAACGCCCATTATTAAGGTTCTTAAAAGTAAAAAATAAGCGACGAACGCCGGCACAATGCGGAGGGCAAGTTCGTCTGCTTCTCGCGCAGGGGGTAGCGGTGACGTCAGAACGCCGAGCCCTGATTGGCTGATGGGGCCCCCCTATCTGAGCGTCGTCTGCTCCTTTGCAACGTCGTCTGCTCGCAACGTCGTCTGCGTCTGTCTTACCTTTCCTGCGACTTTCGGAAGTGCAGAGCAATCTTACGCCAAAAATGTGCGTAATACATAACTTAAGAACAAATTCGTATTCACGGAACGAAATTTTCGTCAGTTTTGCGCAGGTTACGACGAAATCCTACGACAGCTCCAAAGCTGTCTTACGCACTTCTTACGAACAAATCAGCATGGCCGACAGCGTCGCGGTCGCGACGACCCACGGACGTTTATTTTTTTACGTGCGCTTCTCACGCGTCCCGACTTCAAGCAGCAAGAAAAAAGTAAAAAGTACTTGCAACAGACCACGACGAACAAGAACGCTGGATCCACAAACACCCGGGATAAGCTCCAACGGCCATGATTCCACCGAACGCGACCAAGCGAGCACGGCAGTTAGGCCTAGCAGGCACTCCGTGACTCGGCGACTGTCTGCCCACGACCGGCTGGCGTGCTGAATAGAATATGCCCGCGCGACCCTTGTGAACCCTTCCCGTATTATACTTTGATCGCTGACCTCAGTTTTAGATTAAGAGGTCAATTTCTTCCTCTTGTTATGTCCTTGTTTCCCGAGGCAACGGTGACTCTCGCCGGTGAAAAAGCGGTGAATCTCCGACAGACGCAGGAAACGTAAAGCAGCCATCGCTTTGACTAGCAGACGTAAAGCAGACGACGTTAACTGCGCCAACCCGCCGACGCCGTTAAAGAATGAGGGGTCTCGCCGCACACGAAAGGAGGGAAAAAGTATTTGGGAGGGAACTTGCGTACACTAACACGCTCACTCTCGGTTCTTCAAACAAACCTCGGCGCCTCGGGACACCTCGCCAGTGAGTCCTTTGACTTCCCTCCTTGATGCACGTCTGCTAGTTGTTAGACAAAAACAACGTACCGCTCGAGTTATTTCGTCTGCCCTCTCTGAAAGGTGAAGTCGAGCTCGCTCGTAATTTCCGAAAGTCGCACGAAAGGTAAGACAGACGCAGACGACGTTGCGAGCAGACGACGTTACAAAGGAGCAGACGACACTCAGATAGGGGGGTCGCGATCAGCCAATCAGGGCTCGGCGTTCTGACGTCACCGCTACTTCCTTTCTCATGCGCAGAAGACGAAAATGAGCCCACTTGCGAGGCGTATACAACGACACCCGACGACTCGCCTCTGAGAGCAAAGTTATGGACGCCCATTCAAAACAAGATATGAGCGGGGAGATTTTGGGCGATAGCTAGCGCCACCTGCCATAGGCACCCTGTTTCGGTTTCGGTTTCAAAACCGAAAAAGATAAAATCGTTTTATCGGATACAAATAGTACTTAAAACCACTAAAATTATCGGAACCTGAATTTGAAAGGTAGATTGAAGATAATGCTGCCTATCGCTTTAATACAAAATCTTTTTTTTTTTTTTTTTTTTTTTTTTGCAAATGAATTTTTGAACATATTTATTTTTGCACGTGATTAGGGATGCCGCGAACCACCCTAGGGTCGATTTCGAAAGGTTTCGATATTTTCGACCCGAACTGATGCTCGAATTCGAAAGGCTTCTATATTTTCGACTAGAAATCGAAAAATTCGCAGCTTTCCTAAATCGCGGGGTTTCGAAATCGAAAAGTTCGAAGCTTTCACGGTTTCTAAAAGTTGGGGTCGATTATTTCGAATTTTTGTTTACTTGAGGTTGGATAAATTTAAAGATTTCGAACTTCCCTAATTTGAAATTCGAGAGATTTGAACGTTTCGAATTGCTTTAGATCTAAAATTCGAGCGTTTCGAATTTTTAAAGACAAAGGTCGATAAATTCCAAGATTTCGATTTTCTTTTTACATGAAGTTCGAAAAGGTCGAAGGTTTCGATTCTCTTTCAAAACAAAATTAAAAAAAAAAAAAAAACTTTTAAGGTTTTAAATTTTTTTGATGTCCAAGTGCGCAAAGTTCGAAGTCGGGTTTTCATGTTCCGCCACCAGTTTCAGTTTCAAATAACGTTTTCACGCCACACTGGTTTTCACGAAATCAGGTTTAGAAAAGTTCGGGTGTGATATTTAGACTGCGCGAAGTTGGTCAGGCAATTAAATGAGACGACGAGTGTCCGGGATGTGCTGGAATATTTGCCAGTGCAGAGTGACCTGTGACAATAGATCAGTAATTGTGACCGCCAGCCCGGGGTGGTCATTAACGTGCATCACGAAGTAGTGATTCTACGAACGCACTGTTTAACGATACTCATCCAGTTCAAAACGGCCGGGGGCAGGCAGGTGGTTGAGGCTCAGAGAAACCTTGAAGTGATCTGGCAAACTGCCCCCCTACCCCCTTGCGCGCTGGTAGTAATCCGATCAAACGCCGCCCGAGTGACGCTGGCCATAGCCTCCAGAGGAGGCTATGCGCTGGCATATAGTAAGTTTAGTTTGTACATGATGCAAAATCCTGAGACTGGGAATGAAATTTTGAAGAAAAAGTGTAAGAAGGCAGAAAGAAAGGGACAGGACAACGCCTCAAACTCAGCTCTGGGAATGAAATTTTAAAGAAAAATTGTAAGAAGACAGAAAAAAAGGGGACAGGACAACGTCTCAAACTCAGCTCAGGAAAACGTCTCAAACTCAACTCAGCTAAGTTTCAGACGTTGTCCTGTTCCTTTTTTTCTTTCTCTTTACACTATTTCTTGCGAATTTCATTCCCAGTCTCGGGGTATTTTGTATCATGATGAACATACACCAGCTTGCCTGCATCTTGACATTTTTTTTTTGTTTGTAATTGCTTTGGAGGTTTATTTTCCGGGGCGGAAGAAACGCCGAGCAAAAAGCACAGAAGTTGATGCAACTTGAGGTCGAGGAGCGTTCTACAATACCAGTGGCGTCGGAAGCGGAAAAACGGAGGGGGGGGGGCTCCAGTCCCTCCCTCCCCCCCCCCCCTCCCCCTCCCAGATATTTCGGACTGTTAAAGAAAACAATAGAGGTAAAGAGGGCATGGTCTAGCTTCTTTTCATCTGAAATTATTTATGCATATGTATAGTTACTGTCGCTCTTCACTGCATAAAAGATCGCGTAGATGGTCATTGTTAGAAACTCGTTGTCAGAAGGCACTACTCGTCACATGCTCGGTGGCTCGGAAGTTCAAAGCTATGTCTTTTCGCCCTAAATAACTGTGCCATTGGTAAAAAATAATCAATAAATACACATAACAATAAATGCAAAAATAAAAAGCTGGAGAGAAAAAAGAACTATCAAGAACCAGCCGGAAGTATTGTATTCTTGCATATTCAGAGGCCAAGAACTATGAAACAAGTTTCTCCCACCAAATTGTGTACAGGCCAAAAGAAACACGTCCCAAAAACGTAAATTGAGAAAAAAAAAATGTGTTTTTTTATGACGTGCTGAACTTGAACAATTTTAGAAATCTTCCCCCATGAGTTAATTTGTTCCTCAACGGGGGGAAAAAAAGAAATACATCATTTTGTATAATGTAGATGGTAATGATATGTACTGTCTCTTTTGTTAATTTAACTGCGATACCTAAAGAATATAGGCGAAAAAAATACAAAGTTTAGGGCATAATTGCCCGTAGGTATATGTTTTGATATTTCTTCGAAACTCGTCTTGAACAACAATAATCATATCTTAAGGCGACACGTACCTAGGCTATACATAGATCATTCTTTAAAAAAGTTTAACATCTCTACCATAAATAGTTTCGGCTATAGCGCGCTTCAAATACAGCACGAACGACAATTGTCAAAAACCCGTCGTCCTTCCTCGCTCCTTCGGGAATCTATTTCTTTAAAACCAAGCATGCCAGATGATTGAAATAAACGGCATTGTCTTTCGCAAGGAATGTGGCAACGCATGTAAAATTGCGAAAAAAAAAATTGCGAATGTACCTCACTGCTTGAATCTAAATTAAACCGCCCGCCGGTTTTTTGAAGTTCGACGAACTTCGAACTTTTACCCTAAAAGCTCGAAGTTCGTCAAACCTTTGACGTTTCAGGAATCGAAAGTTCGACAATTTTTGAATTCTGTAGATTAATAAGGTCGAAAGTTCGTAAATTTTCGAATTTCTTAGCGTAGGAAGTTTGAAAGTTCGAAAAACTTCGAACTTTTTAGTGCAAGAAGGTCGAAAGTTCGAAAATCATCGATTTTTTAGTCTATCAAGTTAGAAAGTTCGACAAGCATCGAATTTTGCCGGGTAATAAGTTCGAAATCTCGGAAAGCGTCGAACTTCTTAGTTTAATAAGTTCGAAAATTCGACTTCCGTCGAATTTCTCAATATGGAAACTTCGAAAATTCGAAATCTTTTGAACCACTTGAATCGATCATCGAAACTTCGGTCGAAAAAAGTTCGCGGCATACCTACACGGGATTAAATATAAAGATGGACGACTTTAATTCACAGTATGATTGATTTTGTTTATGTGCCTAAATCTTGTCACTTTACCTGTTGATATTTCACGCACATTTTACGCCATATCGAAATAAAAGGGCACGGCGAGATTGGTGCGTTTTCCACCCATCGGAGATAACACGCCAGCTCGTTGTCCTTTTCGAGCATTGCACGGCGATCCGGTACGCGAACAGTTAGAAAGCAGTCCGCCAGTGCCGTAGCCAGGAAATGTTTTCAAGGGATGCTTTCCTTTGCCCAGACCATTCAAAAGTAGAAAAAAAAAATCAAGAAAGAGGAAAAGAAATCCCGGAAACACAATTTTAGTTGCTATTTTTCTGTTTCTCAGAAGACAAGAATTTAACCTTTTTTATTTCGTCCCTCCGATCTTTAAAGAGGGGAACTTTACTGTGGAACAACGAAAACACGCAATCATAAAATATAATAATGCGCTTTGAACAAAAAAGTTTAGACAGGCTCACAAAATATTCCGGTGCGTTCCCTTCTCTGTGGAACACTGGGGTATCCAATGACTGAAAACTACGTAAGAGTGCCAAAGAATAGCGAAGTTTAGAATACGATTACACATAAAAACTCTAATGCGCACTGACCGGGGCAACGAGCAAGTGAAACGTCACGCTCATTGTTCCTGCGCACATTTTTCAGAAATGATCGTGTTGTGGTCATGTTTCTGGTTTTTTTTTCGTTCTTCGTTGTGGTTTTCCGAGAAAGTGGCAGAGAAAAGTACCAGTTTCTATCGTTTTGTGGGGTCTAAACATTTAGTGGAAGCTGCGGTCGGTCGATCGAAAGAAGCGAGAGGACCCTTTCGGAGCTGTCTTGGATGTTCCCGTGAATGTTCAAAAGTGCAACCCCTATACTCCGTTCACCCTTAGCTGAGACTAGAAGCTCCGCCTTCAGCGCGAGCTTTCTGCCCTTGCTGGCACAAGTCTGAACGCGCAGGCGCGCGCAAACAAAGCACAGCGGAAGCCAGCGAGCTCGCGCTGAAGGCGGAGCTTCTGGTCCGAGCTAAGAACGGAGTAGCAAGCGCTCCGGGGACGTTGATGCTCTCAGGTATGGCTCCCGTCTTCGGAGTCTCGAGACCGAACGTTCCGCCTCAGCGGCGCCCGTTAGCCCTCACCATGCCCGTTAGCGCCTCAGCGGCGCTAACGGGCATGGTGGCCAGGATTTGCAGCAGGCGATTGACATTAGAATACAAGACCTGGGGACCAAGGCAAATTGTCTCTACCGGTGACACGCGCTAAGCGGTGCGGTCCCTTCACATCTGTGTCCAAACCAGAACTTCCTCAGACAGTTTGTTTAATGAAACGAATGCTCCGCACAGGCTGGTGGTTGGCCAAACCCGAGGATTGCGACATTGATACCGACGTCGTTGGCCATGACATTGCTCTCGCCTTGGGCGGACGATGCTGCCTGACGTGAATGTGCCGACTGTTGGAGACGTTGATGGCACGCTTGAAGTTGTAGGTCAATAATCATTATTTAAAAAAGCGTCAAGCGACAGCTTTGGCTATTGAATTAATTTTTGAGAGTCTATATACGTAAAGGAACTTTCACGACTCACGTGTTGAACGCAAGATTATAAACATTACCCACTGCAGTGATTAAAGAAGTAACCTCGGTACGCTTTGAAACCAAAAGAATTATGAGCATTCCAAAGTGCTTCTACGGTGCATATGCTGCCGCATTTCTCTCCCGCTTTTTTCTTTTTTTTTTTTCTTTTTTACATTTTCGTATGCCCCCAAAACAAATAAAAGACGGGACGAAAAGAAAAAAAGAAAGCTAAGCTGTTTGTCATTTTGTCGTCCTGTTTGTAGGGTTGTAGGGTTTGCAAAGTCAAAGTATTGCTATTTTGAAATTTTGTTTCGCTGCCCTGATAGTGGCGTGGAGTCCTTGAGGCTCAAAGACTATGGGAACTTTATTCAAGCCGCCTGCATTCTCCGAGGCGAGGCCAGCGTCCTTCGAGGTCAGGATTTCGCGGCTTATGTGACGTCAGGAGCGGAGTCATCCGCACCTGCGAGCCCGAAGAAAGGCTTAGGTTGCTAATAACACTGTCGAGTTTGGCGAGAGCTCTTCGGAAAGCCGGAGCCGGACTTCTATTTCTCACGCTCACGCAGTCCACGGACGTGTTGTCATCTTCGTTTTGCTTTGGAATGTTCCGGCCCCTCGCCGTAGTGCGTTGTCGAACAGAAAGAGAAGCACATAAGGCTTTTAATGCCTTCACAAAAAAAAAAAAAAAAAAAGAAAAAGCTGACAATGAAAAAGGGAAAGGGGGAAAGAGGAAAACCATGCAATTTCGAAGGTGCTTCGACCCTTGAACACGACCTGGCTACGCCAATGTCTGGTTTATCAGCGCGGCCAGCCAGCGCATTCCGACGAGCTGCCACCTTGAGCATGCGTGTCTTCGCGGCAACCGCGTCGTATTTACACGTACCGTATGTCGGATTCCCAGTCGGTACCTTTTCGTTCCCGTGGTTTGGACCCGCTTCAAAACAACGATTCGGGGTAGTGGTTAGCAGATCGAAAACAAACAAATGTTGGGGGATAACGAATGCAGACCAGCATTTATTTTCTCCAAAATCTCACACAAATATGACAAAACACAAATCACACTGTCGGGTTTGTCGAAACTAGCTGCTTGGCGGATTTTCCGGAGTGGTGTCAAGCGACTCTGGTGATTCCGCCGGAATGATTCGATGAAATCGATATTCCACAGCGACCTCTTTCTGACAGATGGCCAGTCTGTTCGCCGAGTCAAGAAACTGACACCGAAGAAAGCGGACGAAGCCTAATTACACAACGTACGCGTTTGAAATTGTAGCGCATTTCACAGAACCTTTGCAAGCAATGCAAAAATTCAGTCCCACTTTCATCGCGGACCGCTGCTATCGTTTACCTAGCCGAGACACTCCAGATGAAAATTTCTGGCCGGCTTGGTTAAAATGTTTCATTGGGTCCACCGTTCCCGTACATTCGATGGCGCTTGTTTCGACCGGGAACGGCTGCCATTACGTACGACTAGCACATGATAAAATATAGCACACACACATGAGGTCATCCTTAATTCTAATTAACTCTACCTTTGGCGCGTCATGGAGATTCCCGCTTGTGCCGGCACCCCACCACCACCACCACCGGCTGTTAGGCCTATGGGCCCGAGCTCGCTAGACAGATAGGCCTAATGGCGGTAGCACATCCTCGGGGCAGTTCACGTCCACAATCGCCCAGTAAGCGCACGGACGTTAAATATGCACACCAGCACGGGAAAACGTGGACAGAAGACGACACGCGGCAAGAACGGCAGGTTCAGTTCGCAGAAATGAGAGCCTCGAGCACCACACTGGCCCCAGCTGCCCCGAATTCCGTTCTCGTACATTCGATGGCGCTTGTTTCGACCGGGAACGGCTGCCTTAACGTACGACTAGCACATGATAAAATATAGAACACACATGAGGTCACCGTTAATTCTAATTAACTCTACCTTTGACGCGTCATGGAGCTTTCCGCTTTCGCCGGCACACCACCACCACCACCGGCTGTTAGGCCTATGGGCCCGGGCTCGTTGGACAGATAGGCCTAACGGCGGTAGCACATCCTCGGAGCAGTCCACGTACACGCGCACAGTCGCCCAGTCGAGCGCACGAACGTTAGAAATGCACACCAGCACGGAAAAACGTGTACAGCAGACGACACGCGGCAAGAACGGCAGATTCAGATCGCAGAAGTGAGCGCCTCGAGCACCACACTGGCCCCAGCTGCCCCGAATTCCCGAATGGGGCGCTCGCGCGCAGGGTTGCCAGGTAGGTTTAGCTCAAACCGCCAAAATGCCAAACGGTGTAGCCCAAAAGTAGCCAAATGCAAAAAATTTGTATAGCCAAAAAGTAGCCAAAAACCAGCTGAGTGTCAGGGTCCACAAAATTCAAAATTATGCTCTCGCAAGTAGGAACTGGAGCCGGAACTGCATCTGCATATATTGTGTAGAAGAAGCTTCCAAGAACAGCAACATCTTGAAATGTATATGAAACATTTTATTGGAAAAACACACACAAAAAAGTATCGGCATTTTTAAGTATTGACACACGTTTGTAGAGTCACATAGAGTTAACAATCGCTCGTGCAGGGCTGGCTGACCTCATACATCAGTTGCGAGTTGAAGCGCACAAAAAATTCTTCTGTGGGCTTGAAGTCCTTACAGCACTCTTTCTTCCCAAGGAATGCGAACTTCACAAACAGGATGCTTTCCAGGGTGGAATGGGACAATCTGTTTCTGAGGTCCGACTTCGTGAGGGACACCTAACGGGTTCCCAGACATTTCATCGAACGCCGTTTCGTCGAACGCCGTTTCATCGAAAAAATGGACGTTTCATCGAACGCCGTTTCGTCGAACGGCATTTTATCGAATCGCTGACGGCCGTTTCATCGAATGTCTTTTATATAAAAAGTGTGAAAGATGCTCTTTTATGCACGGATCGAGTGCATTTTAGTGTCATTCACCCATTTTATCGTCAGGTTTTTTAATGTACAAACTTGTAGCTGTTACAATTTATTTTGATGCAAGTAACCCATGAGGATATTTGTTCCGATTTTTACGTTTGTTTCGCATATTGTGCATATCTATTCACCCTTTCTGTATTACCCGATGGGCCTTGAGGGTATTGTAACAATTAAATAAAAAGGCGCACTGCCGGTAAGAGCGCACTCCAACTCGCGGAGGCCAGAAGGCGACTTAGGTTTTGCGCAGGCGCAACAACTTTAGCCCTGTGAGCTAAGGCCCTTACTGTGAGCCTCCTAGCCTGTCATGTCTTTCTATTGATACTTTTTTACTGCCTGAAGCTTGCATTAGCTAAAGCTGAAGTGCTATTTATGAAACTACAACGAAACATTGTTTGTTTTTTTTTAGTTCTAAGACTCAATGAAGTCAAAAGTAAGTACGTCACTTCAAATTTTATTTGAAAACTTTCGGGGGTTTATGTGTTCGTACGAGAGCCATTCACCGTTTAAGATGATGAGCAATTGCTCTCAAAACGTCCCCCCCAGCCATGCTCCGTCGGTTCTCATAAAAAAGGCGGACGTTCTCATGCTATGGCCTTCTTCTGGCGAGGAGGCTCTTGGGAACTCAACATCGCCTCCAGCTTGCCTTCTGTCAGTTGATGTTCTGCGGCGATGCAAGTCAAAAACTCCCAGAACCCGGGATGGGCACCTGCGACCAGCTTCAGGAAGCGGGAATGCCACCCTGGCGTTCGATAAGACGGCGTTCGATAAAACGGCGTTCGATGAAACGGCTTCGATGAAACGATGTTCGATGAAACGGCGTTCGATGAAACGGCGTTCGATGAAACGGCTTCGATGAAACGGCGTTCGATGAAACGGCGTTCGACGAAATGTCCGGTCCCACACCTAACGAAACACCCTCTCAACGGCGGCATTTGACATGGGTAGTATCAAAAGCGCGGTGCCAAGCGCAGAGAGCAACGGGAACATGGCTGCCCCAGAGCTGTTTCTTGCCTCCCTTACATTTTTCCAAAATAGCTCTGAACAATCATCAGACAGATCTCTGATATTCGTCTGGAGAAGCCTGTACTCGAACTCCATGGCCGAGATCACCGAAGTCTGTATAAAAGGCAAAAACGCTTTGTAAAAACTGTCAAAAGAAAACTGTGTGATGCTGCCAGGCTTGAGAAACAACAAATCGTTGAGAAGCTGCATGTTCGCAGGGAGGCGTTTCATCACACTTTTGATACACGCAATCACAAACCTCCGACATACTTTAAAGAGCGCAATTCTGTCCTTCTCGCAAAGCGAGGACTGTTCAAGAGTATTCAGAAAAACACTTCCGAAGCCACATGCACGTACATGAAGCACATTCGTTCCCAGTCCGCGCATTCGGGTGATGCGTAATTCGGCATGATTACTCGTTTCATCAATATCGAAGAGTTGCCCTTGCACGGCTTTGACCTAGATGTAGCCTTCCAATCCACCTCTTTCCTAGGAAATGGTAGGGTGATGAAAAGAAAGGTCAGGGAGGAGGATGCAGGGGCAAGGTCCTTCTTTGTGTGAACTTGGAGGCATAAGATAAGCGACAATGAATACAGAAGCGATGCCATTAGAAATGAATCTAGGTCAAAGCCGTGGTCCTGACGTCATGCCTACGCATCTTCACAGAAAACCTTGAAAGCAGGAATCCGTAAAAAATGGACTGTTGATTTGTGTCCATCCTAAAGTGTCTTTTATCTCTCTACCCTAAAGCAAGCACAAGAAAAATAAATAATAGAGACCTCTGTGTCTTCGTGTCCCCTTATATTGCCCGCAGTCTCAATGTTTGTCATGTTGAATTATTTTTCTCCGTCATGATTTGAAATAGCCCAAAAATAGCCACATAGCCAACCGCTATATTTCGACGCCAAATAAAAAAAGAAGTAGCCCAATTTGGCTATTAATAGCCCAATCTGGTAACCCTGCTCGCGCGTGGGCTTCTGGGTAGTCACCGCCGTCGGGCAGCGCTCTCCGGGCTCGTTGATGACGCGAATAGAGCATTCTTGGCGGCGGCGTGCAACGTTCGCGCTCGTCGCTACGAGTGCACAAAAATCGAGAAAGCTGCCACGCGCCACCGACCTGTGGGCACCCGAACTCGTGTGGACCAAGAAAACGCAACCTACGTATCCATCCGTGGATCGCGCCTTGTTTATTTACTTTTTTTCTGCTATGGCTTGGAATCGGGAAGAAATCTGGCCCCGCCAGGTACCGACGCAGGTATTTCCAGAGAGGGGAGGTTAGCGTATCAGATGTCTTTTGAAACCCCCCCCCCCCCCCCCACCCTTTCCCTTTGTTTTCCCGCCCTAAATTTTTACACATGCACAAATCAAGAGGAAGTCAGAACATCTAAACAGACCCCCCCCCCCCCCCCCCCCCGCCCCCTCTTAATCCGCCACTGGGCCCCGCCAACGGCTCGCTTATCCTTTTGAGATCGCGTGAAAGCTTTCTCGAGAGGCCGTTGGCTGTGTTTTTCGTGAAAACCCAGGGAGATGCAGACGCACATTTTTCGGTCCTGTTCAGACGGCGCATTCATTTCACGAAACTCGTTTCGCGAGTCAAGATGCGCCAGAAAAATGCATCGTGTGAAAGGGCCTTTAAACAACACACAATGGTTGCACTATACTTTAGTCTGCCCGAAAAGAGCTGGATTGCCTTCTGCTTCCCCATACTACCCTCAACTTTTGAGTATTCGCCAGATTGAGCGAAAAGTTCGTATTTTGTGATTGGTTTTTCACTAGTGCAATGTTTGTTGTTCGAGAGCGTCGGGATTTTGGACAAAAACCAGCCCCAAAACGTCTTGGACCCATTATAACGTACTCTTCCACGACGGGAAACCCGTTGGTGCCAGAGCCGGGACTGAGCGGAACGGGGGAAACGCCGGCTGCGTCAATGGCGGCCGATCTCCCGCAGACGGGTGGACGGATGGGAGTATTTTCACCTCCCATTTCGTCTTGCGGAGGGTTGTCATACTAGAACTCCAGTCTAAAATGGGAGTAAAATCAGGTGTTGTCACTTTTATACCTCGTCTCTTAGCGACCAGAGTAAAGTGATGGTTTCTAGTTTTTATACTCCCATGTGCGGGAGTGAATGCATTAGGCTTGGGAGTTTAATCGGTATCTTATTCTTTAAAACCCCCATCCGGGCTACTTTTCGTTTACAGTGTGATGACGTACAAATCAAAGTATGCTTGTGCCATTCTTTGCGGATCCCAGTGGTATATGATAACATGTTGCAATGTTGGTATTTATTATACAGTAATGGGCACAAGTAGATGTGTTCGGATTGCTGAACGTTAGCGCAAGACGCAGATAGTGATGCTGTGATATTTTTCAGTAAGAAACTGAATACAGCAGCTCCTGATCTCTTTTTTTTTTAGTTAATACTGTAATACAGTTTGTGTGACTTGCATAACTTACCTACACTCGGTCACATTTATTTCAGTAAAAAGAGTAATAAGTACTTTGTTTAACAGTAATAAATATTCTTAGGAATGCAGAATCTTGATCTCACTGTATTCTTTGTTGAAAAGTGCTTGGGTACAGCTATTCCATGCTTCGTACAACGAAAAGGGGCTAACTGTGATAGTAGTGTGAGTTCTTAATGTGTTCGTTCGTTTGAATTTCAATAAATGGATTATACACCCTCAACAGACTGTGTGGGCTGTGCTAACAATTACTTAACTTAATACTTTATTGCTCTAAGCAACCTAAAAGCAAAAAAAAAAAAAATGAAGAAGAGACATACACCACGAACTGGTGCTAACTTTCAACGGATTTAATCAAGCCTGTCAAACCCAGCGCCATAGTCTATTGTGTATGGGATGCTTTTATCACGAAAGGTTGGCGTGATAGACAAGACTTCACAGATGCGCGCTGGGTTTGACTGACTTTATTAAATCAGTTGAAAGTTAGTGCCAGTCCGTGTTGTGCGTGTCTCGTCCTTACCTTTTTTTTTTTTGCCCTTCTTAATTTTTTTAGACCTTAATGAACCAATTAGCCCAACCAAAGCTTCAATTCAGCAAATACTTTATTGCGCTTGAAAGCAAAATTGAATATGATGGGCGTGCCGCTTAGAGGAAAACAATTTTGTCTTGAAATCAGCTGTTCTTTTCTTTTTGTGTAATAAAAGCTAATACACTCTAAAAAAAGTTTGTGCGTCTACTTTCACGCACAACACCTCGGAGAGCCAATCACCACAACTTACGGAGGCTGCTCAGCGAGTGACAATGCCAAAACATATCTTTAGACCAAAAAAACGCAGTCTGAGTTGTGACATTAAGCAATGCAAAACGTCACGCTTGCATTGCTTAATGTCACAACTCGAACTGCCTTCTTTGGTGTAAACATATGTTTCGGCATTATCATTCGCTGAGCTGCCTCCGTAAGTTGATTGGCTCTCCCAGTGTTGTGCGGGAAAGTAGAGGCACGGGCGTTTTTTAGAGTTTAATGCATAATTCCTGACACTTTTTAGTGAAACTCATTGATGCTGTTAGCAGAAATTGAAAAATCACGTTCCCGATAATCCTGCATGTGCCTAACGCTAAAGGCGTTAGACATCGCATACTTAAGGGCGCTAGTTATTTGGCTCTATAGCATGTTACACTCGGGTATTTAATAAGCTCACATTTTGAAGGCTGGGAATATACCATATACGTTTCTGGAGCAGCAACAAAGGTATACGACGAAAACGTCCTTGTGTCGCTCGCCAAGAGAAGGGCGCCTGTGCACAATTAATTATATATCTACAGTTATCCGAATAGCCCCCAGAAGAAGGTGGTTTGTGCGTTGGGTTACGTTCCGATTCCGCGGTTGTTTCTTCTAGCGTGCCAGAAAACGGTTTATATTTTGCAAGACTATGCTTTTGTCACTCTTTCAATGTCTGGTTACTCTTATAATGCTTTTTCACAACACCACTCGTGCAAGATTTCTCCCATTGATAGGCACTTATCAAACCAATGTATACAATTCCCCCATCGGTCGACGACAACGCGAGCATTGTATGTGTGCGGTTGTGGCGTAGTGGTTATGGTGTCTGATTTTCACTTCGCGGGCGCGGGTTCGATTCCCCTCATGTGACGTATGTTGTGTTGCTGAAACTTGTGTTCCAGATCCAGAAACAACGAGTCGGAGTATCATGCCGGCTGTCTATGACCCCAAGTATGCGGAAAATGGCGCAAAAATGGCGTTGTAGCGTAATTTTGCCGCAGTTTAAATTTTAGGCCGCATAATCGTAGGCCGCTTATAGCCAGGAAAATTTTGATCTCAAATACCGCATGAAATTGTCACGCATGTCAAAGGGCCTGGTAAATTCAGGCCGCATACCTGATCCGCGTGAGAACGGGCCGCATAAGTTGAGACACCTAAACCAACTGCTTGTAAGCGGCGAAATTTTGACCCGCTTTCCTGCCTATATGCGTGCATTTTAGCCAGGATCTAACTAAGAGTGTAGAAATGTTGCCTAAGCTCTGTATGCAAGAGTTAAACATATTCTCCCGGAAGAGTTGAATTCACTTGTTTGTGGGGAGTAACTAAAACTCCTTTAGAAGTGTTGCCTGAACTCTGTATTTAAGAGTTAAGCACGCTCTCCAGGAAGAGCTGTTATAACCTTTTTGTGGGGTAAATACAACTCCGTTAGAAGTGTTGCCTAGAGTCTGTATTAGTGAGTTAACTATGCTCTCTAGCAAGAGTTAATGTCACATAACAGCACACTTGAGCAGTTTGTGTGACCCCGCCTTAGAGTACTTAACGCTTTAATACAGAGTTCAGGCAACACTTAGAATGGGGCTGTAATTACTCTACAGAAAGAATTGTGTACAGTAAGTACAGCCCCATTTGATGTGTTGCCTAAACTCTGTATAAGAGAATTAGCACCCTCTTCAGGAAGGGGTCACACAAACTCCGCTCAATTATGCTGTTAAATATTGTTTTTAGTGTGCTGTTGAGTGTAAGTTAACCCAGTGAAAAGTAACGGAAACACTTGAAAACAGAATTAGAAGAACGGAAGTGGAAAATTGGCTTTGTTGGAAAAAAGCTTGCCGAAAAAATAACAAAAAGGAAATGTGGAACTGCAGCTCAAAAATGACATGAAATATATAGCATATGAGCCTGCACAGAGGCAGGCAATACGATCTCATGAAAAGTCAGCATAGAAAGAAAACAGTAGAATAGAGTTTATTAAACCAAGATTTTAATTTCAGAACATGGCAAAAAAGGCAAAAGTGGCACACAAATTTCCTCTGGCTAACAAGTTTTTAACTTTGTGATCAAGTCTAAAGCCAGGACGGACTTTATTCTGTACTTCGAATCAATGAAGTGCCCAATCATTGCGAGCGACTGGCTTGCTTTTTGACGGTAAAAAATGTCGTGGACTCCGTGCACTGCAAGAACGAGCGCTTCACCAGCCACAATATCAATCACCTCAAAGGAGTGATCCTCCAAGACCACAGTTATGGCAATTGAGTCCTCTTCGTCGATTCGCATCACCAGATAGGTTGGTCGGTCGTGTCCCTCCTCCTGTGAAGAATGAATGCTTAAATGTAGAGTCAGCAATATTAAAAGAGAGGAAGCAGCTCGTTATTTCCCTTAGCTAATACCAGTGCACTCATTTGCGAGACAACGGACCATTTGCGAAAATTCCAAGAGCCATTCATAGGATGTTGTTGGGCAATAGTTGGCTGGGACTCGCTTTCCTGCCGATTGAACAAGAGTCCCAACCGTACACTAAGGCAGCACTCATTGCTAGCTCGCCCAGCCGCAATCATTCAAAACCGTTCGTATCACTTCTGATATGAACACCTAAGATAAAGATAAACTACATCCCTTTCTCTCTCTATTTTTTCCCCTTTGTACGCAATGGCAGCCATAAGAGGTTGCATTTATTTATGGCATCCCCAAGTTTGTACCCTATCGGAAGAAGGGGGCAAGGGGAGGGGGCAGTCCCCCCGCCCCTCCTTCTCTCTGACTTTTGGAACAATTGTAGCAGGCAATATGTGAGAGAGGGACAGAGTTTAGCTTCCCTGCACATCATCCCTCCACCTTCCAAACTGTATCAAATCAGCTGGCCTCTGCCCATAGCGGTGAAAGACATAGCTCATTATATACGAGAATCTGAGGGGTGGGATGAATGCAATTTCTTAACATCTGCATTTGTCCAAGTGGCATGCGATATGTTAGGAACATTTTTATAGATAAATTAGTGTGAACACCCTATTGGGTTTCAGTGCTGACTGCCGTATGTTATAGTTTATTTTACAACTTTAGAAAGGAAGCTAGCGAATGCTAGTAACATCTAAGTTTGGGGAGGCCATTCATTAAATATTGTAACTACAGCTCTACAATGGGCTAATTCGCAAAAAAGTACCATTCAACCTTAATATAAAAAAAACAATTATACATACTAAAATGCACGAATTCTAGACAAAACAAAACAAGACGAAAAAGAAATTTAAAAGTAGCCCAAACCAAGAACATACAAATTAAGATTGACGGGTATCGTGCTG
This sequence comes from Ixodes scapularis, assembly GCF_016920785.2. Classification (NCBI taxonomy): domain Eukaryota; kingdom Metazoa; phylum Arthropoda; class Arachnida; order Ixodida; family Ixodidae; genus Ixodes; species Ixodes scapularis. The sequence continues at coordinate 72,185,271 of NW_024609868.1, forward strand.
CTGCACTATAGATGGGGGCTCTATGTTTTTTATTGCACGCGGATGAACTGGTTGCACCACTCTGAATGCGGGGGCAGGCACATGCATTGCAAGGTCGAATTTAGAGCTTTTTTTCTTTCTTAAAATAGTAGAAAGGTTAATCTATAAATTGCTTAGCCCTACTCTTGCAACATCACAGTGTCTCTCAAGCCTTCATCTAGCCTTAAGATGTGTTTATTGCAATCTCGACATTTAAGTTCACACCTATATTTCTACGTTGATTTGAAAAAAAAAATAAAAAATAAACAGTTTTAAGAATTGCGGTGTTTGCGTTGCAGAAACATATAGTTATAAATGTGCCCATATTACATCCATGCTATTTACAAGTTATAAATCAAACCGCTGGCCTCCCCTTCAGCTCACCAGTGTCAAATGTGCTACTAAATTATCAGTCCTCTCTTATACAAACAAAATATGACAGTTGAGCGGAACATGATGCTTAAATTAGTAAATCACTCACATAAAAAAAACAAAAAAAATTTGTCGAGTAAAGACGATTACTGGAAAACACACTCACATAGCGCGGCGACATAGCTGACAGTCCACAACCACCCGACAAGCTGAATCTTGGCAAAGGACTACTCAGCGGCCCGTGGAATTCGGCTTTGGACATACTGGGAGGACTTTACTACAGCACAGATCTACCGTCAAGAAACAGCCATATTTTAACAGAAAACATGAATTAAAAATGACTTCAAACACGGAAATAACCAATCAGAGACATTCTGACTATTACTATTAGAATAAAGAGCACTTCCAAATAACGCTGTACTGGACCTTTCGGGCCGATCGCTGTGGACTACACGCGGACTCGTCGGAGATTCCCGGCCCAGAGTTAGACACGGTTCAAACTCATCGGATCATGACAAAACGTACATTGCGCAGCAAGAACACATGTCCCCGATGGTCAAGAGGAAGGAGAGGATCATCTCATTGTCACTCACGTGGAAAAGAAAGCGGTCCGTCGTGTCTTCGGCCCGCGGAAGCCAGTGGTGACATGTATGGTTGGCCACAACAAAGGAAGATCACCGGTGTGTAGGCGCTGCCGAGTGAATATCCAAGATCTTGACAATCCGCATTTTGAAGATCGCACTTGGCATTAAACCATCGTTCTTACTGGTTCCAGCAAGGGTAGCGTGGATAAAGGAGATGCCGAGCCGCTTCGCCCGATAAAAAAAAATGTCCGCTAAGCAATGAAATGCACTCAAACAACTTAGAAACTGACACCACGGTGTCCTGATATGAACATGTTGATCTTGCCATTCTTGAAAAGAGCTATCTCTGCCGAAAAAAAGAAAAAAAAACACTCCATAAATTGCGAAGCGCATCTGCCCCTTTGCATTTCGCGGATGCGTGTGTTGGACATGGGGACCGTCCCCGCCGTCTTCCAGTCCCTACCTTATCATTAGGCCTTGGTTCACACGATCCCACTTTCTGTGTGCGTGCGTTTGTGTGTGTGTGGGTGTGCTTCGCGGGCTGGACTGCGTCACTCCTAAGCTGAAAGTGAAGAGGAAGCTAAGGTGTTCGGTGAACCAATCGCACGTTTGGCTTTAATCTCGTGATCACGCTCCCTCCCATAACTACGCGCAGAGAGCGGAGCAGGCGATAACCGGTCTGGCGGGCGCGCAGCTGCTTCAACACTGTCGGCTTAGAAATGAAGGGATCCCTCCTCCTTCAAGGACGAGGACGCCGAGTCCCCTAATCTCAAAAGAGATTTAGAGATTAGTGATGGTGGGTGGGGAAAACGGGAGGGAAACTGTTTTCTCATCACCATCTCTCGCCCTTTTCGGGAGAGAGATAGAGCTCTTGCGCCAGACCGACGGACCTTCGTAAGCAACCCGTTTCGAGGCCATCGGCGCGCCCCTCCACCGAGCTCTTCCCTCTCTCGAATTCTTCCGTTTGTCTCAGCTGGTATTTGCTATCCCGGTATTCAAAAACCAATATGGCAGAGATTGCTTAGGCATGATAACTCTAGAACGAAAGGACAAAAAGGGACTGACAGACACGAAGCACTGAACTCAGCTTGAAACCTCATGTTAAAATGATAAAGATAATGATAAATCAAATGTCTCCCAACAAAAAGAAAAGGGGCGATATAAATTTCAAGAAGATTGTCGGCCACTTTGGCGTTCCCTCAGAGCACCAGTGAAGCTAACTAGCTTATGCCTCAAAATAAATAAAACAGGAGAGCATGCGCACAAAGAGACATGCACATAAACATGTGGAATGCGCCACATCGGTAGTCTAAAAATATCAACGATATGTGGGCGATCGTACGGGTGTAGCATTATAACCCCAAGTCCAGAATCCGTGTGCACGCTTCAACCAGCATTGTTCCATGTCTTAACCTAATATCTTGAGGGTCTACAAATGACGGCATGATTACGTTGCACACGCTCGTCAGCACACTAACTGTCACTTAATTAAAAGCAGAATGCTCCGCCGTCACGGTGAGGACCAGGCCACACGATCTGAGAATTCGCGTCATGGGCTTTTGATAAAACTAGCCTTTTCAAGGCAGGGCAAAAGGGAAAAGGGCGGGTGTCAGTCGTGGGGCATTCGACATCGGGTGCTTTCGTGCACCACCCGATCGTACATAGGGCATGAACTTTCTGTAAAGCGGTCTCCTTTAGGGAACTTGGCAGTCCACTGTGATAAGTGTTCGTATGACCCTTTGCTGGATAAAACAGCTTCCGGGCAAGTATGAACAGAAAACAGAGGGGAAAACTTTGGAGGTGTTCAAATTTAGCGTAAAGAAAGATGATAGTTGCATCAGTGCGTCGTCACTCGTTTCTTCAAATAAGAAATTCAGATTCATTTGGCTTGAGGTATAATAAAGTGTGTATCAGTGGCGTAGCCAAAAAATTTTTTCCAGGAACTTTTTTTTTTTTTTTGCTTAAGCTGTTTGAAAGACACACACAAAAAAAAGAGAGGAAACGAAACTGCCCAAACACAATATTGTTTCCTGTTTCTTAGACGACAAAAGTCCACCCTTCTTTTTCACATCTCGTTCGTCCAATATTTAAAACAGGGAAATTTAATGTTAAATGACGAAAGAACGCAGTCATTAAATATTATAATTAACTTTGAGTAAAAAAGTCCAGACAGGCTCACAAAAAAATTACGGTGCGTGCACTTCAATGCGGAACACTCGAGTATCCAATGACTGAAAACTGCGGAAAAGTGCCAGAGAATAGCGAAGTTTAGAATACGATTAAACACAAAAACTACAATGCGCACTGGGGCAATGAGCTAGTGAATCATCACGCTCATTGTTCCTGCGCGGATCACATATTTCACAAATTATCGTTTTATAGTCATGTTTTAAATTATTTCCGTTCTTCGTTGTCGTTTTACGAGGAAGTGGAAGAGAAAAATACCAGTTTCTACCATTGTGTGGGGTCTAAACATTTAGTGGAAGCCGCCGTCGGTCGATAGAAAGAAGCGAGAGTACCATTTCGGTGCTGATTTGCATATTCCGGTGAATGTTCAAAAGCGCAGCCCCTATTAGCGGCGAGATGTTTTAGTGGCGCCCTCGTATGGTTTCCTCTCGTGACGTCATTTTACCTTACGAACAACAAGTTCGACGGTGTTTAGAATTAGCATGGTGGAAGCTTGAGATCATTGCGCTCTTAAACCAACACTGCCAACCCCGTCAAAATTGAAGTTCGTGCATTGCTCTTATTTCTTTCAATGAGAAAACCTTTGCTGACGTCATAGTGACCATTCGGCCAATCGTGGAAGGCCGATCACAGCGACGCTTTTGATCGCGCACGTCGCCAATGCTGCGTTCACCATTAAGCTCAGACTAGAAGCTCCGCTTTAAGCGCGAGCTTTCTGCCCTTCCAAAAACAAGCGTGATCGCGCAGGCACGCTCAACCAATGCACTGCCGAAGCCAGCGAGCTCGCGTTGAAGGCGAAGCGTCTGGACTCAGCTTAAAACGGAGTAGCAAGCGCCTCTGGGACGTTGAAGCCCTCAGGTGCTTCAACGTTCCAGTCTTCGGAGTCTCGAAAGCAAATGTTCCGCTTCAGCGCTGCTAACGAGCATGGTGGCCAGGATTTGCAGCAGGCGGGTTACATTAGGATACAAGGCCTCTGGGCAAATGCAAGTTGCCTGTACCGCTGAGACGCGCTAAGCGGTGCGGTCCCTCCACATCTGTGTCAAAACCAGTACTTCCCCAGGAAGTTCATCTAACAAAACGAATGCTCCGCACAGGCTGGAGATTGGCGACCGGCGTCGTTGGCCACAACATCGCTGTCGCCTAGGGCGGACAATGCTGCCTGGCGTGAGTGTTGGTTCTGTTGGAGACGTTGATGACACGCTTGAAGTTGTAGGTCAATAATCATTCTTAAAAAAAAAGTCAAGAACTGCTTGGCTCTTGAACTCATTTTTGAAAGTCTATATACGTAGAGGAAGTTCCACGACTCACGTGCTGAACGCAAGCATGTAAACATTACCCACTTCAGCGATTAAAGAAGTCAACTAGGTACGCTTTGAAACCAAATGATTATGAGCATTCCAAAGTTGCTTCAACAGTGCATATGCTGTCGCTTTTCTCTCTTGCTTCTTTTCTTTTTTTTTTTAATGATGGGGATGTTTTTGAGTGTGTTTTTTGCATTTTTGTTTGTGTATTATTGAAGCTAAATAAGTAGAGGCGAGTAAACCCTAAAAAAAGACAAAAAAAAAAAAAAAAAAAAAAAAACGCTAAGCTGTTAGTTATTTTGTCGTCCGGTTTTCTCCTCATTGTAGGGTTCGTAAAGTCAGACCGCCGTATTCTTAAACGCTACTCGACTCGAAACTCGACTCGAAACTCGACTTGAGGGTGGTTTTGCGATTCATAAACAAATCTCCACTCGAAACTCCACTCGACTCCAAAATCTCCACTCGAAACTCCAAAATTTACTCGAGATCTCGAGTCTGCGCCGGAGCTACCTTGAACGGCCACTCGAGTCACTCGAGTGCGTTCAGTGTCATGGCGGCCGACGCATCGTTCGCCGACTTCGTCGACTTCGTGTTAAGAACGGACGAAGTTCTTCACGACGACCGAGACCCCGACCAGGACGTCGATGTGCCGAGACGACGTTGCCGGGACCGGCTCAATCCGCTGGAGCATTTCAACGATTGGGAATTCCTGGTGCGCTATCGGTTTACAAAATCGACAGTTGTAAGCCTCCTGCAGTGCCTGCCGCTGGAAGCAAACGAGAGCAGTCGCGGCCTGCCACTGTCCCCGATGCTCCAGCTCCTCGTAGCGCTAAGATTTTATGGCGCCGGGACTTTTCAAGTAGTCACGGGCGACCTCGTAAACGTGTCGCAGCCGACGGTGTGCCGCGTAATCGAGCGCGTCTCCCGGGTCCTCGCCGAGACTCTCTTCCCCCGCCTCGTGGATTTCCCGGAGGGCGACTGCGACGAGGTCATGCGGGATTTCTACAACATCGGGAAGTTCCCCAGTGTGACTGGGTGCATCGACTGCACCCACGTCAAAATAAAGGGACCTGGCGGTCCCAATGGGGAAGTCTTCAGGAACAGGAAGGGGTTCTTCTCCCTCAACGTGCAGGTAAGTTCCCTTCTGTTTGTGCTGTTAGCAACAGCGAAAAAGTTGAAAACAACGGCACGCCAAGACGCGGCGTCGCACGTGAAAGCTCGGCGATGTTGTGACTGATATATACTAGAACTTGTGAAGAGATCTGCACTCTGCGACAGTGCAGAGTGGTGGTGGGCCAGCTAGAGGGTTCAAAACCAATTATGTATTGTGTGTTTGGAAACATACATTTGATTGGGTGCCGAGATGGCTTTTGTTATTTTATAGCAAACGCTCATGCTTCATAGTATTTTCCCCTTGAATTATACTTTTCGAAGAAAATATTAGGGAGATTTTATCCCGTGCTCAAATTCTCTTCTATTATACCGCATGAAAAACCTAGGAATTAAGCCACATTGAAGCTTACGTCACATAAAACTGCGAGAACTCAAATGCTAGTTAATTTCCAAAGCTTGCATATGCACTTTGTCAAAAATATACTAATCATAGTAGAAATATCAGCTTGAGCACTTGTGTTCATATCATGGCAACCTGCTCATCCCTGTACTGCTCCTTCCTATCCACAGGCCATCACAGGACCCCAGCTGCAGTTTTTCGACCTTGTTGCTAGATGGCCAGGCTCCGTGCATGACAGCAGGATATTCGATAACAGTCGTGCAAGGGTCCTGTACGAGAATCGGCGCATCCCTGGCCTGCTGCTCGGAGATGCAGGCTATGCCTGCATGTCATTTCTTCTGACGCCCCTGACCAGCCCAGGTGTAGCCAACAGCCCAAAGGGCAGGTATGTACTAGTTTGTTGGAAGAAATAATGGCATGAAATTCAGAACAGCTAACAAGAAGTGATGCTGTAGCCACAGTGTTCCTATTGGTTACTATTAGTTCTGCAAATCTTTGTCACAGCTAGATTCACGACCTTTGGGCCTTTGTATGGCAAAAAAAGCTGGCATTATTCACTTCCTGTGGACAAATTTTTGTTTCAAAAGTATGTAGCATACAACATTTTAGTTCTATTTTTATTTTCCTTGAGAACATTTGTTCTTCCTCGTCACAGTTAGCCGGTGTCAATTGTTGCTTTTTGTCACTAGAATTGGACTAGGGCCAAGAACTTGAATTAAGACGGTAATGTAGAAAACACCAGCCAAAACCACTGTATGCAGGACAGTAGCCTCTGGTAAGCAATAGAAAATGCAGCTAGCATGGATGGGCCGCACTGTACAGGTTACTGAACCATACTGATGGTTGCAGCAGTGGCGATTTTTACACCTGAAGACCTTTATCTTGCAACGTTGCTTCCATTACCAATGCTGCACCATATAGGTACCAAGCAACTCACCTAAAAACAAGGAACTCGGTCGAACGGACATTTGGAGTGTTCAAGCGACGCTTCCCATGCCTGGACATGCGGCTACAGTACAAGGCGGAACGGTCAGCCCTCATCATCACCGCCTGTGCTGCACTGCACAACCTGGCCCTGCTGCGAAAAGAGCCATGCCCACCTGCTCTACCCTCTCCACCAGTACCCCGACGCCGAAGGCGGCTGCGTCCTCATGTACTGCCATCACCTCCAGACCCTGTTGACACAATCAACGGCTCACTGAAAGGCACACAGATCATCGGACTGTGTTTCCAATAGGGATATTCAACCAGTAGCACATGTTTATAGTCAATGACAGGTCAAGGATAGTGTACAAGCTGGAGAGGAGGAAGCAGACAGAAGCTTGAGGTGGAGAGGAGAAACCTCCTCACCACTTAAAGCTTCCGTCCTATTTCTCCTCTCCAGCTTGTACTCCGTTCTTGACCCGTCACTGACTCGTGCAAATACTCGGACACGAATCCAGTAGTAAGCTCTCGAATAAATTGATTCTTAAATCAAATTCCGGGTATTCGGTCATTTCAACATATTCTGGGAAAGACTTGTGGCCAGCACAGAGCTAATGAAAGACCTGCCCTTTCCTTCAATTCTAGTGTGCTGTTTCATTCAACTTCCGAATATACAAAACACATTTGGTTCTACCGTTTCACTACAATGTAGCGCACATAATTAAAATAAATAAGTAAATCCTCAGAATGCTACTAAACTGAAAGAACCCAAATTTAATCATGATTCCCACACCCTTGTTGCTTGCAGCGCAGGGCTGCCAGCTGCTCCACCTTTATCTCTCTCTCCAGCTGGAGCAGCTGGAACTCTGCCCGTCCGCGTCGTCGCTGCTCAAACAACTTGTTTCGGAGTATTCGCATCTCCATTAAATGTTGCGCCTCCTTTCGCCGATCTTCCCTCTCGAGGATGTCGACACGGGCATCCTTTTCGGGAGCCAGGATCCGCTCTAATGCTGCGATGCGGTTCCCAGCTTTTCTGGATGCCCCGCTTGGCAGCTCAGCACGGGGGCAGGTAATGCCCCTTGCCGGCGGAGTCGCATACGCAGCTCCAACGCTGCTCTCTTGGAGAGGTGAGGCGGACGGCTCAGGAGCATCTGGGCATGCAAAACACATTGGCACTGTGAGTGCTAGGGGAAGAGCAGGTACACAGGGGAAGAGGCCCAACAGCCACACGGGCCTTTCGCAGAAATGTTCAAAGCTAGGCGTTGGCAAACTACAAAGCGTGTCCGATGGGTTATGCTCTGCACCAGTTCTAGCACTGTGGATGGTTTACGGTTGCATTATCATATAATTTGTGTCCCTCTGCTTCAACTTTCACGTCGTGCTTTGACTACATGCGTTTTTGCCCCGATAGCATGTTTTGTTCAGTTGGTTAACGACAGATTTTGCCATGTCGGACAGCTGATGCGATCAAATTCCTATCTGAGAAACAAACAAGAGTAACTGCACTTTGTAAACCTTCCTCAAAGGGGACACCACAACATGTGTACACTCAGACAGTTGTTATGGCAGACACTTTGTTAAGAGCAAATATGCGCAAGCTTGTCGCTAACTTGCAGCAGTGAACAAAACGTTGGGGCACAAACAAGCTGGTGAAAGTTTAACAAAAATTTAAGGCGAAAACCCCGAGACTGGGGAAAAGAGTGACAGCACAACACGCAAGTCTCAAACACAGCTGAAATTTATTGCGCAGAGGTTCGTGTGTACTCATGTTTACAAACAAACCGGAGCGCCCCCAGCGGACGCCACCGGCGCCGCGCGTGCGCGATGGAGTGTGGGCAAGAACCTCGCCGTCGCCCATAAACAAACCATTGAAATGCAATGTTGTCCGCGTCGGTATGAGTCCCCCTGCCCTTTTTCGCGTTTGAATTGTTGATTCGACGTCTTTCTGGCAATGTCTGACTACTTCAGCAGCCTCAGTGAAATTACCGAGGCTCGTTACGCCGCAAAACTTCGCATGAATAATGTGACATGCGGCGATTCACTCCGCGTGGACGCCGCAGAATGGACGCTAAAGCCTGATTCGCATGATGACATTTTGCTCGCAAATTTCAGTCGCAACGTCACTCGAACTGCAAAAGCGTGAACCGTAGCTCAGATGGTCGACGTCGATGCTGAAAATCGCAAGCAGAATCGGACGGACCAAGTGAATCAGGCATAAGAAGTCGGTGATGGCCACTGGTAACAATGATCAACATCTCCTTGCATCTACTGTTTACATCGAGTCTGCTTACCAACTTTAAAACTTAAGTCTTTTGAGGCCTGTGCTTACTTCTTATCGCAAGTACCGAGCTAAGATTTGATCTACGGGCCGGTGTCGTCTAAAAGAGCAGACAAGCAGAAACGTTTGAAAGAGCAGACGACAGTTCGAACGACCACGCGGCCGCTTGAACTTGAATGCGCACTGAACGTAGTTCGCAAGTGGTCCGTACAACTTGATGGTTTTCCGGCGTTTATGTTGGAACAAAGCAAATAAATCTGACGACCACAAGTATCCGTGAATTCAGCCCAAAGTGCTTCACGCCCAAGCAATCGTGGTCCGAAGGCGTCTGGTTTTCCCTTTTCACGGCACATTTCCACGTCGTGGGACGAACCGAGCGAATGAGAACTGACCTTAAAACTTTTCTCCACCCTTTCGGCACTGCCCCAGTTGCGGCGTTTTGACAAGAAGGCAGGTTTTTGCCTGGTTTCTTTGAAAACAAGGCAGGAATACACGTCTCATATGGGGACATCCGCCCACAGCTCCAGACCGGAAGTGCGTCCGACGCGCCACCACCGCGTCGTGACGTAACAGAGATGAGTTGGTGTATAGGGTCTCCAAGCCCCCACAGCTGTGTTTGAGACTCGTGTGTTGTGCTGTTTTTTTTTTCCCCGTCCCTGGGTTGTTGCCTTAAATTATGTTACAACATGGGTTGTCTTGTCAGATTGTATCTCCAGGAAAACAAATAAATCAGCATTTGGATTTAAACACATCTTTAGCAGAAAATCTTAATATTTTATACTTCCCTGAATGAGTAATTAATTTTTAAACAGCTTAAACTGATCCTCAAATGAGCAGTGTTTACATTGTCAACCTTGACAACAGCGGAGGCTCTGTAGTAGCAGAATGCAAAAAGATTTATTTGTGTCCCTCCATTTTTTTTGTTGCCCGTAACAGCAGTGCAAGTGTTACGATGTGGCTCATTGTTGTTGTGCTAGATATTTTTCGCGAATAGGACGAGACTTTTGTGGTTGTCACCTTTCATACTTTTTCATGAAATATATAGCAGCTGTAAAATGGATTAGTGCAATGCGTCGCAAGCACTATATTTCCATGAAGGAATTTTGGGAAAAAAGACCTACAATCGCTGATGAATGCTCGGCAAAACAAATATCTCCATAAACAAATTCCATAACTAGAAGTGCTCAAATTGGAGAGGTGCCCCGCAATGTCTTCTCGATACCAATAGACCCTTTGCAAAAATCCCATAAGCCCGCGCGTGCCACGAGACGAATATTGAGAGTCCTAGGTACGCCCCTCCCATTGTTCTTCCTCCTGCTACCATGTGGCATACGCAAGCAGGTGCACAGAAATGCGAGAGGTTATCTCATTGGCTATCTTTTGTCAGGCTGCCCTTTTCTTATCCCTCTCCTTTGCACCGGCTCCGTCGATTGCTACACAAACTCTTTGTTGAGCCGAGTCGAACTGTGCCACGGTTGCGGTGCAAAATAAGTGGATTCGGTGACACTGCAAGACGTGATGGTAAGTTGCGATGAATGAAGTATTTCAATAGGTGAATAGCTTCACCTGTAGAGATACGCTTACACTGCCACAGATGCGGTACGCCGCCAACAACGGTTTGGCGGATGGCTGCGACTGCTGCTGGCGGCAGCTGCAGCAACTCGCTCGCTGTCGCGGAAGCGCAACGAGAAAGCACGTGATCTGCACCGAGTCTTCCCAAAATTCTCTGCCGTCGTGGCGCTGTACGCTTTGCAACAGGTCTATTAACCACTAGTTTTGGTTTCAATTGACAGTACTACGTCGCGACCCACTGCTCGCATTTTCAATTTTGAAACTTCGAAGATATGTACAATAGTGTAGATGTTGCCGAGCAATAAAAAAAAAAGGCTTGGGTGCCTGCTTTTTTTTTTTTTTTTCCAGGTTTGTTGTTAAAATGATACGAGTCGCAAATACAAGTAGACATGTTACGGCTCACAGTACTCATCCTCGACATGTTGGTGCGAATTTGTCCTAATCCAAAAGACCCCAGTTACCTGGCACGTCGTTCCAGCGGGCGTGACTGTCGTCGCCTTCAGTGCCTCGCACCATTGCCTCAAACATAGCGGCCGGAGGCAGCGACAGCACTGGCCGGTCTCTTGCCCTGTCGCTGTCACAGAGATTTGTGACCACTGTCTCCATGTGGTCTGCCGCTGCTCCTACAAGGATGAGTGAGGGGCTCATCGGCCGGCTTGTTCGTGGCCCACCTCCTGTGACAGAAACCAAAGAATTCGAAGCTCACATTGGAGAGAGAGTGAGCAAAGTATGGGGCGAACAATTCAAAGTGCACACTGAATTTTCAATATGCCTCCGTGCGAGTTAAAAACAATTATTAGGGGTACTAGAGCGAACCCAACAAAGAGAGAATCTGGCATAACCCAGCGGAGGACTACTTTTAACCACCTGGAACCTTCTCATGGGCAATTGAAAGCTGGGCACTTTGTTAGAATAGGCTTCCGGCAAGATGCGGGGACCTCTTTTTTTTTTTTTTCAGAGGCGATTGTGGAAATAGATATGTCAATAACGCCAAATTTTCTACAAAAAATATGTAAAAACAAAAAAGAAGTAGTAGGCCCACTTTGGATCGAACCTGGATCTGCTGCCTGCGTATGCAGCGGACTTTGCTACGCTACAGCTTTGAACAACTCGTTTTAACAATTCGTTTTATACGAGACCCAACAAGGTGCACGACGTCGTGCACATAGCATTGTTCTGGCCGAAAAGGACTTCTCTCCGATGTTTACTTTTTACACATCGGGAACGGTTTACCAAATATGCAAATGGTCGACTTACCCGTGGCGTGGATGTCTCTCGTTTCGTCGGACTTCGTTTTTTTGTACCTGGATTTTTCGTTCTCCCAACGCTTCTTAAGTTGCTTAGCGCTTCGTGGGCGGACGTTTGGCTGGCTGTTATACTCGGTGCTGAGTTTCTCCCAAGCTTTAAGTTTAGCCTCCTTCGAGTAGTTATTTGTCTTTTTGCTTTCCAGAATTCGCGCATGCTTGGTTACGAGCGCTTGGAGGAGCGCCTTCTCCTCCGCAGTATAAATAAAACGAGCCCCTGCCCGCTCTTCGGAATCGGCCATTTCCGAGTCGTTGCCGTTGGGGTCCTCCATGATTCGTCGTGCGAGGCGGCGAGGCGACGAAGTAGGGCTGCACGGGGCGAAATCAAGAAAGACCGAGACGAGATCGACAAACCGTGAGATGGACGACTGTCGACGAGAGAACGACAAGACGCAGCTAGCGAATGCGCTTGTTGCCAGACAAGATAACGACTTTGTCCGTTTTGTCGCTCAAACACGTCTAATCGTTACGCTGCATCAATAAAACTTCGTAGTTCACTAATTTGATGTTTGTATGGTACACGTTTTTAGATAACAAGAACGAATATATTTATTTTTCACGTGAAAATGGTGTTTTGAATCAAACTTTTGGCTATATTCTCGCTCCCAGACGTCCTCAAGCTTGTTGGAGTGGAGAACGGAATCTCGAGTTCGAGTGAGTGCCGATTTGCGTCTGTGAATACCAATGGCACTTCGAGTGGAGTCGCGCGTCCATACTCCACTCAAGTCGAGTCGAGTTTGGAGTCGAGTGGGAGAACGTTTATGAATACGGCGGAGAGTATTGCTATTTTGGAGTTTTGTTGCACTGCCCTGCTTAATGCGCTGCTCGTCGAGTCCTCAACACTCAAAGGGTAGGGGAACTTTAGTTAAGCCGCCTGCATTCCCCGAGGCGAGGCCAGCGTCCTTCGAGGTCAGGATTTCGCGGCTTTTGTGACGTCGGGAACAAAGCCATTCGCACCTACGAGCCTGAAGAAAGGCTTTGGTTACTAACATGGCCGAGTTTGGAGAGAGCTGTTCGAAGAGCCGGAGCCGGAGATGTATTTTTCCCACAGTCGACGGACAGCGTCGTCTTCGTTTTGCTTCGGTATGTTGTGGGCACAGCCCCTCGCCGTAGTGGATTGTCGAAACGAAACACACACAAAAAAATTATACTGACATTGGAAAGGGGGAAGGGGTAAAGAGGACAACCATGAAATTTCGGAAATGTTCCGACCCTTGAACCCCCCCCCCCCCCCCCCCCCAACCCCGGTCCCCTGGCTACGCCACTGGTATGCAAATATGTTCGTGTTTTCCAAATAAAATTCAGTTGGCAGTAGCGCTTTTAGTTTGCACTACTACTTCTTTCAGCTCGGTTGTTTGTTTTGCTTGCGCTTCTAAGTATAGGCTTGTTGCAGCTGACTTCACTTCCGGCTAAACTGTAGGTCAAAACCAACACTGTCGTCTACTATCAGTGCCTTGGCGACATGTTGGAGGCAAAAAATGTTCTTCACCTGACATGAAGTGCACTCCGTAAACCCGTAGTTAGTGTACGAAGCTTTTCTGTCAAGATCATAGAGTCAACTATAATCATCTAAAGCGAAAAGTCCCATGCGTTTGGCCGCGACGGGAGGGCGATGCATAGACGCGGACATCGGCGGCCAAATTTGGCGGTTCCTATGAGCTCATATCGCTGGCGACGCATATGCACCAAGGAGCAGCCAAAAATCACCTGTAAATTGTGCACTTTTTTTTTTTGTTTTGCAGAAAAACATTTGAATTGCGTGTTGACAAAATCAAATAAAGGTAGGCTGTACCAACTCACTTATTAAAACATCCCTGCCCATCTTCTCTCCCCCCCCCCCCCCCCCCCGAAAAAAAAAAGCAAAAAAAAAGAAGCAAGTAGAGAAAAAAAAAAAGTCCCTCCCCGGGAAAAGAAAAAACAAAAAAAGAAATCTGCGCCGAGCAGCGTCGAACCTGCGTCGACCCCATAGCGGCGCCATCTGTTGACAGCCCGTGATACCGCGAGGAGAAACTAACTCTCGTTACAGTTACTCTCGAGTTCGAGTGAGGGTTAAGGGAGAGTATCATCGAAAGAAGCGGTGGCGAAAGAGTAACTTCGATGAAGAGAGAGTTAAAGTAGAGTAAGTTAGGGCACTTACTCTTCTTTGACACCTTTTTTTTTAGAGTGTATGTGCCACGCTTCAAAGATTTTTAATCTCGAAGCCTTGTACTTTTGCCTTCGAAAACCATCCTTGCTTCACAGTGTTGCTCTATTTTGTGCTGCCATGTGATGCATTAAAGTAGATTTGAAGCATAGCCACGGTTCATAGTGCATAAGAGCAACCATACAAATTGTTTCCTCCCTTTTATTGATAGAAACTCGTCGGAGCAGCTGGACGACCCCGAACTCTGGGGCCGATATATGATGCAAAGACATCCGCGCGGGACACACCTTCAAAACTTTGCCGCAGAGACGGTTCTTGATCGGTATCCAAGCGTGCTAAGGCCCAGAGACGGAGCACTTCGGCGTGCCACTGAAGCTTTGATCACGGAGACCGGCGACACTTGCTTTCGACGAGTTCTGCCTTTTTCTTGCGGCACTGCGCTTTTGCGAAATTTCTACGTGTTCTCAACGGCAAGTCTCAATGGTTACACAATGTCTTAAAACTTGTTTGGCGAATGACGACGAACGAGTAGAAAACGTGTCTTCAGTACGCTGCCACCTGTTTCTCGAACGCTAGCAAAAATCGCGATTTCGCCCCGAGCAAGATGGCTGTCCAGTGGCTTCACTCGCGGGAGCAGGAAGCGCGATCCAGCAATTGTCATAGAGAAAAGATTTTGCGGTTGTAGGAGTGTGGCAGATTTAGAAATATAAGTATTTCATTAGAACTCGACCATTGATTCTAACTGGGTATTCTTAATCCTAAATTCAGATAGAACGGACGTGCATTTACCAGATACACCACTCGCTGACGCTAACTCTCCCAAATGGCCACGACCACTGATCTCTGACAGTTGCTGGATGGCGCTTCCGCGCCCCGCGAATGCGGCTACCGGACGGCCATCCTCCATGTCAAAAAATCTCCTTTTTGGAGCGTTCCGGAGGCTGGCTACAGCGAGCAGAAGACACGGTTTATACTCGTTCGTCGCCATTCACCAAATAAGCTTTTTTTAAAAAAAAACCTTGTGTAAAAGGTGAGACTTGCCTTTGAAAACACGTGGAAATTTTTACTAAGCGCAGCGCTGCAGAAAAAAAGGCACAACTTGTCGAAAGCAAGTTACACCAGTCTCGAGGTGTGATCAAAGCTTTCTTGGCACGCCGAAGTGCTGCGTTTGTCTGCCTTCGCACGCTTGGATACCGATCAGGAATCGATGCCGCGGCAAAGGTTTGGAGGGGTGTCGCTTTTCATCATATATCGGCCACAAATTAAGTTCTGGATCGTCCGGCTGTTCTGCGAGTTGTGATCAATAAAGGAAAAAATATCTGTGGCTGCTATTATGCACTATTAACCATGGCTATGTTTCAAATCTACTTGAATGGCTCACATCACAGCACAAATAGAGCAACGTGGTGGTCCTTGTTCAAATGGTTGCCTTTCAATAGTGGGGTATCTACAAGGTGGTGGAGCAGACAAAACTACAGAATTAAGAGTGTTCTAATTGCTCCGTGGCGTGTGTATTTGTGATGTCTGCAAGTGTACAGAAGGCAAATGGCAAGTGCATGTTTCCATGGATGTATTGTGGCAACTCTTAAATTAATGTTAAGGATTTATTCCCCTTTTTCGCAAAACACTGGCCGTACATTCACAAAAACGAGATAGCAAAGCTTACAGAATCTATATCTGTTTTCGATGGTCTTTAGTTACAATTTATTTGTCATCTGTAGGGTGTAAAAAAAAAAAAAAAATTTAGTGTGATTTGTATTTTGTTCTTCTGTTACTGCAAAAATCAACTACGCATCATCAAACGCTCACTCTCCACCCAAATGTAGCCCTTCCTGTTACAACCAGACGCTAAAGTTTCAGAACTAACTTATCTCAATGAAAATTAAATTATTGCTGACTTTTTTTTAAATTTCAATTTGAAAATGGGGTTTATTTTCGACAGTTTTCGCTAACTGGCGCCATTCAGCTGCCTGTATTATTAGAGGTCCATCGGCGACCATTTTCTCAATAAATATTTTTCAAAACCGGATATAACTTTTTAATAAGATAACGGTTAGTTCTAAAACTTTGGTATCTGGTTCGGACCCCTAGGGCTACATTTGATCGAGGATTGTGTAGTTTAATTTTGTGATAAAAAAAAACTGTAAACATTTTTGGTGCACCACGTATATACACAAAGTTACCACGTGGCGCACCAAAAATGCTAAGTGCACCACGTATATACACGTATATACTCACAAAAAAAGCAGCGAAAAGCTATAGAAAAAGGATGGAAAAGAGGATGCATTTGCTTTAGATCATCAATGATTTTATATCCTCGATACACTATTTCCTATAGAAATAATGTAGAAATTGAATCGATATTTTTGTAAGGAGCAAAGGTTAAAAAAAGACTCGATTGCTAGGGTTTGACAAAACACAAGTAAATTCATCAACTTTTTTTTTTAAACGAAGCGTTAAACGAAGTGTTTACACACACCAAGGCCGGCTTACTAGAATCAGCTTCTTAGCTGAGCCTTTCACACAAGCTTAGATATATACTTTGTTTCAGCTTAAGTCCAAACGGAGCCGGTGCTGCAAGGTGCTGCAATGCTGTATGTTGTCCTGAACTGTTACGATTCCTTCTTAGAGTCAAAGGGGAGAACCGAATGACAACGCCGAAGGCAAAATGAAAGGCTTGTGTCGTTTGTATTGTTTGGGAATATGTATATTGTTGTTTATTAACACAAATGTCTTTGACGACCTCACTGTTAATCTGTTTGTTCTAGTTCTATTTTTTATGTGCTGCACTTCATTGATCTGCTGTTGAGGATTGCTAAACTTAACTGAAGTGAACTGAAAAACGACTCATAAACGAGTGTCACGGCATGCGAGCGATCATTCTCAAAATGAACGCTCTATTCTTTTTTCTGGCATTTTTAGTATTCTTGCTTTTCACGTCATCTTCCATGTTTACCCGGTATAGAAAAGACAGTGAAAGTTGTTAATTAAACGTCCGCTAGAGAAAACCATCTAGGAAGAACGTTAGGTTTTCTCTACGCCAACTGTTTAAAAAAGCCTCAACAGGTATGAACTCGCAGTCAGACAAACCGGCAAGGTGTTGTGTTGCCTGTTGGCGCGGACCATGTTATCGCCTCCACAGATCTGGATTGCCTGTAGATAAAGGTCGTTCACCGTAACGCACATTCTTATATCTAATATACACTATAATCACAAATGTTACCTCATTTTCCCACAAACCACGGTCACTTCAAATGACGGCAACCAATAGAAGGATTCCAGAAAATGACAAATCTAAATATACAGTGAGATGGAACTATGCGATGCGTGCAGGCAAAACGAAAATGACGTTTCACTAGCTCATTGTTCTTGCCCAATGGCATTGTTCAGATTTAATTAACTTTGCCATTCTCTAAGGTCTTTCTTTAGCTCGCCGTCATTAGCTGTCTCCGTGCTCTGCAGAAAGCTGAACTCATGCAGCTTTTACTCCCTTGTCCGTACTATTTATTGGTTCAGACTGATGTCTCGAATATGGGAGCCAGCGTGTTGATTTGAAGGACTTCAGAATGTATTCTTCTTGCGCAGGCCCAAGTGACAAACAAAGCCGGGTATGCGTTGTTTTAAAACCAGATATATTTTTTTTCTTCTTCGTAGAGCTAGTTTGTAATTACGTAATAAAGTAGGTTAATTGTGAGATTTTGGCGATGCTATTAACAACCCCTTTGCACTAAAAAATTCTTCGCGTTTTCGCGATCAAGTTTGCAGAAGGAGACAAAATGATACACTTATTGCTTTTGTTGTCGAAACTTTACAACGCAAATCAAGTTTAATTTTCATGAGCGTGATATGTAGGGTGTCAATGCAACAATATGTAGGCCGTTTTCCTAGTCCCTGAAGTAATTTGATAGTCATTTTATAGCATTTTACAAAACAAAATAAAAGATCATGCACGCATATTTCACGATTATTTTTTGCAAGCCAGAAGAATAATCTACATCCTCTGTCGTCAAAGCGTCGTAGTCAGTCCCGTCCCGTGCTCATTGGGTTGAATGATCGGCCAAAAAATAGTGCCTTTCCCGTGCCCGTGCCGACCTTCTCAGCTTTATTGCATACGAGCTTCACGATTCATTTTACCAGTCTACGGTCTTCTCTCTCACATCTCGCCACGTCGGACTCTTGCTGCTGTAGAACTGCGAGTACCACTTCCGGAAAGATTTAATGGTTGCGTCTTCCTTCACCAGAGCAGGATTTTTCAGGAAGGTCTTGTGATCCCATATGATGATGTCCCGACCGAACTGCGGCAATGAAAGCACATGGTAAATTTGGTTATGCCCTTGACGTTTTGGGATGACGTTGGAATGTGGGAAACTCTTCCTCTGCAGTAAGGTGCAGTTGGTGACAGGATGAGAACAGCAAGAGGGCCCTTCAGTTGTCGTAGCTTCAGCGCGGTCTTCCTACCTTCAATTACACTTCGGCGCCGCGTGAGCTTCAAACGTTCGCGTGCAGCCAATGCATAGCGGAAGGCTATAAGCGTGCGCTCGAGGCCGGGCTATAGCGCCTGGAGCACCACTCCGACTGGTGTGTTTAGCGTCCTATGCTGCCCGCATCAAAACTGGTCCCGAAGTGGCAACAAATCATGTCACTGAAGCCGAAGTGTCATCCTGTTGCATGTCGCGATCCTGGCGGTTGGTCGTAGATATGCTGGCGAAAAGCGCAAGCGAAAGTAAGTGTCAATGCCGTGACGGCGTCCCAACTTCTGGCTGCCGAAGCTTCCGTGGACTGTAACAGTGGAGAGCTACCGGCAGCAGAACAGGCGTCTGCCACATCCACCACCGCTGCTGGGACACAACCAGGATGGCAACCGGCCACAGCATGACACTTCTATAACGTCATGTAGTGGAAATTGAGGGACCACTTTTTTGGACGCGGCAAACACCCCAGTCGGAGACGTGTTCCAGGCACCATAGCTGGGCATTCCAACAACACGCCATTTGGTTCTAACTCCTTGTTACGTCAAGAACGAAAGAAAGATTTGCGCATTATTGAAGCGCTACAGGAAATAGTTCTTACAATATGTGGTTATCGGAAAAAAGAAACCACGTTTTTGGCGTTTGAAACATGTATGATTGATAAAAGAACGACATGTCTATCTAAAAGTCCGCCACACATATGTTAATTCACCACAGAAACTAGTAAAGTGATTATGCTCCGCGAAAAGCTGGAGTTTTTCTTTTTTTGAGAATTCGAGTATAGTTCACGGCTCTAATTCAACCAGGCGATGGGTCTGTGGCCAGGCCAGTAGGCACTAAAATAGTCCAGAGCGATGCTAAGAGTCCACCTGCCGCGTGTCAAAAATAAATAAAATGGCAGAGTCATTCCAAACCAAGGGAGAGCCGCTATTGCTACAGGTATCACAAATAAATAAATAATGAAAAGTATCCTGTGGACCTTCTGTACAAAATCGTCAAACAGCAAACACTGTTCACTAGGATGCAAATAAAGTTTATATGCGAAATTTTTTACGCTTCAGCACCACCGACTGTTAACACAGGAACATGTTTCTGACTGACAGGTAATCTCGAATGTTTTTAGGGTTACCAAAGAGATAGATGACTTTGATTAGAGGGTGGAAAAAAAACTCATTGTTGAGTCAGTGAGGCGAGTGGCTAATAGCTCTCGATGCTTCAAGCTTTTCTACTAAACAATTTGGGTTAAGAGGGGGGGGTGGATCCCATTCCTCTTTTACTCCCCCCCCCCCCCCCTCCCACTTGTCATCAGCATGCCTGTCCCCGCTATAATATTCTTGCAGCCAATTGCCCGCATGATATTGTGGGAATCCTTATTCCCCCATTTCGATATGACCGCGATGGCACAATCTTTGCCTCTTCGCGTCGTCGGGGAGTGGATAACCCGTTTTTTCCCTCTCCCTTGCGTCTCCACTTTCAAATTCCATTTGGGGAGGGCTTTTCCTTCTCCCTGGAAAATCTGCTCGGCTCGACGGGATGGTCCCGTCGCGCTCGAGCTGTCTGGATCCCATTGACGAAGGATACGTATTGTCGACTTCTCATGACGATATGTGACTTCTTCAGCTCTTCGATTGACAAGTCATTCGGGGCCTATGACCCGACGCTATCACGGCCGCTGTATTTGAGAGAACTCAGTTTCAATAAACGTTACTTAAAAAAAAAAGTATGCACATAATACTGAAACTGGAGCAATAAGAGTGTATGACCACACGCTCGACCAAAGCTCAAGAACAAGCGCTCGTGCTCACGCATTTTACATTACTGCGTGCAACTATTCGCGGTGAGAAGCTCGGTAGGGGCGCTTCTGTTTTTTCACTGTGGGCAGTGCACATGTTACGCACGCGGTTATGTTTTAATTTTTATAGTGCATAGAAGCTTAACATCACGCGTGCTTGCACCAGCAGGAGGAAGTTTAGGTATCCTCACTTTAGGTTGTGAGAAATTTCACCAAGCTGCGGTACCCACACGCGAATACTGCGTTCATGTATAGAGCTGACAGTGCGACCAAGGTATACAGGCGCGAGAAAGCAGCTTTGAGACGTTGCGCTCACGATTGAGAGGCCCGTTTCAAAAGGGATCTTTCGTAGTTTGGTTATTTACGTCCGAACCTTCTAGCGCAGGTAGACGCTTCTACTGATCATGCGCACCACTAACCTTCTCTGCAGAATAGACCGATCTTACAGCCAGTTTTATTACACCACCGCTGCCGCCATGCATCGTGGGAGATGTAGTTTTTTTGCACGCGCGACAACCCCGCTGAGGGCCTGCGCCAGCGGAGCACGAGGCGGTACGAGCTGCCTCGTGAACTGGTGCCTGCCTCCTATGAACTACAGTGATGGTGGCGTCACAAGTGCGTGGAACGCTTAGTGGGATCGGCCTATTACAGATATCATTTCTGGTCACAGTAAGCTAGAGGGATGGCGGGTGCGGTTGCAGCCTTTGCTCCCTTCTCAACGTACGGGTGAACCAGAGTGAGCTTACATTCTTTCTCTTAAATGCAACATTTTTTAACCATGGAACAAGCCCACGCCCTCAGTTTGAAGCGCGAAAACGGCACCTAGTTTCCCTGTTGCCAAAGGCTGGCGCGCGGCGACGAGGCTCCCATTGGCCGCTGCGCTCGTCAGTTTCAACGACCGCCGCCAGATGGCGCTACGTGTCCGTGCCGCCAGCGCGGCGATTAAACAAACCGGCGCAACCCCATGCCATTACGGGCCCATTTGCCGGTTAAAACGGACACGTTGGAGCGCACTCGGAGGCTTCTGCTTGTCTCGCCGCCGACCAACATGCTGTCGTTTCCATCATCGACATCGTCGGCGGTGCTTCTGCTCGTCTCGCTGCCAACGAACATGGCGCCGCCTCTAACATCCACATCGTCGCCGGTTCTTCTGCCACAACTCGAAAACATTACTCGTGACGAAAAACTCCGCGGATCGCTCCGCGGCTTTTCATTGGACATTCATGCTTTCGCATTCACAACTCATAAGAAGTGCTTAGGTGTCTTCCGACTTTTTTACGACTACCATAATACGGGCGTATGAGAAATGAAAAGCAGTGTTGGAGAACATTTTTGAAAACATCAAAATTCTTTCTAATGTCTTTTTGATATGTGCATGAAAAAGTAACGTGAAACTACTTTGTTACGCAACGAATAAAGTAATCCGTTACTGTTCAGCGAAAGTAATTCGTAACGGTAATCAATTCCACTTTTAAAGTAACTGGCAGAAGATTGCATAAATTGTAAGGTGGACGCTCTATATTTCAGGATAGCAATGCCAATAGTTGGGCCATAGTTGGGGCAGTGAGACACCGAAAATATGACGCAAGATCCCAAGCTATGTTCTTAAGTAGGCAGTGCATGCGTGTCCTCAACAATATCCGCAAACATTGCCCACTCTGTCTTATTTGCCCTTTTTTTTCGTTTCCGACTAACCCGTGATTGCATCAACAAGACAGCTGGTGTAGTCCTTACCATGGAGTAAGTTCCAATTTCCATAAACCTCCGGATTGGCCATAGCAGGCTGCGATCAGCGTAGCTCTGGATGATGCCTCGGATGTCACGGGGACCGTGGGGCGTGAACGAGAAGACGTAAAAAAGATTGCCGAACGGACTAGTGGCATGTGCAATAGTCAAGCCCGGTCCTAGCTGCCACAGCTCAACGTGATACGAGAGGACCTTCCATCCAAAAAGTTTAACTTGCAGATCTGTGCTGATGCAAACCTTGACGCCGTGCTCAGACCATTTGATGTCATAGTCGAACGTCATTACGCGACATGCCCACGAGTCGCCCGCAACGCGCTCGTACTCCTCAGGCCCTACGAACGATGAAGACTTGTGAATCTGACTGAAGTGGTGGACGTCTGCTCCGTTTTCAGTAATGTCCTGCATGTAACCAAAGATTTGTTTGTCGTACAACCCAGTTCGCTTCCACTGCCCACTGGTAATCTCCTGGTGCTCAGTCACATCCCACGTTGGCTCTTCTCCATCCGCGTGGTACCATCCCAGAAGTAAGCCGTAGGCTTCCTTGGAGATCCACTTCTTAGCTTTCACAAATTCGGGATCTGTTGGCACATGAAGAATTCCACAGAATATTAGCTTGTATCTCTAGAGGTTACTAAAATATTAAGTTAGTAGTCGGGCGAGAGTGACGGCCTGGGAGGATATCTAGAAATTATATTAAATTAAACGTTTATTACCTCCAACGGAGTAGAAGGCAGGGAAGAAAATCATCGTGGCGTCTTTACAAGTTCCCTGCCCCCTAGATTTCGCAAGATGGGGCAACGCCAGCATATAGCACATAAATATCACACGTAAGCATTTAATTACAACAATAAACATATCAAATCACGAAAAAAGTTTACAAGAATATCAATATGCACTATATAATATCGCAAATTCGGAAGCCACAATGAAACCACTGAAACGCGAATATAAAGTATACCTTAATAATATCTGAAAGTGAGAGTACAGAGGTCTCAGGTGGCGATTAAGCATATACAGAGAACATCGTTAGGCATATAATAAAAGCAACTCGACTAAACAGAATCTATTGTAAATTAATTATGGTGTTATATTATGTTCTGTTAGTTCATTTAGTAAGACTTTGAGGCTAAAGGTAATGGAGTGATAACAATAAAATTGTCTACAAAATGGGATGTTCCAACTTTCCGTGTGCCTTGATTTTTGCTGTAGAGTTTCGTCTCAGTTTCTGTAAACGCATTACATTTATGTTGTTAGTCTTTATTATCAATTTAAAAGCGATAAACGTTTGTGGTTGTAAAGGTAATTTATTTGTAGTATCTTGAGGTCAATCAAATGAGTACTGATGTTGCGTACCATAGACCATTCGCGATTGTAGGTATGGCCCACTTTTCAACAAGGATAAGCGCAAGTTTAAGACACCACTTATATTTTGAGCGAGCATAAGGGTAAGTGTGTAAGTGTAGAACTACACTGTCCGATTTACGTGGTTAAGATGGCCATAACGTTTGGTTTAGTATAGCACCAGGTGTATTTTGTGTATTCCCAAAGATTTATTTATGCTCCAGATTCATCAGCCTGAGAGGCAGTGCCAAGATAATGACTAATATGAGATACGAAAATTAACTACTGTCTTATTCATAGACGCGGCTCCCTAGGAGAGACTGGCCTCACACGTCCTCATGATGCATATTCTATCAACTGATGAAGACAGCTGACCAACGTTTTGCCGCACCCACTCCGGTAAATCATTTTCCCACAGTGTCTCCACACGTGGAAGCAGCAGTTAAATTTTGAATGCTCATTGTAATGGTTGACCTTTACTCATTTGGTATAAAATAAAAAATAGTGCATACTTCACCACTGTGTCTTACCACAGAAATCACATAAGAACACCATTAGGAGCCTTCGCGCTTGGCCGAATAGGAATAACATCTTTGAAAACAAATGAAGCTTCACAGCGAACAAGTCAAATAACTGGCAAATTTAATTGCAGTTGGAGAGCTCATATAAAATTGATTGTAAGCTTACTGTCTTGGGTTTATATCTAATGAAAACAGAAGCACGTTAGCACGTCCAGCCCCCAGGAAAATGCAGGTATGAGGTGTGCGTATACCAGATGAGTCTGCGTACTCTACTGAATCGTAAATATTTTATTTCATTATGAAAACGAACGAATGCCACTCGGATGGGGAATAATTATGATAAAATATAGGGATTTCCTTGACGTGCCTAATAGAGTGCTGCTCAAGTCATGCACATAAGTGATATGATAACGTTTATTTTGATTCTCAGAAAGGGCCGCAAAGCACTGTAGTCAGCTTCGATAGGCGTCTGGTGTTTCAGCTGTAAATAAAAAAAAAATGAGCCAATCCAGCACAACCGTTAGCCTGGGGAGCTTAGCGTGCACCACGCACTAGCCATGCACTACTGCAAGCCGGTACGATGCTCATCCAGATCTTAACGAGCAGGGGTGGAGATTGAACAAAGGATCCACGGGGTCCGCAGGGCGAGCTTTCGCTCCAGGAGCTCCGAGCGGCGGAATAAAATATTTATATTTTAGAGCCAGAGCATAGCTTATTCCGGATTAGGAATCAAAGGAAAGACTGAGTGGGGAAGAAACGGTGATAAACATATGCGGACATATGCACATGCACCTGACTAAAACGTCTGCATGTCTCTGGGGTTGAATAAATGTTCACTCAGTTAGTTGGGGAAATGGAACTGCAGTGCTCCAATTAAAATGGGTGCGAGAGAGAAACAGCTCAAGGTGTTGTGTCCTAGTATGCTTATACCTGAGCCCGCAAAAGGTATGAAATTCGTACGTTTACTAGCGTAAGGCACGTGCGTGCAAACCCCGTCTTCTCCTCTGAACCTCCATCCGTGGAAAGGGCACTCGATGCAGTCTCCCACAACACGGCCCATCACGCCCAGGTTTGCCCCCAGGTGGGGACAGTAGGCGTCCATCACGTGGGCGACGCCATCTTGAGTCCGGAACACGACCAGTTCTTCTCCTGCAGCAAGTTTATACAGTCGAAGGAGTCATATCCAAATTGTAATCTATATGACTTTTGCGAAGGTGGTACAGGCACGGCCGCTTGGTTTTGATTCTCGATCCGCTGTAAACGGCCTGCCGAGTTACTCTTTTTGCAGGGTGAAACTGAAATGCTAGAGGTGGTGGCAGTGACTAGTTTAGGATGTTTTCACTTGACGTCGATCCGCCATTTTGTTGTTATACATCCCGCTATGAACCCTATAGACCTCTGTACACTGCGTATTTGATGTTGCCAGAAATATTTTTCAAAGGCTCGTCTTTGGCACGCGGCAGGTGGCTCCAAACTTCGAAATATTGGACCGAATGACGTCGATGAAAACGCTTTATTGAGCCTCTTAGCTCTGATTATACCTCTTGCTAAATTACCCAAGCACCATAGGGAATGCTAGAGTGTAGTTATACATGCTTCCAGTGCTGGCATTTGCGGTAGTAACTGTTCGAGAACAAAACTAAAAAGAAATGAAACTTTGCTTAGCGTTTATCAATGCCTTATTTTTGGTGTTTACGTGGAATTTATTTGCAGGTAAGATAAGCGCGATCACCGCGTGTACCTACGTTGCCAGAAGTCTTCTTGATGGATGGGTAATTTGGAAAGAGCTTTATTGGCGACGATCGTGACCAAAAGCGTCAGAGTGGTCGACCTTCCACAAGTGGTGGAAGGCTCATTGTGACGACTTGAGTATGAATTCGGCAGATCAGTGGTTTAGCGATATGCTGCAGTGTAAGCAATGTGGTCCTAATTGCGAAGTAAAAACGTACTTTTCGAAAATCCTTTTTTGTTCACATTCCTCCTAGCTAAAAGCACGGCGAAAGACGCAGTTGGCTCTCACCACCCGCCATCTCCTTCCGCACAATATAGTTCGTCTGCTGTGGTCAGCGATACCCACTGACCTTGTGGAGATTCCCGTGATCTCCCTTCCCCTTTCCGGAGAACCAAAGGTCTCCGGAACCCCATGCGGGGTTCCGGAGACCTCTGGCTCTCCCGAAGCCAGCATCAAGCAGGTAAGGACCTTCTGTTAGACTCTTAAAAAAGCTAGTGGTATTTACTAAATAAGAGGTAATGACCGCTTGTCACATATGTTGCTAGGTACCTAGTAACCGTAGGTAGTAACGGTGAAGCTAGTAATGTACGGGTTCTAGATTCAGACTAGTACCAGTTACTAGTTTATTGACCTAGTAGGTCAATAAACTAGTAACTGGTACTAGTCTGAATCTAGAACCCGTACATTTTACTACATCTAACTAGTACCTCGCGCTACCTCGCGACAGAAGACCGGAAACGCAACGAGCGCAAGGAGCTACGTGATTTCTGGTGAAAAGAAAAAAAAGCGTGTGGTTATGCAACTTAGGTGGTGACGAGCGGCACCGGGCTCGTTAGAACTATCCTCGGAGCAGTTCACTTCCACGCATACACTCGCTTGGTCGAGCGCATGAACATTAACTATGCACTCCGACATGAGAACACAAGAAAAGCACATGTGACACACGGCGAAACGGCAGGTTTGTATCGCACAAAAGACTGTCTCGCAAACTCTGACTGGTCCCAACCGGCTACTCGTACAATGTTGCCAGCGTAGGGAAACGTATGCTTGGGAGAAAAGCGTGTTGGTTTAAGTCATGGATGAAGAAAGAATGAAACAATTAAAACAGTGACAACACAACAACATCTTTCAACTAGCAACACACGAGTAAACTTTCAACAGCGAGTAGCCGACTATACCCAGGAGGAGAAGAGGGGGACAAGGGAAGATAAGAAAACGCGAAGTGCAAGTCAGAGTGCACCACTCTGACTTGCACTTTGTTTAATTGTTTCATTCTTTCTTCATCCATAGGGAAACGTATATCTTAAAATATGCAAGAATAAAAAAGAGCCTTTTTTTTCTATTTGGAAAAGTGTTCAGCACGAGCTACGTGACTATTTTCATCCCATTTAATCTAAAATGAAAATCTAAACGCCCCAAAGATTGCGAACGAGAACAAAAGAGAAGCCGCATGGCCATTGCATCACTAATGGCTGCTACCGCCAAGGAGGTTATAAGTACTAGGAGGGGGCACATTGCAATATTGGTGAAGCCTAGTCATAAAAAGTTTAAACGATGTTGTGGCCGGCGTGACCGTAGATCTCTCTGGCAATCGGTGCGCGTGACATCTCATGTGTGAGATGGATGGAGGATTCCTTGCAGGCTTGCGCGCGCTCCGTCCGATAGGTTTTATCAGATCGAAGGCTAGACAAAGGCTATCTTCGGTCACGTGATGTGGTCATTTTGGGCTGATAAGGGAGGAGAATAAGGAGGAAAATGAGAAAGAGGCGACGCGTCAAGGGAGCATGGTTTTTGGAGGCTACGCGGCTGACGTCATGCCCTCTCCTACCCTTTTATCCTCCTTGGCTGCCACTGATCTCAATGACAATTGCTGGACCGCGCATCCCCGCTCCGCAAGTGCGGCCACTGGTCGGCCGTCTCGCACGGTAAATTCTTTGGTTTTGGTAGCGTTTTGCTGCGGTTTTCTAGGGTGCTATAGACACGTTTTCTACTCGTTCGTCGTCATTCGCCGAAGCAGTTTTTTACGACTCTGTGTACCGTTGAGACTTGCCGTTGAGAACACGTGAAAATTTTTACGAAAGAGCACTGCCACAGGAAAAAACCACAACTCGTCGAAAGCAAGTTTCGCCGGTCTCGCGGCGTGTACAAAGCTTCCTTGGCACGCCGAAGTGCCGTGTGTTTGTGCCTTCGCACGCTTGGATACCGACCAAGAATCGACGCCGTGTGTATGTGTTTTGCGAGTGCAATCTGCGTGAAGCCGTATCTGAAGGTACAACTCCTCGAAAGCAAGTGTCGCCGGTCTCGCGGCGTGATTAAAGCTTCCTTGGCACGCCGAGTGCTGCATCTTTGTGTCTTCGCACGCTTGGATACCGATCAAGAATCGACGCCGCACCAAAGTTCTGAACGTGTTTAACGCGTAAATGCCTATATATATATATATATATATATATATATATATATATATCGGCCACAGAGTTCTGTATAGTCCAGCTGTTCCGGTGAGTTGTTATCAATAAATAAAGGGGGGAGGTCTGTGCGTGTTCTTATGTACTATTAACCATGGCTAGGTTCCAAATCTACCCTAATGAATCACGTGGGAGCATGTATAGAGCACAGGTGTGGAGAAAGGAGGGTTTTCGAAGGCAAACGTACAAGACGGCGGTAATGAAAATCTTTGGTCCATATGGGCGTGTGCAATCTGTTGACCAGTCGCGCTCAAACGTCAAGTGCAAATAAGTAGGTTGATAATGAGCCAGCGCTGATCAGTGATGAGGAACTGTTTTGCGCAGTATTCTGTAAATCGTCTAAGGGCGAAAAAAAGACACACCTTTTCCCCTCTTCCGTCGCTACTGGACGCTGGATTAAGCTCGTTTCTGGACCGCGAGTGCCGCAAGTATACAGTCGTCAGAGTAAAGTAAAGTAAGACGCTGATCCGGAGGCACATACGGCTTCACGCACATTGCACTCGTAAAACACATTCACACGACTTCAATACTTGAACGGTATCAAGCGTGCGAAGGCACAGAAACACGGCGCTTCGGCGTGCCAGGGAAACTTTGAATACGCCAACGGACCGGCGAAAGTTGCTTTCGACGAGTTGTGCCTTTTTCCTGCGGCACGGCAGTTCCGTAAAAATGTCCAAGTGTTCCCAACGGAAAGTCTCCGCGGTACACAGAGTCGTAAAAAACTGCTTCCGCGAATGACCACGAACAAGTAGGAAACGTGTCTATATCACGCTCGAAAACCGCAGCAAAACGCTAGCAAAACGAAAATATTTACCATACAAGATGGCCGTCCGGTGGCCGCATTCGCACTGCCGCGACCAAGCGGGGATTCGCGATCCAGCAATAGACCGATCCCACAGCTAGTTTGAGTACGCCACCGCTGCCGACATGCATCGTGGGAGCTGTAGTCTTTCTGCACACGCGACAACCCTGCTGGAGGTCTGCGCGAGCAGAGCACGAGGCGGCATGAGCTATCTCGTGAATTGGCGTCTGCCTCCTACAAACTACAGCTATGGCGGCGTCACGCATGCGTGGAACGCTTGATGAGATCGGTCTATTGTCATTGAGATCAGTGGCTACTGCGCTCGCGGCAGCGCTGGCTTCCACGACGTGCTGGAAAGGAGGCTGCGATCGTTATAAAGTCAACTCCAACCCTTAAACATACCCCTTCCTACAATATTTGAAGTTACGACTGTGCGTGAATACCACCTCCCCCCCCCCCCCCCCCCCCCCGCGTTCCTAAGCAGTAAGTGCGTCGCTAACGCTGCCCATTGCGGATGCAGCAGACATCGCCGGTTTGTCCGCGCCTTTGGGTGGTAAATAGCTAGTAGAAAGGTAGTGACGGTCAGAAAAGCTGTAACGGCTGGAGTTACTAACTTTTAATACGAGTGAGTGGCATGCGCCGCTCAGTCGTATTTTCAAGGACGGCCCTCGTCGTTGCGGTCGTTCCAGAAGTCGTCCTTGACCTCTAGGACGACCTCACTAGTCGCAGGCAGTACGTGAAAAACAGGCGGCGTCCGTCGGCGTTGTGGCCGAAAGATGGCCATAAAAATACGTCATCAGCGTGATATCATCGAGCGATATCAAACGTCAGCAGCGTAATGTCACCGCCGGAGCGCCGTGTGCGAAAGGTGCGCTTCGTACTTATTTCTGCTCGTTGTGCGCTTCATGCGTTGGACTGTGAGGCGACCGCGTCTGCATATACGAACTCGACATCGGAAGCAGCGTCTAAATCTACGACGGCTTCCGCAGGCAAACGTGACCGCCAAGCAAATACGCCATAGCCGCTTTAAGTGCCCTCCTCTAGGCGTCATTCTCGACGTCGTCCTCAACAACACAGCTAGTGACGGTAAGTGTCTCGCCTCCGGCCACGACGAGAGAAGTGGGGAAGGAGGAATTCTCTTCTTTTCCAGAATCCCCTTTCTGTGTTCCAGAAGTTACTACTGTCCCGTCACTCAAAATTCGTACAAAAGCAGCCGCTTCGGTGGCTGGAACGACTAGGCCATCCTCTCGCCGTAGCTTTACGTCACGATTGCGTCGGATGTCCCGTGCTCTAAGCTTGGCCTTCTCCGAGCGCTTGCTAGAGTGGGCCTTTAATAACAAAAAATACAGCCCACCAGGCTCAAACTACAAACGTGCTATTGTCATTTACGGATATTGTGGATCATTTTCAGCCTATTTTTGAACACGACGGATATATTTGAAATTTCGTTGAAGTATCCCTTTAAAGGGGCTGTGCAAAAATTTCAGGGCTTTGTTTAAATTATTGTGGAAGTTGATGCCTGACACTTCTGAAGTGAACTACTGAAAACAGATTTTGCTCGATACCCTAGTTTTTATTTTTAAAAAAAATATCCAGGTTTTTGCTGCCTCTCAACTCGTACGTCGTATTCCGGGTCACGTGCGCAGTGACGTTGATGGGGTAGGCGCGGGGTTCCGGAATAGTTCTCTCTTTAGAGCAATCAGTGAGTAGCGAGAACTCATCCGCTCGCGACCGCGTGACCATGTGCTGGCGGGCGCCGCGCGAACAATATGGTCAAAGGAGGAAAGTCTCATCCGGGTCCGGCCATACCCGTCCGGCCCTGTCCCCCTCCCCCTTTGGCTTCTGGCGGCTGTTCGCGGTAGCAGAGAGAGCTGACGGTTTTGTGGACCTAGGATAGATGGCGCCACTAAAACTTCGTATAATAAAAGTTTCGTCGATGATACCAGGTATTTGACGCATTTATGTATATGTAGGAATGACAAAATTTATAGAAAAGTTACCTTTTATAGAGCAGGTATTCGTACAACTCAACATCTTTCTTCAAGATTCCCCATTTACGTGACGCCGCGTGTTTCTCATGGCCGACGCTCGCGGCTGCAGGTCGGGAATATTCTAAGTTTTGCCTCGTTATTACGCGGCGGAATCGCAACATTTCGATGAAAGGGGATGCGTTTTTTGTCATTTAGGACAAGGTGCACAATATCAAAAGCAGAAGATACTAATTCTTTCAGCGTTAAAATCGTTGCACAGCTCTTTTCATATAGTATATGTACATAACTAGTTCTGTAGTAAGCGCTTTGGTTTACTTTATAAAATGGAATTTTATTGCGGGACTTTCGTATTGGTCCCTTTAGCAAGGTCACCATGTCTCAAAGTGCCGGTGACGTAATCAGCCCTCCATTAGTCAGTTTTCCTATAATCCATTTCACCTAAGCTATGTATCGCCGTGAAGGCTGGAAGTCTGAGCTAATAGTTTTGGCCGTTGCACCAGCGGCGCTAAAGTTCCTGCACGTCTGCCGGGTGCGACCTTGAGCAAAGAACTTGCACTTGTTGATTTTCCAGCGGTACGAGATTATGAGGTGAAATGGAGTATAGTGATCCGGTATATCTTCAACGCGCGAAAGAGTGCCTCCTGGCTCCGGGGAAGGGCGATCTTTCACCAGGTTCCTATGTTCCAAACCTAAGCAGTACTCACACAGCTTGCACGATCCAGACACCGATGTTCTGCCGACAGGAAGATTCAAGAGCGCAACGTCGCCAAAGAAAATCCGTAGAGTTTGAGTGTTTTTTTTTTGACATAGACGCACGGACTCACTTATTGGCTATCGACCCTCTAATCATTTAGCTAGCAGCATTGGCCAACGTTCGTAATCTCCGATTTTCGAATAGATCCTGTAAACCCCTAGCATACACTCATATTGTAACACAGACGTCCTCCTTGTCACAATTCAAATTCGAGGTTTCTAATGCGTCGTGAGAGACCAGAAATATCGAATGAGCTATAAAAATGCGTCGTTATTCGAAATAATGCACGAAAAATAAACAACGTGGTTATGCACTATCATAGATACGTCATAACGTTGAATTCTCACAGGAGTCACTGGAGAACGCAATTCTGGTGACTGATCGTACAAACGTCGAAGTAGGCGTGTGAACGCTGTTGTCGCTAGCGTTATAGGACGACTCCAGCCCTAGACAACCAAATGTTTTGTCAACTCGTCGCAGGTCGCAGATCAACAGTATCCCCATGCTCTTGTGCAACCGCCAGGATCGCTGAGATTCGCTGCACAACACAGTAAAGACTTCAACAGCCGAGAAACGAAGGGAAGAAAGAGAGACATGGAGAACACGCCACTCGTGAACAAGTTCTAGGAATCATAGTTGCACCGAAGTTGCTATACTCAGGAAAATGATTGTGAAGAGCTAGCTTGTTTGTAATCTCTGGTCTGCACGAAGAAAACATAAAAAAGAACGTTGCACACACACACACACACACACACACACACACACACACACACACACACACACACACACACACACACACACACACACACACACACACATATATATATATATATATATATATATATATACAAACGTATATACAAACCCCCTCGCGCAAGGATATATCTATATATATATTTTTTTTTTTTGCCAAATTCGCTTACCCATAATATTTAGGGACTTCACTTTGTTGATTTCCAGCTCGGACGAGAGAAGAAGTGGGATCCAGCCGTTTGGGAAAACGGGCTGCATTTCATCGCGAAAGTATTGTTGCATTCTTGGCCTTTTCTGAAAGAACAAAATCATGTAAGTAAAATGGGCGAGACGCATTATTATGCACATTGAAGAATCAAGATAAAATGTCATGACACTCTTTCCGCACTTAGGAGTCACGAATATCAATCTTTCGTATCTAGCTGTGATTGGGACCGGCGACGTTTCGGATAAAATTGACGGTCACAGAATCACAGATCGTGCCGTGGAAGCCTCAAGTTGGCAGCCTATTTTATCAACAAAAATATCTGTTCACGCCGGCAGATCAAACGGTGCTGTAAAAAAGAATATTGCACAAGAAAAAGACGTTCGGGAAAGGTGATTAATCCTAAGCACTTAACAAACCAATGATCGGGTCGACGCATCCCTTAAACGAGCTGGGGAGTTTTTGACAGCATTGCGAACATAAAGAAGTCCGAGGATACCTAAGCACTTCTTATGAGTTTTGAATGCGAAAGTATGAATGTCGTACTTCGGCTCCCGCCGCAGTTGGCCACTTTCGCCGGCGGACGGCCCAGCGCGCGCTTTCGCGAAGTGGCCGCACCGAGCTCGGCCGTGCGGCCTCTCTGGAGTATGCCCAGGCGGGCCCTGGCTCTGCCGCCACCGCTCCCTTCTCTTACCGGCAGCCGCGCCGCCGCGTGCGCTGCACCGTCATGGAGAGGTCCTCTCTGGTGGCTCTTTTTTGTAAATTTCGCCGCACGATAGCCAATGGGAGCTTCGTTCCATGATGACGCGCGCCGGCCAATGGGAGCATAATCTATCAGAAATCGGCTTCACTTGGGAAAGGGGATTTTAGGTGGCGTTTGGCCATCGCTTGGCGTGGTTTCAAAGCTAATGACCTCGGTTCGTTCCACGGGACAGTTAATGGTTTCGTATCCAGAAATATTGCTAATCTAAAATAAGAAATTTGGGACTCCAATCCACGCTGTGAACCTGGTTGGCCGGCGAAGCTGTGGTATCATCTGCAACGAGTGTCCACTGCACTATGCCAAAGGCCGCCACTGGTCGTATTGCAGTTACTTTTCCCTTTGCCGATCCTCGTACAAATCTTTGCTTCGCATCCCCCACCGGCAAGAAATGCTGAATCACTGAGATGTGGACGCATGCGCAGCGTGTGATATAGCACACAGCAGATGTATAGCCCATGCTTAGAAAGCGTTCCACAGCCCAGCAGACGAAGATAGCAGCGCGCAGAAGGTGATTTTTGCAAAGTCTATTCACGCTGCTCCTTGGGAGTCCTGACTACGCGTGGCCTACCCATAGTGGTGCTGCAACAACAATGAAATCAGTCTCAATACTCAGTTTCACCGTAAGTCCAATCGCAGCCGATGTTACGAGCCATTGGAGCCAATCCAAGGCCGTGTGAGCGTCACGTGACCTTAGACAAGGGGCACAGCGACGCGCGGAAAGCGTATCGCGGGCTATACGTCCACAGAACGGGATTGGGTAGGATAGCTCGTAGCGTCAACTGCATCTGGACGTAAGGTGGAACGGTGTATAGGAGGGTTCTTATATATATCATAGGGGTGGCGTCACTCCCCACGTCGCAAGCTGCCGTCGCCGCAGCAGCTTGCGACGTGGCGACAGTAATTTTACCAAGAAACGTATGCGGTGAGCGGTACGTGCTTAGCATAGTTATCTCAAGCGCCTTATCATAAATTATCTAGTTCTGATTCTTGTTTGGTGCTTGTTTTTTTTATTAAAATCAATGCTCTGCTGTATGTTGTATGCGTGATGTATAAATTTTTGCTTGGATCGCTGAAGTTTTTTTTTTCTTTATTGTTCTTTTTCTTTCCGTGAGGGCGCCGACGCGAAAAATTGTGACCAACGAGTCATATATACAGTTTCGCTGTAAAAGGTTTCTGAATTGTATTAGAACGAATACTTTCTTCGGCGGAGTGGAAGGCATATTCAGCAATAAACTTTATAATACGATTTGTTTTCTAAGTTTAGGGAATCCAGGTTTCACTATTAAATGCGACAACTCTTGTTGTGACCTACCACTTAGGATTTCTGGTGATCACTCATGTGACCTTCCCACTAAGCCAATGACTAGTTATTAAAAGCATAATTAGTTGTTTTATTGTGCGCTACGGCCCCCGTAATCATTAGCATTAGCTGATGCTGACGTCTACACTTACCTTTTTCTGTGTCTTTGAAGAGTCTCTCTTGTAGTAGGTCCACAAAATCCAAAGAAAAGTCGCTACGAGACATCCGTAGATAAAAAACTGAGACTTCAAGAGTGCGTCGTTCATTTTGAGTAAAGTCGGAATGGCAGTACAACACCCTTAGACGTTGCACAGCTCCACCACACGCGACAGCGCCTATTAAGCAAATGTTGGAGATGCACGTTTTCACTAGACAGAATTAACATCTCCGTTCGCCAATGCCAGAAATTCCTCTGCGGGCAATAGCACCTACGTGACATGAAAACCAGTACTTGTTTCTAAAGCGGAGAAGTGTTTAACTTGCTGCCCTGCACCCTCTTTCCCTCGCATTCTCCCCTTTCTTTCTGTCGGAGCGCATTGCCTTAAAAAAAAAGAAAAGAGACGACTTAAATAAACGATAGCGGTCTGCTTGCAGAAGATAAGGGTCTTCAGTCTCTCTTTCTCTCTCTCATTGACGCAAGTTCTTCGCCAATAGAAAATTGTCGTTTTTGTAAGTATATATTTTTTTCTAAAGTAGGACATGAGCGGCCAAAGAAAACGCTGAGTCGTGCAATAACAACGTTCTAATTTACTGGGTGGAACTGTGGTAACTGTAAGAAAACACAGGCAAAAAACAACATGAAGACGTCAACATTTCTTTTTTTTGTTTCTTGCGCGTGACATGGTAAACAGTTTTTTTTTATTTATTTAGGAATACTAATGGAGGGGGGGGGGGGGGGGGCTCCACTCAAGGAGCCATGGTAGACGTGGGTACAAACATGTAAACAAGATGCAGATTTATAAATGAAAACTCAATTAGGTGTAAATTCAAGAGCAGATACAAAATTGGCAACAGTTCTGTTGACGACGACATCATTTAGTAATTCGTTCCATTCTTGAATTGCCCGAGGGAAGAAAGAATATCGAAAACAGTCGTTTTTGAACCTGTATTGTTTTAACTCTCTCGTGTGGTTTAGACGTGAGGACCCGGTCGATAATGGTTGTATATAGTGAGAGCTTTGAACATCAAGAGTGCCGTTAAGGATATTGAACAGGAATTTTAATCTATTAATTTTCGCTCTTATTTAAAACGGTTGAAGCTTCGCTCTAGTCACTAATTCAGTGGACGATGTTTCTCTACGATAATCATTAAAAATAAACCGAGCAGCTAACTTCTGGATACTTTCAAGCTTATTAATACCGTTTTGTGTGAAAGGGAATCATACTGTTCTAGCATATTCTAACACAGGCCTAATAAAACTTTTATACGCAATAAGTTTAGTGTCACAATCGGCAAATTTTAATTTCCTACGGCACGCGAACAAAGCACACGTAGGGGTACTTTTTCTCAAAGAACATAATAGAATATCATTCGACGTTCTTGGGATCTGAAACATCGACGTCGAAGTTTCAGATCCCGAGAAACTTAGAACAAAAATGAAACATTTTTCTTCTATTTTTGTAAGTGCGTATAGCTATACCAGGAGGGCTTTGCAAGACGGTGGGACGAGAAGGCCGGGAAATCGCCGCCTGCTGGGATTGGTCAGCGGAGTGGCGCTGACCAATCGCAGCAGGCGGCGATGGCCCGGTCTCTTCGTCCCGCCGTCTTCCATAACACCCCTGGACTAAGACGGAGTCAGTGGCGTAGCCAGAAATGTTTTTCAGGGGGTGTTTTACTTCCCCGGTGAGACCGAAGGAGAAAAGGGGGCTCAGATATGTACTCTTTACGAACATAAGAGCATACTTTTGGTTATTCCTCTGCTCTTATCAAGACAAAGACTCACTTCTTATTTCCACTATCACCACTACCTACATAAGAAAGTGCAGGAGACTCAGTACATTCAGGTACTAAGAGAAAAAAATTTTAATACATGAAAGCACAACAATTCCTGTAGGTAGACAATGATGTGAACATAACATGGAAAATGA
Organism: Ixodes scapularis; assembly: GCF_016920785.2. NCBI lineage: Eukaryota > Metazoa > Arthropoda > Arachnida > Ixodida > Ixodidae > Ixodes > Ixodes scapularis. Next base: position 72,222,188 of record NW_024609868.1, read on the forward strand.
AATGCCATATGTACAGGGTCCAAGCGAGAAAAGTAAGCAACGATTTTAAGATTAAAAGAATTTGCATTTCGTCATTTTTACGTTGTTTATCGTATCCCGGAAGATAGAGAAAAAACTCCTTCATTCAGATATTTCGCCATTCCTCTGCATAATCGCAAAGCAAAAATCGAGCTTTCTCCCCCACCTGCAGCGGCGAGTGGCAGCCGAAGGAACTGCGGCGAAAAGTTTACGTGACCTCGCTCGGCTCTGAGTTGCAGCATCACGCCCGCTAATGTCAGCAGACAGAGGGAAAGGGAGCGTCGACTCCAGCGACCTATAGGGGGCGCCACCACCAAACAAACTAAGGCAAAACTAAGGGAGGTAGTGAGTACCATGATAACAAAAGGAAATATTCCAGATGAATGGAGGCTTAGTAGGATGAGTATGATATATAAGGGAAAGGGAGATAAGTCTGATATTAGGAATTATCGTCCTATAACCGTGACACCGGTTATTTACAGGTTGGTAATGCAGATTATAAAGAACAGACTGGAGGAATGGGTAGATTGCGAGGGCATACTGGGCGAATTACAGAACGGGTTTCGAAAACAAAGAAGGTTGGAGGACAATTTATTTTCTCTAACACAGTGTATAGAAATAGCGCAAAAAGAAAACAGACAGCTCTGGCTGGCATTTCTGGATATCAAGGGTGCCTATGACAATGTGAACCAAAGAAACCTGTGGGACATACAGGAGAGCTTAAACCTAGATTAAGGACTAACAGCCCTATTAAGGAACATTTACAAAGATAATAAGGTGATTATAACATGGGAAGGAAAGGTGACGGGGGAAATAGAGGTAAGACGAGGCCTTAGGCAAGGGTGCCCATTATCGCCTTTGCTGTTTATGTTGTATCCGAGAGGATTGGAGGATAGACTAGAGAAGAGTGGGCTTGGATTCGACCTTTCGTACAGTAAACTAAGCCAAAAAATTCAGCAATCCTTACCGGGATTGATGTATGCGGATGATATTGTACTAATGTCTAACAACAGGACAGAGTTGCAGGAATTAATGAGCATCTGTGGTAAGGAAGAAGAAGAATTAGGTTTAGAATTCAGTAGTGAAAAATCAGCAGTCATGATTTTTAACTGTGATGAAGTTGAGAGGCTGAAAATACAGAATATTACAGTTAAGAGAGCTAGTAAATACAAGTATCTAGGAGTGTGGATACGTGATGGTGCAGAATATCTCAGAGAGCATGAAAAGTATATAATAGGTAAGGGCAACAGAAATGCAGCTGTAATGAAAAATAGAGCACTTTGGAATTACAACAGGTATGAGGTGGTGAGAGATATTTGGAAAGGGGTCATGGTGCCTGGCTTGACTTTTGGAAACGCAGTGCTATGCATGAAATCCGAAGTGCATGCGAGACTAGAAATAAAACAGCGCGGAGTAGGTAGACTGGCTTTGGGGGCACATTGCAAAACGCCAAACCAGGGAGTACAAGGAGACATGGGATGGGCATCATTTGAGAGCAGGGAAGCGGTGAGCAAGGTAGAATTTGAGGATAGGTTGAGGCAAATGGACGGGGAGCAATGGGCACGAAAGGTTTTCAGCTATTTATACATGAGGAGTGTAGACACAAAGGGGAGACAGCGCACTAGGAAATTAAGAGGAAAGTTTTTGGGCTATAGCGAAGATGCGGAAGAGCAAGTCTCAGTTAAGAAGAAAGTTAAGGCCACAGAAAGAGATTGGTGGCTAGAGGGAATGCAGACAAAGACGGCTCTGGAAAGCTATAGATTAAACAAAAGAGTTATTGCCAAAGAAAGCATTTATGACAATTCTAGGGGAAGCTCATTGCTGTTTGAGGCAAGAACGGGTGTTCTGCGAACCAGAACATACAGAGTGAAGTACCAGGAAATTGATACAGTGTGCACTGCTTGTGGAGAGGAGGACGAGACGGCTGAACACTTGATACTCTACTGTAAAGGGCTTCACCCTATGCCTACCGAAGACAACATAGATTTAATAAAGTCATTGGGTTTTAGAGACAGCGAAGGGAGAGTGGATTTCAAGACTGTAGAGATTACCAAGCAAAGATTAAGTGAATGGTGGCAGAAATCGAGAGAAAACTAGGTATTTTCTTATCCACTGATGGCAAGGGGCTTTCATAGCCTCACTTTCTTTGCACTGCGGAGTGAATATAGATTTCACATTTAAATATTCTAAGCTTAAATGGTAAAACAAAATGGCTAGGTGGCGTAAGCTACCGCCCGATCCAAAGGGCTCAGCCGTATTCATCCATCCATCCATCCATCCATGGCGGCTGAGTCCGGGTCGCGTCGGCTCGGCCGCGCCGCCTGAAAGGGTGGCGCATTCAATTTAACAAATTTTCTTTTGTTGAATGCCCAATTTTATCGGTATTTGAACTGAGACAGTTAAGTGTAGCCGGTGCGGATAAACCTTCCGAGCAAAGTTTTGTTTTGCCGATGTTTTTTGTTCTTTTCATGTCAAACTTTCATTTCGGAGACTTCGATCAAAACCGAAACTATGGGCTCCGGAGAAACGGTAATAGATTCTAAATAGTTTTGATCATCTAAGGAAAGCGGCGAGGGCTACAAAATTGTTCCACCGAGAGTAATTTTTAGCTAACTCGCATGCCTCGACCATGCGACTTATCTGTCCGCGAAATTGAGCGGTTGTGCCTGTCCGGTCAAGAACACAGGCTGCAGGAAAATTACGAAAATTAAGCAAGCGCTTCTTGAGCCAAGGAGCATGTCAACTCGCTGGCGCTTCACTAAGTAGCTGATACTCCTGTTTAAATTCAGGTTTTAGTAGCAATCCAGAAGTCATTTTGACGAATATGCAGATTATGTATTATATTACGTACAAGGGCGGGGGGGGGGGGGGGGGGTCCCACTAAAGCGATATTAGTATATTCTTCGGGTTGAAATATGAACTTAATTAACTAACTATTAGGTGAAATGCTGAATAAAAATATATTTGGCAGACAGAGAGATACTACTTAAACTTAGCCAAATAGTTCTAGCCGGTAGAACGGAGACGAATGCGGACAAACTGAGAGTCTTCATCGGAGATTCACTCGTACCTCTCTGCATTGAACATGACTTCGAATCCTGAACGGATAAAACGAGTATTTTTTTGTGGCCGGTCAACCTGAGCAATGTAGACGTATATTGCTGCTGGCTTCGACAGGAGTTATAATATAAATATTGGAGGCGCGATAGATCCTAATTACGTGACAGCTTCTAACTTTGCGAGACGCGTCCCCCACCTTTTGAAAGCAGATAATTTCCCTCGTTAATCATATGCAGCGAGCAGGTTTTCTGAATCAAGTAATTTCGAAATTAGCCCACCTCCCTTAACGTGGTCTTTTTCGGCGAAAAGCCGCCAAGATGAATAGCCAACGCACCGGCCGGCGTTAGTGGCTAAATTAACTTGAAGCTAATCGAGCACAACCAAACTCAAGGAAAGCAGCTATCGAACCTACCCATTGACTTGACTGCAACATTGGTGTTCCCTCCAGTGAAACACTTCGTCTGTCGACCTCAGTCCACTGTTCTACATCCTTACAAAGAAACCACTTATCAGTTACTAAGCAGTCGTCACTTTGAATGTGTTTAGAGACAGACAAAAAATCAAAACGTTTTCCGTGATTCCTCCTCATCCAAAAAAATTGAAAGCACGCGACCGTGTGTTGTGGAGTAAACGGGCTTTCAAACACGTGATGGAAAGAAACAATCCACTGAGAGCTTCACCACACTAATGAACACTCAGGCAAACTTAAGAAATTTTCGGACCTTCGTAAAATTACATTTCTCGCCCCCGCGCCGACAGCACGTGTCCGCGAAAGCCATCAGAGACGCGGCGACACGCGGAGCGACCTGGACCGACTGGTTCCCGGTTTTGCCGCTTGGCGGCGTCCGTTTTGCTGGAGTCGCGAATATGGCACCCCGAATGGACCTTTTTCCAGTAAGGAGTGCCTCATGGCGGTTTCGCCGCCTACTACAAATGAAGGGCAACCGGACTCGCCTTCTCCTATAGGAACAGATTAGTGTCGCAAGACAACAGTGCCCCCCAAGAATGGCGAAAGGGCGGTCAAGGTCAAGGGAAAAGGGTGTGCGCGTGCGCAGACGCTTACTGGAAAAAGGTCCATTACGTCACTAGTAGGAGGGGGACCAGGTGTGACCCCGAAGACTGTGACTGAGTTGGGTTATAGAGGAGGCTATAGTTGGGGGGTGCGAAAATGCCAACATTTTTTTTTTTTTTTTCACAACAAAGACACGCAGGCGAAATCTGTTTTCTGTTCTTTACTTTAGAAGAGTCAGAGGGCAACTTCCACAAATGTTTGACCGAACTCCGGAAATCAGTATTCTGTTCGCACGAAGTCGCGTAAAAAAATTCCTTTCCAATGCCGCATCTAGCCTCCATGTTTTTCACAAAGCTGCACATAAGTAATGAGACGGAGTATAGCCCATACTGTGGATATGAACGGAGTGTATCTTTTTAAAAGGTCCATAACTTCAAATCAAGGGAACTTGTGTTAGGACGTTTTTAGTAGTACCTTTAGTTTTCCCGGCTTGGCGGCCAGTGGGAACAAGCTTGCTGGTGCAATTAGGTGGCTAATTATTTGAAAGTTTATTAATCTTTTAATTAATAAAAATACACACATAGTTCCAATTGAAAACTTGCTGGGCATCGTCAATAACCACTAAATCAGTCAACTTAAAAAAATTTCACTTTTCTTTTTTTTTTTGGCGGGGGGGGGGGGGGGGGGTCGAAAATAGGCCTTGATGCGCCCGCCCCAATTTATCACAAGCGGTAATTTTTGCACTTTTCACAGATGCCCCAAATATTTTTGAAATCGACTGATTTAATGGTTTCCGATCATTCCAAGATAAATTGCAGTATTGAAAATTTAATAAAGATAGTTTTCCTAACTAGCCGCCTAAATCCCCTTTCTAGCGTCCACCAAGCCAAGCAAACTAATTGTAAAGCTAAGTGTCATAACGCAAGTTCCATGTTGCTAAAACTTATTGACCGCCTAAAATAACTTGTTTTTAAGCCGTTATTAGACTGAGAGGTGAAGGTCAAACCTACCTGGTATGTCAGTTGTCTCGTCCGCCAGCTATGTGAAGCACTTTGCATTGTTCATTTGGTTCACAATTGTTTCCTTAATGATCCTCCCACTCGCGGCGATGACCTCATTTTGAATTAGAGGGCCGAGGTAAGTCGCATTCCCAGGTCCAGATTCGTTGTGCTCCCCTAGGACCTCGTCACCGCTGTGCACTTTCATACGCAGGAGTGCACGAAAGTTCCCATTGTTTTCAACTGGTTGGTCCAGTTCCAGGCGGCCCGCGTCGCGGTGTCCTCTCAAAGGAATCCCTTGCCTGCCACACACAAGAACAACGTCGATTATCGAGAGAAGCTTCTTGCGATTTTTCTCTCGTTCACGGCGATTCGCCGAGTACAGCTGTTCGTTAACCGATTCCCCTTCAATTGCTTGCAGAAAGTTGCTTGCAAACAGAACGGCGGCTTTATGGTACTCCGCTTCGCTGCGGGACTTGAAGGTCTCCAGCGCGCATTGCCATCGTGTAAACGGCGTACGCACCAGAGCACTGAGCCGTTGATTACAGCCCTTTCCCGCTTTCTCTTGTCCGAAGAGCACGCAGACACCACAGAAAGCCACTTTGTGGCATTCTGAGTACTGGAGCCAGGAATATGACTTTAACCAGTGCGGCTGGAACTTCAGTCTTCGCTTGCCTCCAACAGGGAAGACGTAGTTAGCATCGGGTGTCCATGGATTCAATAGCAGCTTTCGCCTTGTCTCACCATTCTTGAGTTCTGAAATCCTTGGGAAAAATGGGATATAAAGTCAGATGTCGTTTTCAGGAACATTGCTCTCGCTCAGGCAGGGGGATAGGGGTGTCTGACCTGAAGGTGTCGGCTCTACTGAAGACTTTGATGGTGCGCTGGACGATGTGGGTGATATTTCTTTCTTGTTAAAAAAAGTCGTCTATGGTCAGCTTGACTCGTTTAGGCGTGCTCATTTTCAGAACAGGCACATGGCATCGAGGCACACGGAACACGCTCTTAAAATCAGTAACTAAAATTGCTCGAAAGTTAATTCATTCACTCAGCTGCGCAGGTTCGTGGTCTTCCTAGGACCAACGCCTCCTCTACTTTATAAGGCTGTCAGGGGACTCGCTCTCCCGTTGCGGCCGCTCTGCCATCGTGTTGTATCCAAACGCCACGCGGTTGCGCTCACCTGCGGCACTAAACCACGCAACCCTTCTGGGCGCTATAAAGGACGTCCTTCGCGGCCGCACCTGGAGGTGGAGGCGGATTCTCGCGTAGAGCGACCCCGGCGTTCCAAGGGCACGACTTCCGCTGACAACCTTGAGCCAAGATTATCTTCCCCGGTAGATAAGGTGGATGTCTTTCACCCGTTACGTCGACAAAAGGGAAACGAGCTGCCATCGATACCTTCTTCAGGCGTCCGGCGCTAAAGATGGACTGTAAACAATAATTTCCCACTTATGGGCTTCCGAGGGTATCCTCTGAGCGTTCGTGCCCTCTTGGAGTTAACAGAAGTAATTATCCTGTCTGTGTGTTTTTGCGTGCTCGTAGGCGGTGCCTGAACGTTTGGGAATGACCTTCTGGGGGTCACCTCGACGTGCAATTCAGAAGAATAGCCACAGTTCCGAGTTTCCCCTACAACCCACACGAATCGGCGGAGCAATTATCCTCTGTGTGTGTTTGGGCGCGCTCATGGCCTTTCAACACTGCGATTTAGGTAGAGACTTGGAGAGTGAGCCGGTCTTTGGTGTCCTGCCTCGTGGATGGCGTTATTTTTGCCATTTGAGCCGATATGACGAGGACGCGACCGAGCGACCTGGCGCCCGAAAGAGAGAAGGCCGGAGGGGGGGGGGGGGGGGGGGGAGGGGGGGAGGGGGGTGTTTGTCGAAATTTCGGGGGGTGTTCTGACACCTCAACACCCCCCCTGGCTACGCCACAGGACGGAGTGGTCTATTTTCTCGAATTTTCGAGGAATCATTTTGCCTTGAGGTGCAAGAACCTCACACAAGACCCTTCCTTTTCTCCGATATCAATTGCGCAGACACATGGCAAGCGTCTGTCACTTGGGCGGTTTCTGAATGCGAAGTACTCCCCGTCACCGATCGGAAATTATCAATAGATGTATGCATATCTGAGAGATTGACTAGAAAACGTAGTTTGTTTGATTGAGGCTTTACCACACTTCCTAATTTGAACACTGTGTTTTGCATTGTGTCTTTACTTCCCTGGCTGTATAACAAGAGCGGTCTAGGACCCCGTCAGGCACTTAAGGGCGCTGTGCACCGATTTTAACGTTGAAAGAATTGTCATTTACTTTCGACATTGTTTATCTTGTCACAAAGAACAGAAAACACACCTCCTTCCTTCGAAATGTTGCGATTCTGCCGCGTAATCGCGAGGAAAAAATTGTAATGTTCACCGACCTGCAGCTGCGAGCGGCAGCCATCACAAACCACGCGGAATGACGTCAAAGACCCCTTTTGACGTCATTCCGCGTGGTTCTCATGGCTCTCGTGTAGAAAAATAGCAAGGTGTGCGAATTCGTGCTCGATAAAAGTCAACTTTTATATAAATATTGTCGTTCCCACATAAATATAAATTCGTCAAAAACCTGGTATCATCGACAAAACTTTTATTATACGGAGTTTTAGTGGCGCCATCTATCCTAGGTCTATGAAACCGTCAGCTGTATCTGATACCGCGAATGCCGCCAGAAACCGGAGGGGGACAGGGATGGCCGGACCCGGATGAGACTTTCCTCCTTTTACCTTATTGTTAATTTTGCGCTGCGCCAGCACGTGGTCACGTGATCGCGAGCGGACGAGTTTTTGCTTTTCACTGATGGCTCTATAGTCGGAGACAGGTCAAGAACGAAGTGAAAGCTGCTCCCAGCCCTTTCCACTTCAGCGGAACGAACGGTGGAGAGGAGGAATCTGGAAGTAGGCAAGTTGGGGCATCTTAGATTCGAAAAGCGCCAGAAAACAAGGACAACAGAAGGAATCCCTATTGGAAAAACGTACAAGAAACAAACCTGCTGCTTGTACAGTTCTGGTCTGACACCAGTATAATTTCTTGTTATTATGTATGCAGCTAGTTTGGTTCGGCTTTCTGCATAACTGGAGATACCGGCACCGCTATGGCTCCGGGTCTGTCTATACTGGCAGCCAGTTTGCTTGCCGATATGATTATGTGTGCTGGTATGATTTTGCGGCCGATGACGTAGGCGACCGCCATCTTTCCAACAAAAAACGCTTATACCACACCACCACCGTTATATCCAAATCATATATGCAGAGAGACGACCGCCATCTTCCAACAAAACGTCCATCGTTTACCACCGGTATCGTTACATACACCATACATGTCGAAAAAGAACATAAGCCGCGTTTACATGAATGCGACTTAGTCGTATTGAATCCAGTTGCCGCATTCCATATGCGGTCATGTAAACGGCATAATGCGCAAAGCGCATCGCATTGAAGTCGCTAGACAGAGGTGGATCGAGATGTCGAGTGCGCATTCATTCAGCCCATGTAAACGGAGATCGCATCGCATTTTGGAACGGGGAGGATTATCGGAAGGCGCTCACTGCGGGAGCGAGTGAACAGCTGAGAACATGGAGGCGGCCAATCTCGTCGGCGGCGCGGACAGCGGTCCCGCAATTTTTTTCCCGAGAACAAACGCAAGCTTTTATTGTGATCATAACTAAGCGGAATATAGCGGAGCTGCTCGGTGTGGGCGGCCCCGTCCAAACCTTTGCGAAGTACGACTTGCGTGTCCGAAGGGGTCACAAAGACATCGGTGCAAGCACGAACGACACCGAGAGCCCCGAGCACTGTTGAGCACTGCATGGTAGCGCAGAACGAGCAGCTCCTACCTCGGTGCCGTTCCCGGCTGCGCAAGAGCCTCTCGGACTCGGGGTACGGTCGCGATCGGCGAGTTCTGGCGCGGCGAAACGCGGAGGCTTCCTCAAAGCGTGCGCACACATGTCGCCTCTCGTTCAGAGTGAACCGGCGGCCCGGCCTGGAGTACTAAACGCCTTGGTTTCGATGCTTCTTCCGTCTCGCAACTTCTTCTACAGCACCGAAGACAGCGGGCACCATCTTTACGGTCACTAAATGCGTCGAAAGGCCTCCACGTGCGATGCACCGGAAAACGTGGTGCGGCTGGTGCCGGAACGGAACTGCGTAACTTCGAGCTTTGAGTCAGCGTGCACGGCAACAAACCGATCGTGACACCAAGCCGCGGATACCGCATCGACAGCGGCAAACGGCCCGTTGCTCGTATCGTGGGCCGTGACTCGTACTCGGCCAACTCGGCGTCGTTTCGTGGCCCCTCGCGTCGTCGCTACCAGCCGCAAACCCGGCGTCGGAGAAAAGCGAAACCGAAACGTAAAGCCACAGTTTATCATACACAGTTTGCCCACTGTAGAATAAGCCTGTGGTAATCGCAAACCACGTGATCGAGGGCCTTGTGTGAATAAAAGTACATTGTAGAACTAAACTCATTACATATTACTCACACAGTATAAATTATATTGATAACCTAATAATTCAAAAAGAGCGAAAGTTCCTTAAACAATTATTTAAACTCGTAAAAGCGCCCTCTCACCACGGATGGGGTAACTAACCACATTTTATGCTTCGTTTTTATTGTTTTGCTTTTCAAGATGGCGGCCCCCATGGCATTTTCTGTACCCGGTTCTCGCGTCCGCTTGCGTTGCGCTTTCGCTTTATTGTGACGTGCGCACCACTGGACGACAATCACAGGTAATTTATTCACACAAGAGTTATTTCAAGCAGGCAAATGTTTATTTTCGCTCTACATAGTACAATTTATAAGAAAACGTTACAAACAGCACATGCAATGATGCGGTTGCTGACGGGTATTACGAACATACACGGTAGTACAAACAGTTTGAATGTTAGCCTTCAAGCTATGTGCATAAACAATGATAAACCTAAGGTCAACAAACATAGTCTAAACACGTAGAAGTAAAGTCGCGGTAAAGGTATTTCAAAACAGCTATTCATAAACAATGCAAAAAAAAAAAAAAAAAACTGCACAGACGCGACAGTTTTACATAACGAGTGCGATTACAAACCAGTTCCTTTAACAGTAACTGCAGGCTAATGTGGTAAAGAATAAAGCTGTGCTTGAAGGTGCATTTGACCTGCCTGTCCTTTCCCCCCCCAAGATGAATGTTCAACACACCTGGGGGGTATGTTCGACGACAAATGTTTCGTTTCTCCTAAAAAGAAACGGAAGTGATGGAAGTGAAGATATTGCGTCTGATTGGTTAGAGGCTCAAATGATGAAAGTTCCCGCTTTCGTCGTTTGAGCCTCTAACTAATCAGACGCGATATCGTCACTTCCATCACTTCCCTTTCTTCTTGGGAGAAACAAGACATTTGTCGAACATTGCCCGCCTGGTCAGTTTTCTATGAGATATGTTGGATCTAGCCAGTCAAGTTTTTCAGCACAATGTTTAGCTGTTAGGTTCGACGACAGCGCGCCTTTACAACTCTCCGTCTCCTGATCTGCCTAACGGGGCTACTGGCCCTTCGACAAAAATATCACCTATCATCGACAAACCGTAAGCACCTAGAATGCCACTTTCCGACTGCAGCATCACCATTGAACATTGTAACCCATGGAAGCAACCTCCTGGCTCAGCATTCTTCACTCATCGCCCTCGCCAACCTCACCTAATCTCGTTATTGCTGATCACTGGTGAAGCACACCCGCCAGCAATATGAAAGTGAACACCTTACCTGGATTCTTGCCCATTTTACGGCTCTCTAAAGCTATATTAACTCTCAACGTCTCAAATAGTATGTGGCTTGGGGTCTAAACTTTGCGTTCTAGCCCTCTTCTGGAACAGAGCTTGTTCCAAAACTTGCAGGAGCGTCAAAAACAAGAAGAGGGCTGTTCACCTTCATATTGCTCACGGGTGTACCTTCAAACTCCGGCTCACGTCCCACCTGCCCCTGCCGTTTCCTGTCTGTCGACAATGTCGCCACTCTCCAATGCGACATTTATGATTTGTGGTTCCACCAGAAATGTGAAGATGTATCTCTCGCTTTGTACAGACGCCTCTCGTCATTATCAACTGAGTGGCTCTGTGCGGCGTGCCAGCTCCCACCCCTGGCCGATGACCTCTTTCCATCCCCTTAGCAGCACGGAGCCCCTGTGTACCCCACGATCATCGCCAACTCTACCAAGTAGTCCTCCGACTCGCCTCCGGCGAGCGACATCGGCAGCATTCACCGTTCGCATGACAACTCCGCGTTTGGCATAGTTGTCGTGTGAAAAGTGCGCGATCGGGGTCTACAGACTCCAATCCCGTTTGGTTTTCCAACATTTGCTTCCTAAAAAACAAGCTTCCTGACTTTAAAGCGCTGAAGTAATCTTTCTTGAATACGATATTCGCTGTGTGCGAGACATGGCTGGACGCCTGTCTTTGGTGGGCAATTAATGGGGAATTGATCAATCTCGCACAATTCTCTTTATTCCAGCAAAACTGTCCCTCCTTGGGGCGAAGGAGTCCGTCCTCGCCACGCCATAATACCTGGCCTGCCAACGTCTCGACCACCTCACCCCTCCGGGTCTAGAAGCCATCTTTGTCGAGGTATTTTGTAAACATGGAAAGCTTCTTCTGGTGTCTACCTACTGCCCACCCTCCCTCCGTGAACAATCGTACGCCCTTCTCCAAAAGAGCCTACAGCGCGTCGACCCCAGCAAGTTCTCTGCACTGTTCATCTGATCCACTTGATGACATGCTGTAAGACGTATTGGAAACTGCTGGCCTCACCCAACTTCATGATGCCTCATTCTACATTTCTCAAAACAGCAACGCTACATTCCTCGACCTCGTCTGCACCAATAATCCCACCTTATCCTACCGCTGCACAGTAAAATCCAGCCTACCAGGCAGTGATCGCAGTGCTCTCCTCACCAATATCCATTGCCCTAAGCGAGGTGATCAAGCCAAGAAGTTCCAGCAGTTCTACAAAACCGATTTCCCTCATCTCAATCAGCTCATCCACCTTGCTCCCTGGTTCATCGTGTTTGATCACCCATCGGCTGACGAGGCCGACGACCTCTCACTCAACATATCAGCAATTCAGCACAAATGTGTTCACCCTAAAGATCAACAGGAGGCACGGCAGCCTTCCATAGATGACAAAGGAGATTGCAGTCTTAATCAGACGTAAACACTGACTATTAAAAAAAGTGCCTCTAAATCCCACTCATCTTTACCAAGCCCACCAGGCACGTACCGAAGTCAAGCATCTCATTCATATCTCCCATAACGATTACCTACCAACTAAGAGCAAAAGCAACCTGCCAGCCCAAACTCTTGGGCATGTTTTCACTATAAAAAAAAAAAAATGTTCCACGCGCCGGTCTTCACACATCACGGCAGGCCCTATTCTAATCTTGACAACATTGCACAGCTCTTCTCTTACCACTTTTCTCGGGCTGTAGCATTACTTGACCCTACCGCACCTAACCTTTGTCCCACCCAACCCACAACTCAGCCAATCTCTTCCTCTCTTCCATAGTCATTCTTCAAAGTGAAACCTACGAAGCCCTCGCCTGTGACAACTCCTCTCAACGCCCTGGATCAGACAGCCTCCACCCTGCATTGCTTAAATCCTGTGCTGGCTGTATCTCCCCCGTCCTCACTCGCCTCTTCAACGATTTTCTCTCCCACAGCTCTGTTCCTAAATCCTGGAAAGTTGAGTCAGTAACGCCACTCAAAAAGGGACACGGTCTAACATCCACTTGTGACGGAGTGTTTTACGTGACGGAGTGTTTTCTCAAGTCTAACATCCACTTGTGACGGAGTGTTTTACCGACTCATTCGGTGCTGTGCGTGCGGGCACGTGTGTGTGTGTGTGTCCCACCGTGGCGTTCGCGCCAGATTACAAAGAATCCTTGCCTCGCGGCCAGGGGAAGAAAAGAGGAATAAGAAGAGGGACAGCAAAAAAAGGGCGGTTCAGCCATCGCAAGCCTTCGGACGGAGAACGTTGTAGCAGTTGTCTGTGTCGCGAACTAGTCCTGGGTACTGTCTCTCCTCAACGTCGGGGCCCGATGTTAAGGAGAGACAGTACCCAGGACTAGTACCGGCACATAACTTTATCTAAACTCTGCTTGAGTTCGCGACGCAACAACTGCTACGACGTTCTCCGTCCGAAGGCTTGCGATGGCTAAACCAAACAATGGAGCCCCCGCCAATATGGTTTCCGCCCGGCAGGAGCTGCGAATCGGCCCTTGCAGCTTTCACTTATGCACTCAGCACCAGCCTCGACAACCGAACTCCGTGCGAGATCGTCCAGTTAGACTTCAGAAAGGCTTTTAACAGCGCAGACCACAGCTTGTTCCTATCCAAACTCCGAATCTCCGGCATGAGGAATTAAAAATTTACATTTTCACACTACCTTATTCTTCAAGGGCTCTTTTCGTGATTTAGCACAAACTGGAAACACTACTAACAGGTAGGGTGTCCACTGAGCTAGGTTATGTGTGCCATTGCATGTCAAAGGGGCTTTGAGAAAACTAATTGAAGAACACTTTGTCCAAGCTCAAGAGAAAAAATCTTGTTCTTGACCACTGGCTAACACAACAGGATGGGAGCAACTGGTTATTGTTTTCTTCCGGTGACTTCAGAACGAGGTCTACTGGCACGACAACCAGCTGTGGTTGTCGTGCTGATCTCTAAGACAGATCGTGATGAGGAAGAGCTAGAGATAAAATTTAAAAGAGCAAACAAAGACGAGGACAAAAAGGAAGGCGAACAGGACGAGCGCTTACTCTCAACTGAACATTTAGCGCTTTTAAATTTTATATCATGAACCAACTAGCCCGCTTCGCCCCTTTAGTAAGAGCTAGAGCCCTCCCAGCCACTGTTTTTCCCAGATATGCAGAACTACCTTTACTGCACTTACCCAACCATTTACACAGTTTGTTATATGAAGAGTTGCAGATTATTGTCAAGTGACCACTTGTGGCTGCGACATTCATGATTGCATAAGAGATCATAGAATAGATGCCAGAACCCTCATAAGGAATGTTATGCCGCAATGTCAATTTCGGTGGCCCTATTACAGCTATAATCTGTTTCAGCCTAATTTTACAAAGAAAAGCACTGCAGCTTTTTGGAGCTAATCAGAGCAACGAAGCAAGTTTTGTGAGAGCTCTCCGTAGGAGGTGTATACTCCCACAATATGTTGTCCCGTCCCTCAGCCAAATGTTTCGGTTGTCTCGTTGGTGCCGTAGCTTCGGTAATGCCCTGTAAGCTGCAGAAGGATGAGTCAATCTAGTTCCAGTAACAGTTCACCTCACGTACGAATATGACCAGAAAATGCTCATGCCACCCAAGGATGAGGGTCGACAAATTTCCCAGCGTACTGTCTCCGATTTCCTTCTTGTAGCCCAGATGATGAGCTGCCTCTTGAGTTTCCTCACTTCATCCCCCTGGTTACTGATGGTCCTTGTCTCTGGTGTCTGGCCCTTGCAGCTTGCCTCCACACGTTTGTCGCCCTCGTGGTATTCTCTGTGATTCTCCGAGGAACCATCGTACTGGAACAAGAAAGTAACAGTATACAGTGAATGGACGAAGCGAGACACACCTTATACTCAGGGGCAGATCCAGAACTCCGTTTGGGGGGGGGGGGGGGGGGGGGCAGAAAGTTTGTAAGGATGCTATTCTCCCCTTCTTTCGTGTGCACCGGGGGGTCCAGCCATGTCAAATTGCCCTCCGAGATGGGGGCAGGGGGGGGTCGACTTTGTTTGGATGGGGGGGGGGGGGGGGGGCGGGGGCGGGGCGGGCGGGCGGCCGCTTTTGTCGCCCCCCCTTGGATCTTCCCCTTGGATCTGTCCCTGCTTACACTTCGAAATTAGATAAGTACTGTGGGTCTTACTGCATGACGTGCCAAGCGGAGATAAATAATGTCTGAAGCTTGACGGGGGGAGGGGTCTCGACGCATGCTGGACGACAGGTGCCAGATGCTGCCATACCCACAGAATATCCTGAGCTGCCAGACGCTGCCATACCCACAGGGTATCCTGACGAGAGAGAGAAGACAGGTGTGAGTCCAGGAAATTGGCATGTTTGAGCAACACCTTTTTTAGAGGTGCCTTCCTGTTAACTCCCTTCAAGGGACATCCATCTGACTAGTTAATTTAGATATATCTTCAATGTACCCAGTCAACTTGCTTAGCCAAATGCAAATATATAACAAGTGGTAAAGTCACTTTTTATAATGTTGCGTGTTTTTTTGTTTTGTTTTTTATATCTTATGCTATGATGCCAACTTCTCTTTTATGATTTTACAGATTAGCAAATCCAAGGTTCGGTCCTGATCCGCGTCATTTGCTACGATATTTATATTTTTCCAGTTAAGTGGTGTGAAAGTTTCGATACATGGAGGTTGCGCGTGAACAAGCAATTCATTACGTTCGACCGTTTTACAAGTCACGTCCGACGTACATACGACTAAGAAATTAATCGAGTCACATACACTGCGTTGGAGAAAAGACGATCGTGCCATGGCCTGACGCGAAGGACAGCACGAGCACTTTAAAATGTTTGCACTCACCGGCAACGAACTTGAAGCGGAATCCCCGGAATCTCGAACGGCGAAGTGAGTCCCCGGCTTTTTGGCTTCTTGCCTGAGCAGGCCCATTTAGAACACATTCATAGCGCGATTCGGTAACTCACGTGACATTAAAACGCCAAGCGAGGATCCAACCGAAAGGGAAATGTACTAGGAAAGAGAAATTCGCAGAACAGCAACACCGACAACGCCGCTGTGCGTAAAGCTTCCGCCCAGTGGCTTCCGCTGTCGCGCCTTTTCTGACTTCCCGGCTTCCACGCTTCCGGTCGTCGCGGAGATGGCGACGTAGTGGTTTTGGCGGTTCTGGCATCGCTGGCTCGTTCTGCGTTTGGGGGACAGGTGTTTTACGGTCCGTTTCTACTGCGTCTCTGTCTCTCAACTCGACGGCGCCTCTCCTAGTTCAACCAGGCGTGGTCAACCTGTGTCAGGCCGGCTCGACTCGTCCGATCGCCGGACCGCAGGCGACTTCCCAGTTCGGCCGTGAGGCCTAGGATCCGAAGACGTCTGTCTCCGTCAAGGGGTAAGCGAATCTCGTCCCGTTTTCGTTCTACTTTTAAATTACGTTAGGTGCGCTACAGTGTAAGCATGCGTGCCAAGTGTTCGTAACAATTTTGAACTAGAATAATTGTGCTTCATTGCGGTTTGTCATTTACGGAAAATATAAATCGAGCAATGAACGAGGAGCCATGCTTGAAAACGATCCATGTACGATGTTAACTTCTACCTCGGCGGCTTTAAAAAAAAGTCAAGACTGGTTACGGTTGGATGCGAGGCTGGTCCCAATGCAATGGTAAGCACTTAGAGCGCCTTTCTGAACGGCATGTAAGCAATATAGCGATCAACGAGACGAGCGACGGCGAGAAGCTACGAGTGCCGGCGCCGAGCGACGAAGATTTCTCACTCGCTGCTTGCGCCACTCGGTTCTTGGGCTTCTCAAAACGTCGCTCATCGCCTTGGTCGCTCGCACCAATCGCTTTCATAATGTGTGTCTCGTCGCGCGGCTGACTACCGTGTTCATTCAAATATAAATCGACCTTTTTTTTTTTTTTTTTTTTTTTTTTTTCTTCTTTGGAAATTGCGATTAAAGACTTTTGACCTACATTCGCGACCAAATTTTGCGACCCTACCGGAGGCATGGAGCTATCGAGTCACCGAGCCGGAGTTGCCGTAGAGCCGCGCCGCTTCTTGTTTCAAAACGCTTTTGGTGCACGAAAACAACCGCGGTGGCAGGTGGTTGTTTCGCCATCGCGTTGTTTTGCCTGGTTTCGCCATCGCGCCTCTAGCCACTACCGTTCCCCTTGCTGGGCAACGGGGAAGGAAAGAAACGCGATGCGCCATGCACTTTGCCCTCCATCCTCGCAAACGCGCACAAAAAAAAAAAAAAAAAAGAAAAAAGAAGTTACTTTTGTTTGAGGCGGCTCGGCTCGCGTGTTGCTCATGGCGACAAGGCGGCTTTGCTTGCGTCTTTGTAGTTCGTCTTTCGTCACTTCGCACCTTGTTTCGTTTCTTCTTGTCGCCATTTTACCACGGTGTCAGTGAAGTATTGTTGCGAATTTGCGAGGATGTCTACCAAGCTGACGAAGCTTCGGACGACGATGACATGTCCAGAAGTTCTGACGGTGATTAAGTTTTTGGCATCGCCCCGTGATTTAGCTGAGAGTGATGTAAATAAAGGTTTGTTTCTTTTGCCCAAAATTTCCCCCGTTTTTAAAAATAAAAAAAAGGTCGACATATATTTGAACTATTTATTTTTTTTATTTTCGGTGGGTCCAACAAATAGGCTTCGACCTATTTTCGAGTAAATATGTTAACTTTAATTTTATTTTGGGTTACGTCGGACGTAACTCGAATGCTTGACAGTTACGTTGGGCGTAACTTTAATTTTTATTTCGAGTTCCGTCGGACGTAACGTTAGACACTGCGTTACACTTAAGCAAAATAGGGGCTGCTGGTTCATCATATAAACCAACCATTTGTGTATGATTAAAGCGCATCACTGGCCTAAAAGAAATACTGCCATCCTATAGGAATGTAGCGCTTCATATAAATTTGTTAATTTTTACTTTTAGTCCCTGCGCCACCAGATACAACATCTGACCTAAAGCAGTGTTCCGGATCTCCTTCCAAGACCTCAGGCGGGTCGTCATTCAATCCAGGAGTCGGCGGCGTCTCATGGGCGTGTTGCTGGTGCTTCTTACTGGATGGTGCTACCGAGGGAAAAGTGGTCGTGCTTGGGAAAGGCAAGTATGGCCGCCGTAAGTATAGATATTGTTTTTACCTTTGCTCGAATCCACCTTTAAGTAATGCACAGTTCGCATGTGTGCATCTCTCAATGCTTCTACAGTCGGCTGTTAATATTTGGAGTGCTCCAACTCTGTCAGCGCTAGTGTCTCTAGATCATGCAAATGGGATGCAGCAATAAACCACATATGCTCTCGCAACAAACAGCGCTGTGCCGAAACACTGTGGAATTTACTCTAGCTTAATAATGCAGCACAAAATAGTTGACGCCAAGTATAACTGCTTTTGTGACTCCGTTTTACCAAAAGCTCTGCCGAAACAAACTTGCTGCCTTATAGGTAGTGCAAAAGAACCTCGGTGTGCCTAACCTGGAGAAGGGCATTTTTTTTCATAGGTCAATTTTTTCTTAAAGCAATACCTTCAGCCTCCTTGAAATGTTAACATCATGTGACACTCAGAAGAACAGTAAACCCCTTAATGTTGGCGACCCTTTAATTTTCGTGGCCTGTAATTTTGCGGAATTCAGTGGCTGTGATTATGTCCTCTGTGACCGATTCGAGAAGAAATAGGGGCCACCAAGATAAGGGGGTTTTACTGTACATCGGAGGAGAGAGGGAGTCACTTTTGTTTGTATGCAAGAGTAAAACCAACAACAACAATCATGGTGTCGACACTTTGTGAGCCTATCTGTGTCTATTGAATGATATCAATTTTGTTTTAGTTCGTTAAACATTGTTGCCTGTACACTGTGGGATGTCGTCTTCAACAGGAGCAGTGGTTTTCCTCTGAAGCAGGCAGCATGGACGCGTGCCGCAGAACAACATAGTTCATTTGCAGGTGGTACCGCAGTTTGAAGGATGGTTCGCACAATATGGGGGAATCGCAATTCAATGTTCTACCTCGGGCGTAGACAAGATTTGCTCATTCTAAATCATTTTGTCTACAAATCGGGAACTTGCAACGAATGTACCCGCATGTTTGGAAGGGCCAGACAAGCCTTGTGAGTGCTTCGTTTTCTAGCCTCTCAGTCCTGAACCTACTCACGTACCATATGTGTAGATGTTACGATAGGTGGGAGCACTTATTTGGAAGATGGTGAATGGCAACTGTTGTTATCTTTAAGGTGGACTGCATATTTGCAGTACTTTTCCTCACTTAAAAATATGTCTTACTAAAAATATGTAGTATAGCCGATGACAAAAAGAGAATGGCTGGGCGTCCTCCAGCACGTGCTTGTGCTTTTCACCCCGCTTTGGACAGATGTGCTCGCTCCAGGCTCATCAGGCGCTGAAACGTCATCGAAGGCAGCAGACGGGCTGGAGGTGGAACAACGGAGACTTCTCCCTGCCTTTCTGATGGTGTCAGTGAGCGTGTACTTCTATACTCTAACTTAGCTTAACCTGCACAGAGCTGAGTAGAATAGGCTTGGCAAGTGCCCTTATTGCATATGCATTTGTACAGCTGAGGCACTTTCTAAATCAAGAACATTGTGTACCTTACCTTCAAAAACACATCATTTTGGGGGTGCAAAAGGAATTCTAAGGCATATTTTTGTTTGTATTGTCCTATTATGCATCGACTCCTTCAACTTAATGCAGAGTCGGCCCAGCCTCTTGAAAAATTTAATGCTTGCCAAGTAATTGTTTTGCATTTAGTTGATATATCAGTATTCAGTTAGGTATCCCAAGTCATTAGTCGTTGAGGTGGAGTCTCTCTGTAAGTCAATCATCTTTAACATTCATAGAAATGCTTGTCAAATAATGGCACTGTCGAGGATATCTATTCAGCTCGGAACAATCGCTGGGCACAAGCTGATCGTGTGGTTACAGGCAGCAAACATCCCGGTTGGAACGTCCTATTTCGCAATGTAGCTGCAGACTAGGTGAGGGCCCCACTCATAAACGTCTATACTTTTAGTCTCTTTAAGCTGGACCACTTTTGACACTACAAGCCATTGCAGCTAAAACAGCATGACACATGATTATAAGCTAGACGTACCATGGCGTCCAACTAGAAGGTCACATGGCTTGCTTTGTGCACTGAATTTGCAAGGATGGCTTGAAGCTTCTGTCGTGGTTAACTTTAAGCTGAGATACTTTAAAATAATGCTCTCAGTTTTTAGTGTTGCCCGGCATGGTTAACAAGTTGGTGATATAGCGCTGCATTGAAAAGTCTGTGCATTCATGACTGTATCACCTTATGAATGCATACGAGCTATTAAACTCTTCGTTTTTCAGAGAAATGAAATGCACTTTGCTTCCAATTGCACCCGCTTCTGT
Source organism: Ixodes scapularis (assembly GCF_016920785.2). NCBI lineage: Eukaryota > Metazoa > Arthropoda > Arachnida > Ixodida > Ixodidae > Ixodes > Ixodes scapularis. The sequence continues at coordinate 72,242,412 of NW_024609868.1, forward strand.
AACTTTATGGTATGAAGCACCTTACGGCTGCAAGCTCTGACCGATCTTGTTCTCTGGTCTGCGCAGGCCCATATCAGGGAGTCGCTCCGAGAGCCTCACCAAAGTTTCCTGCCCGTGGTCGTTCTAAATTTTTTTTGTTGTAGGTATGCATCCTTTCTGTCTTTCCCTTAATTGTACTCAAACGTCTTCTTTTCATTGTCGCCGATTTGCCTCAAAATTGGTTAAGCACACAAATGGATGCTGTACAACTGTATTATACATATTTTGTTCAAGGTAACTTTTCTTTGCCACAGTTACAGATTTTTTTGTGAAGGTTAGTCTTTTTTGTTTTTATTTACAAATTTATGTGAGTTTCCATGGGCAACACTAAAACGTTATGCCAGGAGCAAGGAGTTCACTGCTGTAATTTGTTCTCAACTGATTGCAAGAAATTTCGTTAATGTCGTGAAACCTCCTTCCAGCGCTTGCTTTGCAGCATAAAAAAAATTATACATAGGACATACTCTGTTTTTTAAACTGCTTGCTCAATCTGCAGGTCTGCCTGCCATAGATGTCGTGCTACTGGAGAGCAGGCAAATTCGATTGCTGGTTTTGCCATTGCTTTTTTTTTTAGCCGTTGTCTTAGTAGTTCTTGCAAATTTAGAGATTTTCCTAAAAAGCAAGCCGGGAAGAATATTTAGTTTAGTTAGGTAGCTGAAAGTAATGATTTAGTACCCCTTTGTCAGTAAAATAGATACTGTGTGCCGCTGTTAGTGTCAAGCCGAGATCCACGCTTTTTTGGCATTTTGCTCAGAGTAGTACCCATTCTTATTCGTTAGCCTCTTGGTGTGCCAACTAAACTCTTTGTATACAGACACCTGCCCTCTGCTGGTACACTCTACCCTCATGTTCAGCGAGTGTATAAACTGGAGTTGTATCCACAGTCGACACTCGCTGAGCACGAGGGTAGGAAAATCTTTCCATTGCAGCAGAGCCATATATGGGGAGAGTCTGGCAGTCTATGATTTCGCTGCCGTAACGTCTTCCTTCCGAGTGAGCTGATCAGCCCGCGGCACAGAGCAAGAGGCGTGAGCGCATGCGCGTGAACTCTAGGCTGCTCCCAGCTGAGCGGGGAGGGCCGCCATTTTCATTCATTCGCCCGGCATGGGATCGATATTCAAATTTCGGTTCTTTCCTTTTATTTGGCAGGCTCTGGCAATAAAATGATATAGTGTTATTCCTTGGTGGCTTAAAAACCTAAAAAAAGAAGTTCCTCTATGTTTGAACGCACTTTTATTTAGACAAAAAAAAATAAATAAGCCCGTAGCAGACGACTCATAGCCTCAACAGTGCTCCGTGCCGACAGCTTTGCGTCAAAATGGCGGTCATCTCTTTGCCTCTTTGCTGCCTTCTCTATCCCTCCTTCGGCGTTCTCCTCCCTTTCCTCCTCTCCGGCGCCTTCGTTGCCACACCCGCTGGCTAAACTCTCCCACTATACGGCTTTGCATTGCAGTAGTAGTTTTATTTGTAGTCTTTACAGTTGAATGTGAATATTTGACAGAAGTCTCTCAGGTTGGGGCGAAAGGGGGTTAAATGAATGCATTTGATCATTCGCCTAAATTCGGTACCCATCATTTTAACGCCTACGTAGCCTTGTCCTGGTGGGTGACTATGACTAAAATAAGAGGATCTATGTGCTGATCACGAAAGAATATGCTAGCCATTCTAATGTAGCTCTGCCAAGTACTTGATTGTGATTTGTTTTTATTTTCAGCTACTTGGGTGCCTCGAGATCTGGAGATCCTAGTGGCCACAAGCTTGGACTCAATCTTTTTCTGTGGTCTGGCCAGGACCATGGGGGAGGTAATCCCAGCAACAAGAGCATCGCAGTATCTCCCTGCCTGTGACTTTCGATCAGCGTCACGACAGGGGAGTCCTCGTGCCACCAGGCGTTAGGTATGCCACTTGAAATAAGCATTTTTCTTACCTATTAATAGAACAGCAAAAGCACTACTAAGCCTAAAATGCAAAAAAAACATATTCAAATCTTGGGTTGGATGAAATTCCAATTACAAAAAGGAGTCTGCAGATATGATTATCATGTGAACTTAAAGCCCGCAGATGTAGGTTCGACGGTGTCACAGAAATAACTTCTCGCAGATCGCCTTGCTCGTGCTATACCCAAACAAATTCTTAAAATAATCATTGTGTTTCGTTGGTGTCATCAATCTTATGTCCCTACCACACCCACCAGTCGGGACATGTGAAATATAGAAAAACAGGAACTTGCACATTGTCAGCTCTGCAAAGATTTATATAGTAAACAGAGCATAGCACGTTCAGCTTAAGAAAAAAATTTAGTGCAGGCCTATATTCATGGTTCACATATGTGTGATTGCTCTTTATAATGAAGTGAAAACTGCTTAAGTTGTGGCCCACTACAGGCTTTCTATTAGTGTTAAAAAGTGCGGTAGAAAACATGATTGTGCTTGGAAGACGGGGACATAGGAAGGACAGACACAACAGAGCGCTAATCTCCAACTGATTTAATTCAAGAACCTCAGCGTAGAAACGGACTGTGTCACCGCACCACATCTCAACCAATCCGTGGCCCTGCCACGGACCGCAAGTACGCCAACTCCTTATCCGCCAAGTCAATTGACGCCACACTGACACAACTTGTGCCGGAACTATTGATAGTGTCAGCCTCCATAATCTCGCTAACAGTCCTATCTTTGTGCTTCTCAAGAGCAGTAGACGAAGCAAATAATGGTTTGCACCCGCAGTCATGACAGTGACACGACAGATCATGACTGCGAGTGCAAACCATTATTTGCTCAGTCTACTGTTCTTGCTAGGCACAAAGATATGACTGTTAGAGAGATTATGGAGGCTGATGCTATAAATAGTTCCGGCATGTGTTGTGTCAGTATGGCGTCAATTGACTTGGCGGATAAGGAGTTGGCGTACCTGCGGTCCGTGGCAGGGCCACGGATTGGTTGAGATGTGGTGCGGTGACGCATTGTGTTTCTACGCTGAGGTTCTTGAATTAAATCAGTTGAAAGTTAGCACTCTGTGGTGTCTGTCCTTCCTATGTCCCCGTCTTCAAAGCACAATCATGTTTTCTAACGTAGTCAGCACTTGTTAAAAAGTGCTATTGTGTTTTAAGCAGCTCGTACCAAATATTTTCTTGAAATACATTGGTTCATGGAAATTATTATGTAGATGTTGGCAGACAGTTATGGTGAGGCCAATCTTTAATGCCAAGTGGTCCACTTATTCAGAGTTAATTGAGTTTGTAAATATTGTAGGTCGCAAATTAAATTTTTATGGTACGCAATGGGCACAATCATCCGTAATGACTAGCTCTACCTAGGGGAACTTCATACGTTTACTACGGCAAGATGGTTTCGAAAAACAAAGTATTTAGTTTATTCAACTCCTGCACTAACCTTGTCTTTAGAAACTTTTTATATTCTTTGTGATGCTGAGATAAGATTCTGGAAATAGTTTTTCTAGAACTACTCTAGATATTTCCAGTTCATCATTTTTCTCGCAAAGCATTCGAGAGAGCCAAACCCTGTAATGTACGGAGGGAACTCACAGAATGATGCGACTGACAGTTTGGAACATTCGGCACTGTAACAGTAATAATGACATGTCACTTATGTAATGCTTATTATCGCAGATCAAACTGCTTTTTCCGTCTACACTCATTTTCACTAGACTCATTCAGCGAACTCCCACCTGAGACTGCAGCGCTGGGTTCTGCAAAGTAATTTGAATGAATATAGATGCAACAGGTTTCTTTGAGCATGCATCTAACACACATTCTTCATATTGAATCTGGTAACTGTATTCATGACCATGTCCATAATTGTATCCACATTCCAGCTTATTTTTATTTTGACATTTGAGTTTTCTTCAGTACTTTTCTCAACATCTGTGCTTGCTGAGCCGTACTCAAGTCCATACATCTTGTCTTTCGCTATTACATTAATATATAAAACTGTTGATGCCAAGTGAGAATTCAAGGTACCGAATCTGTCGTGCGAGCTAAATAAGAACCAATAAAAAGCTCTACAAAGGAAATTTTGTTAAAGGATGCTGTATGAGCATTAGAATAGTACATGCCATGCTAAAAAAAAAAATACAAATTCTTGTTAGGTATGCGAGGATGACAGTGCTGTGCTGTTTCTGATGTGTCACAAAAAAAAAGAAATCAGTGCCATACAGTGTTCCTTATGGAAGTACAAACTGCTGAATTCGAAGCCCAGAAGTTTTATTCAAGAATGTTCCTCAATACAAATGTATTTAGAGATCTGAGCTACTGACTCATACATGACTATGTGGCAAACATTCATTTTCATGTGGATTATAGTTTACAAGGTCTAGTCTGCATTGATTTATTGCATTCATGCTGAAACTGGGAGGGGTTCTCTGGGTATGAATAAAGAGATAAACATTTCTTGAAATCAAAACATTTGAGAACGGACAAAAGGAAGGATCTGAGAACGGTATCTTAGATTCTCTTCTTTTTCTTACAGTATCTCTAATGTTCACTTTATTTCACCTGATGCATTTAGTTTTTAGCGCAGCTCTTAGCACCCGTTTCCGCGTTTTGCGGCGTCGCTGTCGGCGTAACCGCCCAACTAAACTTGGCAGGAAATTGAATTAATGTTGTGGTCATGTGACGTTAATATTTCCGCTAAGTCTAGCTGAGAAACTGAATTTTTTTATGGATGACGTGACACGGTCATGCGACGTCATTTTCCCCGCTACTTTTAGCGGAAAAACTGCATTTGTGTTGAGGTCATGTGACATCAATTTCTGCGCTAAATTTAGGGGGAAACTTAACCAGCTAAATTTAGTGGGGAAATTTTCCCGCTAAATTCAGGGAAATTTCCCGCTAAATGGGAGGGAGCAGAAGTGGAGGAGGGGAGGGGGAGGAGGGGCATACCCTCCCATCCTCCTTTTCAAGATCTGTGCTCTAATTTCACGTTACAGAGAATTGTAAACGTCTCATATTTCATCTCATGTTTATTCAACTTTTATATTGCAGGTGCGCTCGCAGCACAAATCTGGGTTGTGCTGATCCTCTACGCACAAGTTAGGAACTCCTGAGTGGCAAGAGTGGGAGTTTGGTCTGACAGCTCAAGGGACACCATTGTTCAGTATTGAATTTTTAATAATCTTCTTTTGAGCAAAGTTAAGCTTTGCTGCATGCAGTTCTTGTAAAAATAAATACCTGCAACCAAATTTACCAGGTCACGACATTTCGCCTCTGCTCTTAGTGCTCCTGGTGAGCCTCGGATAAGAGCTTACTGGTGTGCAAATATCATGCTTGTTTGAAACCACTCACTGATGTAGAGACTCGCTGACATCCAGCATTCCAATGAAATGCTGGATGTCCACAAGTCTTTCTTGAACAATGCAAGCGGGGAAGGAACCATACAATCGTATCGTATTGGGGGACATTCTACAGAGTGTTTTTTTCTATGTTTTACAGATTTTTTTTAAAAAAGCCGTAAAAGCTACATTTACACGGTCTGTGCACATGAGTTATATGGCCAGGGCGGCATAGTATAAAAGGCTAATTTGTAATGATCCGTCGGCTTATTACAGAGATGTGCCAGACTTCTTTCAGAAAACTAGATGGAGGTTCATTCTAGCGTAGTTTTATCCCGCGAATCTGAATATCCCGTTCGTTTTCCTCAGAGATATAACTAAACGTCAGAAAACACACAAAAACATCCTACCAACAGTGACATCGTAAGAAGACCTTTCGGCCGCCAAGCGTGTGTCGCTTAAGGGCCGCTCGTCCAATCACAAGTTTTCTAGGTATATTCTCCGGCATTGGCACCAGTCGTGACACATTTTTCTGCCCTTTTAAAAAATAGCATGTGCGTGCATAGCTTTGATAGGCGCTGAAGATGCGTGAACAAAGATTTTGAAAGCTGCTCTTGTGACGTCGCTCTCTAGGGAAGTGCTTTCACAGCGCTTTAAAAATAACTATGCAGCCTCGATTAATTAAATTAGCAAATAATTTTGATATTTGAGATTCTGGAGGTCGAATGAAGAAGATTTAAGTGTTTTCTCAAATAGAAAACTGCTTCAGCCTCTCTCTAAGTATAGTATGTTCGTGAAATTTTTAATCAGTTAAAATAGACCCATGGTTCCAATTAGAAACTTGCTAAGCATCATCAAAACACACTAAATCAATTTTCTTTGTAAAGATATAAGACAAGAGTAGCATTTTATGGCGTTCTAAAAAAATGGTCAATTTGGACGCGTTTCCAGACTTCGGTTTCTTACCAGAGCGCATCTTTGCACCTGCGGTCCAGCTGCCCAGTGGCCACAGTGCGAAGCCGCCCCCTCGCCTCCCTCGTAGGATGAAGGGAAGCAAGGCGCACGTGTGTTGCGTGTCTAAGCCCCTGGGGAACAGGACCGTGGGCGCAGAGATGAGCTCTGATAAGAAACTGAAACCTAGAAACTCATCCAAATAAAGCTTTTTACAGAACGCATAAAACGCTACCCCTGCATTATATCCTTCTAAAAAAACTTGATTTTGTGGTTTTCAATGACTCAGCAAGTTTCTAATTGAAACCATATTTTCATTTTCACTAATTAAAAAGTTGATTAACAAATTGTATTTAATTATCTGACTGATCGTTACAGCTAGGTCCCTATACTACGTACGCCTGGCCGTATAACTCGCCTGCACAAACCGCATTAATTTAGCTTTCACGACCTTTCTAAACATATATGTAAAGCTTAAAACTAAATCGCCCTGTACAACAGTGAAAAGGCGAAACCAACATGCTGGAGCCATATGGCTCCACCATGCTGGTATCGCCTTTTTGCTGGTATAGGATGTCCCATATTACGTTATGCATGTATGGTTCCGTCCACCTCCATGGTTCCGCCTTAATCCACTACGCTGGTATAGGATGTCCCATAATACGACACGCTTGTATGGTTCCGCCCACCTGTATCGTTCCGCCCTATTCCACTATACTGGAGCCGCCTTTTTCGCTTGTATAGGATGTCCCATATTACGGTTACGCTTGTATGAGCCTTTTCCGTCATCTTTCCATCATCGATATTTTCCAACAGGGATAGACGAAACGATGCGATAGACGAAGTGGAGAGGAGGTCGCCTCCTCTCCAGTGTTCGCACTACTAAAGTGGAAAGAGTGGGAAGAGCTTCCACTTTGTTCTTGATTTGTTACCGACTATATAGAAAGAGCTGCACCGGAACCCCGCGCAACCCCCATTGACATCACAGCGCACTGACTCGGAAGATGGTGAAGGAGTTGAGGGGTGCCGAAAACCTCAATCTTTGCCTATTTTTAAAATAAAAACTAGGACATGCAGGCAAAGGCGGTTTTTTGTTATTGACATCAGAAAGGTCGAGGCACCAACTCCCAAATTATTTAAGCAAGGCAGTGAAATTGTTGCACAGCTCCTTTAAGTAATTTTTTTATAAAATCCTGACAAAACGGTCCCGGTCAAAATGGCCCTGAACAAAATGGTATAAAGCTCAACGCCGGACAAAATGGTTCCAGGCAAACTTTCAGGCATAATTCGCCTGTTCTTCGGGGGTTAGTCGATTGTTTGCACGTGTTGCGAATTGGATATAGAACGAAAATGTTTTCCTGAACACTTAAGCTATGAAACGATAACCGTTTTAAAGTTTACATATACAATTCAAGACACATTGCCTGCCAGTAGCTGAGCCAATATACAAGTCCATATATAAAACATTGTGTCTCTAATAAGTAATAATAACCTAATAATAATAAAAGGTGTAGCGTTCGCTACGACTTTTATTATTATTGGGTTATTATTACTTATTAGAGATATAATGTTTTATATACATTATATTCGCTTCAGCTTTTGTCAAATGAAAGGTTATATAACTATGAAATACAAGTTAAGAATTATGATGATAGTACGATAAGAACCCTGTTAAAAAACAAAAGGTTTTGAGAAAAATAAAGTGGTTAGACCCAAGGGTATACGCTCCTTGTACTGACGTCACATCGCATACTTTTGACCACAATGTAAAAGGAGAAGAGGGAAGCTGCTTTCGTAAGAATTTTGAATTACAGGTTAATCTTCTGTAACCTTCTGGGAGGAGAATAGCGACGGTCTGTGCATATCCGGGAGGCACAAAGGAGGATCCTGATAAGAGGGGAGCTCCTTCTTCCCCTTTTCCCTGGAGGTCATCGGAGCGCTCTTTCAATGACATCATGTGCAAGCCACGTATATACGAATCACAAAAAGCGAGTTCGGTATTTTTACGTTCCTCATTACTTTGCCTAACGAAATTTACATGTACAATCGTTGGGGGTGATTAAAAAAAAGCCTAGAAATTAGTGTTGTAACTACGATTTTTAAATTGCTGTACGGGTTAATAGTACCGCGTTTTTCTGATTATTTTGTGTTTTGCATTATTTAATATTTTTAGTTGTTTCTGTGCTAGTTGTTAGGTCACGCCTTCAAGCACTCACGTGCTTTTACGGACCTGTTTGTAACGATGTATATTTCTACGTGTAATAAAGATACATTATTATATATTATGACACAATCAGCCTGAGAAGAAAAAACGTTGCTCCATAACACGCCCTCACAAATGAAAAATATTTGAAGTTCGTGTTTATGCAGTGCAAGGTCGGTTTGCCTTTGAATGAGAGGCGACACTGGTTTAAGCTGTAGATAAGAAAGTTTGCTAGTGCACCTGCAAGCCTGGAGTTTTTAACGTCCATCACGCAGTAGCGATCAGTGTTGCGGAGTTTCCACTCCGGAGTTGGAATGATTCCCGGAATCATTCCGCATTTTCGCGACCCCGGAATGGAATGGGAACGGAATGGCGGCAACGTTGAGGGGAATAGAATTGGAATGGAATTGAATGCCTTTTGCCCGGAATGGAATGGGAATGGAATGGGCCAGGTACTTTATATTTTATTTATTTATTTATTTATTACGTTCAGCTATACCAAGCCAGTCAGGGAGTCAGTTGTTCAGAAATAAAATGAGCGGGATACTGCGAACCCGCGTAAGGCCCTAACAGACTTATACACAAAAAAAAGAAATGCGATACAAAAAAACAAGCGTCAAAGCAAAGAACAGAGGGGGGAGGAGGGGGGCGGTGGCGACTGTCACCAGTGAAGTTCAATACATATCCGAATGCGTCTGCGCCTGTGATATTGCACGGCTCAAGGGTATGTCATCAGTTGACTGAACGTGACCCGCTGCTCTGGTGATCCGATAACCAGGAAGGAGGCCAGACGTGGCCTCGCTGTTCCGACCCAGAGTTCGTACTCCTGCGACTCGTCTCGAGCACGCTGTTTCTCAGAGAGCCCGCACCTGTGCCGGCCATCTCAGGTCGCAATCCACGAGGTCTCTGTTTGAATGATGCTAGGCGAAACTTGAAGACTGCCATTCATGCGTTGGAGGCGGAGAGTCGGGAGGAAGGACCGTCATAACAGGAATGCCACCGTATCGATGTTTCAACCGTAACAGAAGATAAGACATGTGCTTCAGTATGCTTCAGGTGGTCCACTTTTCACGAAAATTCCAAATGCAACTGCCTGCATGGTCTTCAACGAGGTCACCTACAACGAAAGCACGTATTGTCCTTTCATACAGCAGCGTGGGTAAAGTTTCATGTTCAAGGCAACACCTACAGATTCAAGAATACTAGTACATCCCAACGTGACGTCATGTGATCAGTGCTGACAGGGTTGCCCTTATTGGACAAGGAAGTGGTAGTGTTTTGAAGGAATTTGTTTACCGGTCGAAGTCTTTTCGCATCACTGGTCAGAGAGACAGGATGCCAGGGAAGGGACCGCAGTCAGTCCTTCATGGAACGTTTTTTTTAAACCCATTGAAGACTCTTTGTCCGGAACCACTACCTTCGAGGCGAAGTGCCAAGCCTGCGAAAAAGTAATTTTGGGACCAAAAAAAACAACAAAAACTTTTACTTAAAACTTAAAACCTCATCTCAGTTGGCGTCTCAAAGAAATTTGAAAAAAAAACGTATTGCATTATCAGTAGATATATTTCTGCCCTGCCTAAAATGTAATCTCGTATTTGCATTTCCAAAGAATTTTTGCCTCTTTTTAGAATGTATTTCCGATACGTATCGCGATACATTTTTACATATATATTTGAGACTTGAGTATCAGTATCTTAGCAACTATTTTCATCTATCCCAGTATTTGTATTTCCGAATACATTTTTGAATATTTCTGCCCAACCTTGCAACATAATGCAGCTGTCAAGTGACACTTTTAACGTTTAGGAATTAGAGGAATGGAATGGAACGATTCAGCCATTCCAGGAGTGGGAATGGGCCCAGTGTCCCCATTCCTAGGAGTTTAAAGGAATGGAATTATCGAAAACTCTAATTTTACGGAATGGAATCGGAGTGCAATGGGGGTGCCCATTCCGCAACACTGGTAGCGACACACGATCGCATCCACGCCATCATAAATATGTAGTGCGTGCATGATAATGTCAGAATAGTCATGTGCATGCGTTTTCTTGCAGGGCCATTGCACTAACTCAAAATTATGAAAAATGTCGAATTTTCTTAAATTTTCTTTTGTACCTATACTACGCTCTACTAAAGTCAAAGTGAAACCGACTCTACGATCTTATGGGGAACAATCGACCAGTTCTGAAAGCAAAACGTACCTGTTATTACCAGCTACTCCAATCAGTCGCAAAAGTACATCGCGACCTTGCTCTTTCAGTGTGCCCGTGTATGCTTGTGTCGCTGCTTACAAGATCCAGCTTTGTACAGTGCTCTGGCTTATGCAAAAAGACACCATGGAGCCGATTGAGCAATAATAGAGCTCAAGTTAACTTTTGGCCGTCTATAGTTGTCTCCTCAAATACATCACAAAAACCTTAAATACATTTAAATATACATTACATGTATGTTGAATACAGCTTCAGAGTAGCAGTTCACTAAAACTTCAAAGAGCGCCCGGAGTGTCAACAAATCACTTGGGATCATTTTGTCCAGGTTTGCGCTTGGGACCATTCTGTCCGGGAACATTTTACCCAAGAGCATTTTGTTCAGGGCCATATTGTTCGGGACCCCATTTTGTCCTGCACCACTTTTTTTTCCTATTGTAAAGACGTCCACAAAAACAAATCTAAAGTAATATCTCTTAGTTGTTTTGCTTTAATGTTGGTTTTAATGATTACCCTTACCGGTGGTCTTCTTGTCCCGCGCCGAGGTTATGTACGATAAGTTTTTTATTGCAACGTAACGGCGCATTTGGTACCTTGGTAAAGAGAAAAAAAAATGTATTATGCTTTGGTTTTGGGACTTTATGTCGCATGAGAAATTGCTTTTCATCTTGAAACTATGACGATTCTACGATTCAGTTCACTCATGGATATTTCCCTAATTCAGGCTCTAATGTTTTTTCAGTGTCGATGAAAGTACCAGCGGAGGTGTCACCAGTACGGTGTGTTTTTTTCTTTACCTCTTGCCACGCGCGACATTTTGCCACCTAATTTTAAACTACTCAAAATATGTTATCAACCCCCGAAATGGAACACACTGCTGTACTTACACGCCAAGTAGAGGTAATACAGTTTTAAATGCAAGCATTTATAATTTTTTAGAGCGTTTACGCGGTAAAAATTTCTAGATTGACTACATTTTGATATATCCCTCACAGAAAATAAAACAGTTACATTCAACTGTTTTGAAGGTCTGCTTGGAGGTGTATTAGATCTGCCTGGAATGTTCGCTCACATGAACGTTCCAAATACCTGGTCAGTTTTTAAAAGACCAAAAGGAAAACTCTGCTCATCAACGTCCATCGTCACACTCACCCCTGGGCGCCTAGGTACGCCATATAAATGTACGTTTTAAGAGGACGCAGAAGTGACGTATTGGCGTATGATTAATGGGGGCCCCAGAAAAGCCGAATAGGCATCGAAGCGTCGGGTTCCCAATTAGAACTATTTGGGATATCCCCCATTTTAAAATTTTACACCCAACCAGTCGAATGTTCGCTTTCGGGTCTTAACAGCTTGACTTTAAAGAGAAGACAGAAAAACTTTCAAAACGGTGTATAAACGTCGTTCGCAGCATCTGCACCTTTAAAAATCATTTAGATTTTAGAAAGGCCGGCCAACCGGGACTCGCATGTGGTTCCCCGAAGCCTTTGTCTGAAACGTCCCGTTCAAACAGCAGAGACACGCACGATTCTCATACAGGCAGAATACCGTTTGGTTAAAGCCCGAATTTACGAGTGACAGGTTACCGTAAAGAAAAAAGAACTGGGACTCTAAGACCACCCGCATTCTCGACGTTGAAACCAACCACGGACAGCGGATTTTCTTAGAGTCGTGGAGCATACACACTGCACTAGAAAAAATAAAAGTATCTCTCGGCACTTTACCATCCTAGTATGTCCACGGGTTTCGAGACATGACTAACTCAAAAAGGAATGCACCACCGTAAAAGAAGACGAAGGCGAAAACACTGCTCCTCAAATGGCATCGCCACAGTCACCTCTAATGAAGAGCCGAGTAGGCATCGAAACGTAGGGTTCCCAATCAGGGCTTGGTTGGACGTTCTCCAGTTTTAAGAAACCCGCCCAACCGGACTGATCTCAGTCAAATGTTCATATTCATGTTTTCTAGCAGGTTGTATTCAGCCAGGTAAGTTCTTTAGCGCATTGTTTTGATGTTAGTCGGATAGTATGTTTGATCCATTAGCCTAGAGAAAGCCTCTGCTCCGATAATATGAGCTATAACACATGGCCTCTTGCTACATCTGCAGTCCCCGAACCTCAGTTTTGTCGAGATATTCGTCAGAGTTCAGAGGGTGAGACCTAAACCTTATGCACCTTACCTGGTCTTGCCCATAGTTTCTTAGAAAGCTGGCAGGTATGTTAAAAAAGCGTTACAAACTTTTTATAGCACGTGGGAAGTACAGCGTCTGGCAATATTGGCTGGCCTAGCAGCGTTACGGACGAGGTGGCACAAAAATCGCACATGCCTTAGAGTACGTTAAGCTGTTTAACGGGATGTTGGATAAGATTTCCATATTTCCTATTGTTGCTGTTTGGAAATTCAGTTTTGTAGCTTAGAATGCCGGAGACACCACATGCAGCATTTTTACCACTTTTGTCTAGCACTAGGCTGGTGCAGCTCATATTGCCACTAATTGTACCTGCTCAGTTTTAGTTTAAAAACACGTATTTACCCAACACACCCTGACCGATCCGTAGGAACTGGTAAAGGCAATGACTGTAAATACAGTAAAATCTCATTAACATAACTCTTCATATTATTAATACCCCGCTGTGTGGAAACCATTTTCGAGAATGAGCTGTGTAAATACATAAATATTTCTCTTGTTATTTTAGACAACTCACAATACGAGCAGTCTTTGGGGGAATGCATGTGTCCATAATAACGAGACTAGGAATTGACACTTTACTTTTTCACAGTACTACCCCATTCTTTAAGGGCTCTTTTCGTGATTTCGCTCAAACTAGCAACACTCTACTAACATATAGGGTGCCAAGGGAAGCTTTGAGGAGACGACGAATTAAAGAACAATTTCTTTAACCGCAAGAAAGGAACAGTCTTGTTCTTGTCCCCTGGCTAACACGCCGTGACGACAGATGGCAGCAACTGGTGTGGGAACCACTTGTTCCCTCTCTCCCTATACAGGCCTATCACATACAGGTTCTGGGGACCGCGATGGCGGCGGCTTCCCGGATACGAGGCGAGGCTGAATTCCTCGAAGAAGGCGGTGTCTCTCTCGCTTTTTTATATAAATCTGCTTCTGGCACACCCTTGGGAGTGATCGTGGACGCGACCCATCTGCTGGCTAAGCCACATCACCTACCCCGACCACGTCTATTTGGCGTGACCCGGGGACTCTCACTGGGGGAGGCTTTTGTCCTTGGAGCTTTTTTTCTTTTTGCAGCTTCGCGCTTTCCACGAATCTGCATAGTACGGTAGCGTGGACCCCTTTAGTTGAATGTGTCTGATACAACAGCGCCAACATTTTTCCGTTTTGTTTTTATTTGTTTGGCCGACGAAAAAAATGTGGTGGCGAGACGCAAACAAAACCACTTTTTTTTTAATTCATTTGTTTCGGAGGTACTCCTCTTCATCTCAGCCCACGGCAGCCAACGGAAGGACCCGGTCAAAGCAGTCCTCAGCAGCGCGCTACGGAGTGGGAACTACCTCGCGGCGCAGTAGAATCCCAGATATGACGCCACATTGTGAGTCCTTACCATCGACTGCAAATAAAGCAGCACTCATCTCTTTCGCAGTTACAGCGAACCGGGTGAATTTTCAGCCTTAAATTCTGTGGACGTAAGAAGAGGCAAGTGACCAAATCCCGACGCTACTGAACGGCTTTGTGGTCACGTCAGTCACGAACGGACACAAAGAGCCAGCGCCTTTCAAGTCTTGCTTCCCCAAATAGGGTGACTTACAATGCACGGAATGCACTGAGGCACCCCCACAAGACTGCCCAAGCGAGAACGAACAAACAACGTTCGACTGGAGTCGAATTATATACGACATCGCGGATCGTGCGCTCGACAAGCAGTGACTGCGCCAGAGTTTATGTGCGCCCCCCTACGCTGCGATAACGGACCAGCAATCAACACGTCGACGGCAGCCCGTTCCCAGATTTAGAAGCGAGGTCGACCATCTATGAAGAACTACTGAGTGAGTCTTTTCATTCTTGTCCGAAGCCTTTCCGTCCCCATTGAAGCAACAGGATTGGTGTCAGAACGGTTTTCGGTGAACGAACTTTTAAGATTTCTCTATGACCCGTGATTGATTCAGGCAAAAGTCAATGAGCGTCGCACGTAACGACATCGTTAGGAACCTTTGTGTCAGACATGTACAAATTACTCAAAAAAGGTAGTTAAGATAAGTTACTGAGTATCGACGCCAAAAGTAATTGGAGTAGAGTAGAAATTACGCATTCGTAATAGTAATTGAGTAAACTACTAACTACTGTAAAAAGTAGCGAGTTACTTTGAAGTTACTTTCGAAGTTACTTTTTATACTTTTGTGGTAGCAAAATGAACAGCAGTTTTGATCAATGAAAAACCCTGCGAGCCTAAAATAAATGCAGTCTATTTATGGCTTGCGTTTTCGCCAAAATAGTTTACTCACTCGCAGAAGCAATTGACTTGCAAAGTTCTTGATAGGAGAGTTTTCCCCTTTTCCTTCTAAAGACGTCCCCAGCCCAGCTAGATAGACGTTCCACCGACGGGCTGGATGGAACGGCAGCGTTGAATTTGAGAAACAGGCTATGCAGGATCGGGTAAGCGAGTGTCGGCCTCTTAGGTTTCCATGGCGAAACTTGAGAGGTTTGCCTCGGGTAGAGGGTCTTTAATAACAAACTTTCCTCCTTTCTTTTTTTTTCTTCGTCAAGTTGAGATTGTTATGACTGGCCCCTCTTTATTCCGACGTCGTTCTGAGAGTACGCTGAGCGAGTGCACCAGACCGTCAAGGGTTCAAGTCTCGCGCCACGACGATGAGATCATCCAGACGACTGCGCGTCCCGTTGCAGTGCTAGGGCTGTGATACTGAAAAAAAAATGTTTTGGTTTAACAGAAAATGAACCGAAGTATACTTCGCCGCTGACGCCGGGTCCAACAAAAGGATCTCCCAAGGGTAACTCGCAATCCTCGCCGGCGACTACAATATTCTGACGCGCCTGAATCGTTTTTAACAAAGAGGAGGTCTCCCAGGCATGGATGGTCGGAAGGACGCGAAGGATTACGTGGACAAGCATCGTCGTGCAGCTGGAAGCGGGAACGTGCCCCCATGAACGGATAATCCGTACCAGGGTTTGTGCGCGGAGGAGTCTGGCTTTGCAAAGGCGTATGTGCTGACGACAAGGCGCCTGCGAAGTCGTTCCAGTAGCGCCTCCCGTGGAACCTACCGTTTGACTCAGAACTCACTAAAGACATACAGCACAAAAACAACAACTCTCAAGTCCCGTTCACACTCTTGCGACCCAGTAAGACCGAGAGAGACCAGACCGGTTTTTAAGCCTTTTGCGACTTCTTAGGACCGGATGCGCTACAGCGGAGCTGGTCCTAAGAGATCGCAAGAGGCTTAAAAACCGGTCTTGTCTCTCTCGGTCGTACTCGGTTGCAAGAGTGTGAACGAGCCTTCAGAGTGCCCCCGTCTTTCACGGTTGCAGTTGGAAACGCGGCGCCTGCGTGCATTACCGGATTAGGTCAATACCCGACCAAGGCTTGTTCAGCATCTCTTCCTGCGTTCGTGCGTGGCCGTGTTATGTTTTGGCTGCTCGTCGCCACCTTTGCCCAAGGACGCCTTCCCGAACAAGGGGGCCCCTTGTTCGAGAATGCCACTTGATCTGCCGGCGTCTTATTCATTTCTGCGCTCAAACTTTCGTGATGGGCAAAATTAGCACTATATAATTTCGAAAGTAGTTAGTAATTTGAGTAGAAGTTACCTGAAAAAAGTAGTTAAATTAAACTACTAATTACCCAAATCAAGTTGTAATTGAAAGTTACCAAGTTACTCGAAAAAGTAGTTAAACTACAGTAGTTTGAGCAGAGTAGTTAAACTACGTCCAAGTCTGCTTTGTGTGCATTCGACAAGGTGTGACTCCGAGAAAAAACGACGTCTAAAACGTCACCGAGTTTGGGAGATGTATAAGCAGCGCTACCGGACAAGCGCGAGAGGTTTTACGTGTCAATTAAAGGGGCCCTGCAATCATATTTAAGTGTCTGCCTTTTCTGCGGTTTCCACGTCTCTTGGGGTTCGGGCAAGCCAGCGGGCATGGAGAGAGTAACTAAAAATCAGTGCATCATATTTTAATCGGACGACACGGAAACCTCCTCCACCGACGGGGGCGACCCGCGGTACTGAAAGCGCGTGAAATGTGACGTCTTTGGTCCTGGGCTTACTACTGGTCAGAGCCGCTAAAAGCTTCTTTTTAGTCAAAATACAAAATATAAGTGGCGCGAACCGTTTCAATTATTTATAAAAGTAGTTTTTGTTCAGTATTTTAGATCAGAAAAGAAACAAATGCGATTTCTAAAGTAAGGAAACAAGAAATGACCCCTCGACATACCCGCCACCAAGCGGTGGAAAAGGGGGCGCATACTAGAAAGGAGTAGTGGGATCACGCGCCGACACGGAAAGGTCCCGGATGTACGTGGCGGCGCTGCGGTCGTTTACGGACTGGAGGATCCGACCGGCTCCGAGCGTTCCAAAAGCCTTCAGTGAGCAGCTTTGTCTTGCGTTTTGCCGTTTCGCGGTAAGGCAGTGCGAAGTGGCTCCCGTTCTGAACTGATCTTTACACCGTGTTTGCTGTTGTTTGTGGCCAGTGAAGTGTCATGCCGAATTAGTGTTTAATAACGCAGCAAATGCAATGAGAGCCGCTCTGGCTGCCCGCTGTATACAGCCTATCCAGAACACGCTTTAGTGGCGCCTTCTCGCGCCGTCGACACGGAGTGCGGCAGCCGTTTGCGCTCGCTGAGCTCATTATCCCTCCTCTAGTTCACGGCCACGGAAGGAACCAAGGGCGTCACGAGGGAGGTTTTTTTTTGCTTGTTTTTGTAATTTTAATTTGCCTATAACTTTTTAAATAAAGCGAAATTCGAGAAAAGAAAAGTTGCATTAAGTTACTGCGGTCAGCGCGCTCAAGTTCGGTGCAAATTAAAAACCAGTAAAAAGTGCTTGCAGGGCCCATTTAAGGTGACCACCATGGGTCACTGGACGAGATCGTAAACTTCGGCATTCGATGTATCCATCGGGAATCGACCGTAGTACCAATTTGTTTTTGATTCTCATTAGAACGGTCCGGGGTGTAAATTTGTGAATAGTTGTAAATACTTTCGCGGACGCTGCGGAGTCAGGCGGTGCGTCCGCCGGATGGCACGCTCGTCTCTATACGTCCCGAAGCAACTTGCATTGCTGCAGACGGGCTTTGGCAGGTGGGCAGCGTACCCGCCGTGTCGAGCGACTCGTAGGTGGTGATGCCGACGTGTGTGCCCCGAACAGTCTCGTATAGCTGTTGGCACGGGGTTTTTCTTTGGGACCGATTTCTGTCATCGCTGATGCGGATAAACTCGTGCTTCAACGCTTGACCTCTACGAATATTGCGAGTCAAGGTGGCTGTCCTGCGCGGCTGGGGGATGCATTCGGTGCTCTCCTTGGTGCGCGATGGCCAGGGCGGCAGGCGGCTCCAAGTCTTTTCAAAGTTGGGTCGCTGTGCTATACCTGGCCACAGGCACTTGTGTTTTAGCCTAAGGTAAAAGCTAACATGTTTGCTGGGTGTGAATGAGTGCAGTGAATAAACTTTATTGTAGCGACGTGTGACTAACCCTCGGGTGGAGCCCTTAGTCCGGGGCTCCATACATGGCAGCGACCGCCTTGGCGTGGTCCACCAGCGATTGCTGGCCAGTGGCCGTGTCATCGGTCAGCCGCTTTTCCCAGGAGGTGGGGGTGGGATCGGGATTGGGTGTAATGGCGGAAGAAGCTGGCACTGCCAGACCACGTGAATAAGGTTGGGACGGTCGCCGCCGTGCGGGCACTGAGGCGGGCTGAGTGACGGGTAGAGGTAAGAGTAGAAGAGGGGGGTCGGGAAAGTGTTAGTTTGCAGTTGTCGCCACAGGACGGCGTCTCTGCGAGTAAGGATAAGGTTAGGAGGATAATGTTGCCGAGCGAGGCGTAGCTCTGCAAGGTGAGTGCTGTAGGAGTAAGGGGCTGCTTGGATGCTGACACAGTCTTCCCCAGGCGCCCGGTGTGAGAGGTCTCGGGCGAGCGCATGAGCGCGCTCTTTACCATGGGACGGCTGCGTGCCAAGGCACCCAGACCAGCGGGAAAGTGTGGGAGGTGGAGGATAGGAACGGGTCGAGCAAAAATGCAGTCGAAGGATGTAGGGTTTTATATAGGAAGTGCCGACAGGCCGTCTGCGAATCCGTGAGGATGTGAATGGGGATGGAGGAGGAGAGAAATGGAGGTAGGAAGTATTTGCCCTGGCGACCGCTTGTTCTTCCAGGATGGAAACGTCGGCAAGAGCACGCTCAGTTGCCGCGTGGACTCTCCTGACATCAGAATCCACGACGACCGCAACACCCCGGCGTACACCCTGTGGACTGGCGTCCGTAAAGAGGGCCGGAACGTTATCGCAGCCTTCATATGATGGGGGATGGGAGCCGCAGTGAGTCTGGCCATAGCCTCTGGCACGCGTAGCGGGGGAGACATCCTCAGCTGCGAGGGAAGCGGGACAGCGAGGGGGGGGGGGGGGGGGGGGAACCAAGGGTGGCAAGGAGTGCCCGCCTCTGAGCCGTGCAGCGCAAGCGCGCAAACTGCGCAGCCCGATGAGCGTCAATAAGCTCCTCCGGAGTGTTGATCACTTCAAGCCTCTCGACGCAAACGGTGGCTGTGCGAACAGGGAGGCCGAGCGCAAGTTTCTGCGCCTTTCGCAGCAATACAGACATACGAGTTTGTTCGGTCTGGCTGAGATTGTGGTAAGAAAGGTGGTGGGCTAAGCGAGTGTGTATCAAGGCCTGGACAAGGCGTAGGGCATCCACCTCTTTAAGGCCATGCTGACGATTTGAGACGCGGCAAAGCATGTGCATAATCTGGTTGCACAGGATACATTTTTTCCTACTTCCCACCTGGGGCCTTTTCTACCGAGGACATTTTGTCCGAGGACTTTTTTTCCAGGGACATACTTTTTTTGGAACATTTTTTCCTACAGCCAAAAAATTCACAAACATGGCTACTTTAAGGTTTTTATTTTACGTTTGTAATTTGTTATCTCTTAAAGTCTGTAAGATACATCGTTTAAATTATTTTACAGGCTCTTCACATAAGGGTTTATTGTTTATATATAATGTGTCACTCTGACTTATAAAGAAAACGATTTACAGTGCTCTAAACATAGCCAAAAACAAAAAGTCCCCGAACCTCGAAATGCAAGTAAAAAAAATCTTAGTTTTTTTTTAGATTTTGGTGACGCCTTCTACACTATATCACCCTGTTTTCTCATTAAAAACGTGCAGTATTATTTTGTCCGCGTCAGAAATACATTTCATAATGCATAAATTTGGATACTTTCACATTTTTAACTAATATTGGTTCGCTGTTATCTCGTGAGCTTTTCAAGCTTTGCCATTTATTTTTTACTCATATATTCTTCTCAAAAATATCTCATATCGACGTATATTTTGTTGTCCCCGTGCATGCTTTGAAATAAGCACGACTGGCGGGCTCGTCACAGGATGGACGCAGTTGAAGCTTCGAAATATACTGCCTAATATATGTTTTTATGGAGTAATATATCTCAAATTTGAACTTAGCCACAAATCAAACAAAATATACAATTACAATAGCTGTCTTTTATAGAACGTAGGAGTATTTGAGGCCGCGACAGCTAGCAACAAATATATCGATCAGGAGGGTATACTTTGAAAACATGTTGCATTATTTTGTCTCTGTCAGAAATACAACACTTCGAAGTGCAGAAATTTGTCCATTTTGACATATTTACGTAATATTGGTTCGCTGTTATCTTCGCAGTTCTGTGCTTATGACCGGAACAAATAAAAGCAACACATTTTAATGAAAAGCAAAGCAATGTGGTGCATTATCTTTTACCTGAACTTAAAAAAAAGAATCGGCTTGTTTCTTTTTATTTTAGCTGCACTTTGAATTTGCAGAGCATTTTACACTCAGACATGTTTGAAGCGCTGTAAATATTTTCAATTATAAACGCGAACAACAAATTATTTATCTATAATTGATCCTTTTGAGAAGAATCCATGAGTAAAAAAAATAGTAAAGCTTGAAAATGTTACGAGATAACAGCGAACTAATATTTGCTTAAAATGTCAAAGTAGCCAACTTTCTGCACTTCGAAGTGTTGTATTTCTGACTGGGACAAAGTAATGCAACATTTTTTATTGAGAAATCAGGGAGATATATAATAAAATTCTTAAACGAAATGTAAAAAAAAAAAAGAACCCGAAGATATTTCTTTGTTTTGTTTTGAATTGCACGTTGAAGTTGTGGGACTTCTCATTTTCGGCTATGTTTAGAGCACTGTAAAGATATTTTCTTTATAGATCAGAGTGACATGTTATATACAAACAAGAAGCCCTTTTGTGAAGAGCCTGGGGAGAAATGTAAATGATATGTCTTAAAAACTCTACTAGATAATAAATCACAAACATAAGGTAACAACATCAAATTAGATTTGTTTGTGATTGTTTTACACACGATATATATTTTCCAAAAATGTATAAATTATTTCATGTATTTCTATTATAGACTACTATTTGAGAAAACGTTTTGAGTTTTATAGTGTTCGTTTTTCGTCTATTACGTGCCGTCAAACTTGGTAGAAATGACAAAAAGCCAAAACGGGATTGCCGGTTCGATGTAGTTTTTTTTTCTTTTTTGTTTTTTTTTCTCGAAAAATAAATTTTTTCTTGCAAATCGTTTTGTGATACCATTCCCTCTACACATTGGGGAGTAACATATAACAATACAAAGAAAAAAAAAACCTGTCAACTCGACACGCGTGCATGATCTTAACAACCTCTACATTTTATTCTTTTTCTCAATATTTAGTTTTTGCTGAGTTCCTCCGCGAAGGAAACCAAACATGTAAGTAATTGCAATCATTTCGTTACGTAAAAAAGTAAGTAAATCAATGTACAGTTACTTCCTTAAATATTTATTTATTTCCTTACAAAAATTTTGAAAAATGCAAGGGACCAGGTTACTTGTAACGGACTACGCACAAGTATGCTTTGAACCATCGGTCGTTTAAAGTAGATACAGTGTGTTAACACACTGAAGCCCGTAGCACATTAAACTAGAGCTGACGCTGCAGGACCCAGGGATCCTGGGTTCATCTCCCACTCCCTGCCGTTTCGATACGCGTGAGCATCGTGTCCGTGTATCGCGTGGGCCGTGTATCGCTTCTGCGTGATGCACATTGGAGTCCAGGCTAGCAGTCTAACTGCACTGGCTAAATTTCTCATCTACAATGTAAATCAGTGTCGCCATGACTCATTTACGCCATGCGGGTTACAGTCACGGTGTTGCGGTAACGTTTGTCTAAAGCGATTATATTATCAAATTATTGTTATTGATTCTTTTCTAAAAGAGTAGATGTACATCGGTCGTTGGCAGGTTGTCGGGTGCATTCCGTTCTTTTTAGTTTTTTTATGACAGACACTCAGTAACTCACCTACATTTGAAGTATGCGTTTTATTATTTTCTACTATACGAAGAATATCATTAACCTGGATAGGTTAGGGCAAAATATACCTTAAATGGCTGTTGGCGAGGGGTAACAACGATCATAAAAACAGTGTTATGTCTATGTCAAGCCAAACTAAATATTTAGGATCTGAATTGAATTTGAAGGGTATTCTTGATTTTTAAATAGATTTCAAATTATTTTGATGTAAATATAACTGAATCAACGTGATTGCTTTTAAACACCAGAATAACAGTACTTATATTGTTATTTTTATGAGGCTGGTAATAGCTGTTGTTGCATTCATAGACGTCCTAATTGTAAAATAGAAATGAGATGCTATAGAAAGGATTGAAAGGGCTTAGAGTAAAAAGACATAATATAAAATAACACTAAACTTGATGTCATTGTTGGGTCACTTAGATGTGTACTTCACGTTATTATATAGGCAATCTATGTCTGTTTTAAACTAATGTATCGCTCCACTCATTTCTGAAGTAAAACACCAGCACTGCTTCCCTCGCGTGGAGTAAATCCGAGACACGAGAGGAGATTTTACGACGTCACGTGATGATCCGTTTCTTGAAGCCCCCCCCCCCCCCTCTAATATAAATTCAGTAATGCACAGCAGGATGGAACTTTCTTTAATCATCTAGTTCAAGGTCTCCCAGCGTGCAGCGCCCTCAACAGACCGGCTTTTTCTTCCACCGCGGCCGTTCTACAAGGACAGATTGCTCATAGGGATTCTGGTCACAACGAAAGTTTAACTTTCGTATAGTTGGAAGGTCAGAGCGTGACAGTTTTATTTATTTACAAATACTGCCAGGTCTCTGAGTGGTATTACGAAGGGGAGTTAGTGGTTAGTGCGAGGCGAAACTTGGCGT
The DNA here is from genome assembly GCF_016920785.2 of Ixodes scapularis. Taxonomy (NCBI): domain Eukaryota; kingdom Metazoa; phylum Arthropoda; class Arachnida; order Ixodida; family Ixodidae; genus Ixodes; species Ixodes scapularis. The sequence goes on from NW_024609868.1 coordinate 72,265,548, forward strand.
TATCGGCGGTGGCGACGATGCTATCTGGAAAGCCATTCCAGTTCACAAGGGTAGCGGGGATGAGAGAGGGTTGAAATGCTGTAGAGGTAGTCTTGGGGCGGGAAATCTTGCATGAGTGATCGAGTTTCGCTCAAATATAACTGGGATGGCTAAGAAGTTATCGTTTCAAGTTTCAGAATAATCAACGTTATGAAGATGGCAAAGCCGGAAAATTTTACGACGCGAGAAAAGATCGTGAAGTGCTAGATGTGATTTCATTTTAGTAACACTTGAAAAACGTTAAGCGATCAGCACAATTTTGAACCATTTCGATTGCATTAGCTTGGCCAGATTGGTGAGGGTGCCATATATATGAAGCCTACTCTAGTTTGGGGCGAACAAGAGTGATATAAAGAAGTCGTTTTAGATGAGAGGGGACATTTTTAAAACTACGACGGATATAACCAAGTAATTGATTCGTCAAGGAAATTATTTGATTAATATTAACACTCCAGGATAGGTTAGTGGTTAAATGCACACCTAGATTCATAATAGTATCTACAGACAGTTGCCAGGCACTGCACCAGTCAGTAATTTTGTTAGTATTATTCTGAAGAATAAGATGATGGTTGAGTTTTTATTAGTCGGTAAATAACACAATCATCAGCAAGAGGGTGAATATATGACGAGGGTTAAAAAGGGAGGTCGTTAATATATTTTTAAAAAAGCAAAGGCCTAGGACAGTACACTGCGAAACGCAGGAAGAAGCGCGAACTAAGGATGAAGCAGTGTTTTTTGAAAAAACAAATTGAGAGTGATGGCTAAGGAAAGAACGAGACCATATAAAAACTTGGGGATTCATTCTTTGTGAAGAAAGTTTAAACAATATACGATTATGTGGGTCTTTGTCGAAGGGTCTAGCGAAGTCAATGAAAACGGCATCACTAGAAAAGTCTGTGTCAAGATTTTTAAACAATTCGTTTAGACAAAATAAAAGTTGAGTGTCACAGAAAGATGTTTGCGGAAGCCATGCTGTGCGTTGGCAAATAATTTGCAGGAGCCCAGGAAGCTAATAAGGTGCTAGTAGAATATATCCTCGAGGGTTTTTGCTGAAAATGTAGGTAAGTGATAGCGGGCGGTAATTTAGCGGAGACAATTAGCTGCCTCACTTGTGGACTGAAATAACCTTGCCAATTTTCTAAGCGGAGGGTTCCATTCCTGTTTCCAGGGACTTCTGAAAACGCCTAGTGAGGAACAGTTTCGATAAAACTTTGGTGTTGATTAACAGTTTGCTATTAATATTAACTATTGCCCACGATTATAATATTTTGAATTATTATAGAAGGCTGATTATGCCATTGATGTCTTTAACTCGTGAAATCCATTCGGAATACATTAGACGTTAGGAAAGAAGTAAGAGTTATTGGCGTGGTTACAATGAAGCCATTAGAAATACACTGTAAAGAACATTGACACACTCATCAATCCGCATATATTCACCCCAACTAGTTTGTTGTCTGTAGAGGGTTTTTGATTAGAACATTTCACACTTGACGAGGGTTTTTTATTGCCATATTTCGTAAAGTCTGCTGAAAGAATGTCTGCTCACGCTCCTTCGCCCTACCTTTGTATTGAAAGGAGCATGTAGCATGCTTTAACCAGGCCTCCGCTGTATTTACTATTTAACGTTTCTAAAGAAATTTTTCTTTTTGTTTGACGAAATGTCAAGAAAAAAGAAGCATCGAAATTTCTTCCCTTATTTTTATCACAAGGTAAAAGGTGTGTCTACACTCTAAAAAAAGGATACATTTTTACACCCCTTGTCACATACACGACACCTCAAACCTTCAGTTCGACGTACAGCGCAACAGCGCATAAAGTTGGGCGAGTTGGTTTGAAATCTTGAAAAGGGAACATGCAGCGCAAAAATAAACGAGGGACAAGCGGAGGAAATATCGACAGACGGCCCGTTTCATGACGTACAGCGCAGTGACGTTGAACTGACGGCCCCAACTTTTACGAGAGGCTTGATGACGCTGCGATGTAACACATTAGAAAACTTAATTACGCATCAAAGGCTACAATAGGGCCGAGGAAACTCTAATTACTTCGTTTGCCGTCAGTCACACTAACTTTAGCTATTTTAATGAGTTACACAACTCAGTTATCAAGCCGCTCGTGAAAGTTGGTAAAGTCGGTTCAACGTAAGTACGCTGTGCGTCCAACTGAAGGTTTGGGGTGTCGCATATGTGACAGGGGCTGTAAGGGCTACACCTCCTTTTTCTAAGTGTGTAGTAGGGGGTTCCTTTTAATATTGAACACGTGGGGCGGGGTGGGTATTTTTGTTTGCATGAAAACTATGTATGCATTAGTAGGCGCACTTTCGAAATGAACAAAACCGTTGTCAATTTTTTTTATTTATATCTTTTCACAAATTTTTTAAGTGAAAAAAGGTTAAATGCTTCATTTTGTCTGCTTGATTTTTGTACCCAGTTCTGTCGTTTGTTATAAATGATTAAAAACGTGATTTTCGTAAATTTTATACATGTGAAACCCACCTCCTCACATTTAAGCATGATCTTCAAGCCACTCTTTAGAGAGGCTCGAGAACTGACTGTATATTTCTCGATTTTTCAAGAACTTTTGATAGGGTTTCTATCGTCCTTCATCATTAAAACTTCAGGGCCTAACCACTCATTCACACTGAAAGCAAATCCGCGTTCACAAAGCGGTTGCGAACGCGGTTATATAAAGATCCAGTACAATTGCACGCGCACTTAATGTCATTGAGTGCGCGTGCCATTGTGCAGGATCTTTATAAAACCGCGTTCGCAACCGCTTTGCGAACGCGGATCCGCTTCCGGTGTGAATGAGTGGTTAACGTAGGCGTTCAGGATCCCGCTTAGGTAAAACACTTCCTAACTAAAAGTCTCCTCTATGTTTATGCTAACGGAACTAATTCTTCATTCTCACGTGTAAACTCTGGTGTCCCACAAGGTTCAGTGGTAGGTCCTTTCTCTTCCTTATTTGTGGTCGTCTTATTCGTGTCTGCTCTTTTATAAGCCTTTTTGCTTACGTCTATGTTGTCTACAAGGGAGTCATCAGCAATTTCAAAACAACTGATAATAACAGTGTTATTAAGCGGTGCGATTACTAGCATATGAAACTTAACATATCTGAGAGTAAATCCTCGAGAGTCTTTCAAAATAACCTTGTCCTTCTTACTTCATCAATAAATTTATCCTTATCAGTGATTACCTCGGCATCCACATACCTAATGATCTCTCTGGAATAGCCATGTTGGCTACGTCACTAACAGCGCAAATCAATTATTGGCTTACTTCAAAAGGAAAATTTACCTGGTGAAAATAATTCCTGTTCTTAGTCCCCAAAGTTCCCCTTCTCCAGTGATTATTATTGTCATTCTTGTCCAGCTTGCTTTCACTTTTGCATTAATTGCATAACTATCATTTACCTGACCCCCGCTTTATTAAAATTTTTCTATAGACCCTTAATTCGTACGGAACTTGAATGTGCAGCCTCAATCTGGGTTCCTGGTATCACCTTTGCATCTGTACTGGAACTGATTCGAAATCGCACCGCTCGTCTTATACTTTCTAACTATCCCCGCACAGTTAGCATTACCTCTATGAAGTCATCCCTGTCCTTGCCTAATCTGTCCCTTCGTACAAAAATATATCCCTAATATTTGTTTCACAAGTTTCATCACTCTAACCCAACACTTAGACGAGCGCTACTTGCGAAGCCATCCTAAAGATTATCCCGCACCAATCGTCAACTAAAATTTTGGATACCCCAATGTAGCACATTGCTTTGAATGATTTCTTCTTCCCCCAAACATTCCTTGTTTGGAATCACCTATTTTTACTCACAGAGTTATAATCGCAAATACCGCTAATTTTAGAATTGCAATTACTAATTTGTTAAATGATGTTTCAATGTAATTTTGTATCAAAACATTTTTGTTGTTTTAACTTGCATAAATGTTTTAGAATGCCCCACGCCTCCCTGTAATGCTTTCGGCCCTGAGAGTAAATACCCAAAATGATATGAAAGGAAATCTGGAAGCAACGATCGGGGTCAACTGACTTGCTGAAAATAACAATTCTTAATTTTACCTCTTTGTAACTAATAACTAATTAACGTGAAATTCGTTTTGGGCATTGATTGCACATTTCTACTGCGTGGAGACTTGCGATGTAAACTTTTACAATGTTTCATTAAACAATCCCGACGTTTTGGTATACAGATACGCTTTTTGCATTATATCCTTGTATTCACTACTTCTAGTTTGTTTCAGCCTGATATTAGGAAGTTTTAGAATAGTGAACGCAAAAATTTTGCGTACGCAAAAATACTGTCCTTGCCACTGCGCATGCGCCGAATGCGAACCGCGTTTTGCGCATGCCATTTTAGCGTGCTATATTTTTCGAATATTGCGTGCGTACGCAGAATCTTTGCGTTGCTACAAGGAGGATTTGTAATACATGAGTTTGCCCAAGCTAAGACGAGCGACGAACACAGTTAGGATATGGCGGCTCGCAAACAGAATGGTGGCCCTTACTTGAAAAGCGTTATATGATTACAATTACAAATTACCCAGCCTCAAATGTAATTAATTACCGTTACAAATTACTTTGACTGAAACGTAACAGTTTACTTTACTCGTTATCCTACAGTTACTTTCGTTTTATTTTTCTTGTTAGTTTATCGAGAAAACAATAGAAAAGGTTTTTATGCTTTCCAAACTTTTTTGCAAAACTACTTTCTACTCGTCATTTGCCTGCATTACTGTAGTCCTTGTTAAAGTAAAATATATATTGCATTTAAGAGAAAGGATGTAGATGCCCTCCTTTCACCTGTAAGCTGACAAGCCAGCCAAAGCTGCAACCACAGTCGTTATCCCGATAGCTTACGCTGACCGGAAATGATCCCAGGAATTCTGCAGGCTAAGTTAGCAGTGTGCTCAGTAGTATCGTCTACCTCCGCTAGGAGATTAAGAAAAAAACGCTTAATCGGCGTTGTCTTCTTGATCTTTGTTCTTCGCATATTTGTATATGCCGTGCATGGTTTTCTAGCTCTTCTAGGGATTTCTCATGCATAAAATCGCGTTTTTATTTTTGTTCTTCTTCGCTTTACGATGTTTTCTATTTTGTTGAACTTGCTATCTTTATGCTCCCGAATTGCCTGCTCCAGTTTCTGTAATATTATCAAATTATGAAAAGGTAACAAGTAAATAAAGTAATCCGTTACAATATTTGCCACGAAATTACATTACAAATTACTGCCAAAAAAAAGTAACGTGGAAATCACAAGATTAACAGAAAAACTAACGGATTACTTTACAAGTGTGCTCACAAGGACCGCGGCTGCGACCAACAATTTTAGCAACTGTCGCGAGCGCGGCGTTGGCCGCATACTCCCGACTGCGATTTTGCAATACAGGACGAAATTGCCTCCTTACGGGAGGAGAACTTCACAAACGGTTTGGAACAGCCAGCAAAGTGGACAACGATCGCCGGTAAATACCTGCTTCCGACGCGCGAACGTTTCTCGGCGAAGACACGGTGTGCGAAGGTCAGTAGATGAGACTTGTCTTCCTCACTGTTGGTGCGCTGTTTTTAATATGATGTCATCTCTACAACTACCGCAACTCACCGCTTTTTGAGGCGACACTAGCGAACACGGCCAGTCGACCACTCACGTCGCATTCTCATATTTCAAGAGATCTAAACTGCTAGTTTGGAACAGAAAACTTGTCTTTGTTACTCACGTTGCAGCATTTTGTGTATGAAATAAAAATCGTTACTGTGTCTTGGTAGCATTGCAAGCGCGAGATGCTTGGGGTTTTGCGTCACGGCGGAGTAACACCATTCTCAGTTTTTTGCGTAGCGTGGAAGTAAGCTTTAAATATAGCGCTGAAATTGAGTACTAAGACTTTCTATTTACAGGATGTCACCGCATGGGGCACCGGACGTCACGTGACGCGATGACTTCATGGGCCACAGTGACATAACGTGACGCCTAGACGTACCATGACACTCGGACGTCATGTCAAACCACGACATCCCTAGTCACTGCAACGCTGCGACGCGACGTGACCACGTGACATTACGTGACATTGTAACGTCATGCGGTTAGACTAAGACGAGCAAGAGAAGCTTCTGGAGGTTTCACGAGCCAAGCTATTGGTTTAAGGTAGAATAGTGGAGAAGGAACACATGGGCCGAGTAGAAATAATGGTCTCCTGTTCAGCTTCCATCTGGGAGGCAAGCTTTTGAAGTCGAAACTTTTAGAGCGCAGCTCTTATGCACCCGCTTCCGGCTTGAGCGGCGTCGTTGTCGGCCTGGCCGCGCGCGTTGCTTTATGGGAATAAACCGCCCGTTGCATTATGGAAAAACTGCCCAGCTAAATTTATTGAAAAAATTTTCGCGAAGTTTCTTCACAAAATTCAGGGGCAAAAATGTCTCCGCGAAATTTACCGGGAAAAGTTCCCCGCTAATTTTAGAGGGAAACTTTGCCCGGTAATATAGCGACTACATTCCTTGCTATATTTAGCGGAAAATTTCCCCGTTACATTGAACAGAAAAATTTTCCCGCTAATATTAACAGAAAAATTCCAAGATAGCAAGATAGAAAAGCAAAGATATATCGGAAATCCCTCCACAATAATGATTGCACAAAGCAAGCGGAAGTACGAGGTTTTTATTTTTTTATTTACAGCCATGGCAAAAATCTATCACGTATTACGCACATGCGCATACCGGCAATAAGACTTTTAGCCCTTTTTTTACACATCCATACACATGTCTTTCTTTTTCGTTTTTTAGGACATGATAGGTATGCATAATGGACGTCAAGAATTCTAAGCCGCAAAATGGGACTTTTGCTTGAAAGCAATCTTGGCACTAGAAGGGCAAAAGAAAACGGAAATATTAATACAAACATTTGTGCAAAAAAGTCAGCTAAAAAAGCAAAACAAAGTGTTTTCATCACCAACCTGACAGGACCGTGATCCCACATTGAGGAAACATGCCTCAGACATTCCTAAAGACTGTCTTTCGCATGATTATTAGCCGTGTCACCGCGCCTAAATTCAGTGATCTTTCATATTCGCATAGACAGTGGAGGCTCAGAATCGTGCTCAATTTTGGATCGTGTGCCTCTGCGTAGTGACGCCAAAGGAGGATGGGGCAGCGGGCAGGGCGTCACAGCTCAGCTATATACCTTTTCTTGAACACTATGTCTGAGCGGTTCGGCAGAATACACCAAGCACCCTCGGGTAGTCATTCAATTACTTTCTGATGGAAATTGCACTTTTTAGATTTTCTGTGTTATATTCCGTATTCATTCGTAGTGGGTTATTGACTCTCGGAACCAGTTGGTCGTGATTGTTTTCCAATTGCTATATTTGTGACACTGAAGTCTGCGAACGTGCCCTATAATGTTAATGAAATTTTTTTTCTTTTAATTCCCCACTCTTCTTAAGCTTTTTACAGAATATTCGGCATTTTTTTCAACAACTGTGCACGTTTTGGTGGGGGTTCGACGGGCCATAATGTTTGTTTTATTTTTCGAATAGAAAAAGCTATTCTCTCCTAAACATTCGGTACAGGAAAATAGGGTTTGTCACAAAATACAACAGTCACTCAGATTCGCTAAAGTGGTTCGATTATGGCTATTTGTGCAAGAACGCGCGTGTATATATACTACATATTTTTTCACGTCGGTATCAGTACCGGTGTTAGATATGAGTGAACCGAGTGAACTGTCCAACGGGTCAAAATGTCAATCCGGACGAAATGTCCGTCAAGTCAAAATGTTATCCAGGTCAAAACGTACATTGAGACATGCATGTTCATATATTCAAAATGTTCTATATTGGACATTTTGATTCGATGCCCATTTCGTCTTGTTGGGCATTTTGACCTGTAACCTTCAAGGACCCAGTTGATGCTCCGCTCCGAGCGCGAGGTGCCTGCCTTTAATAATACTTCGTCGCACCCCAGAGCCATGATGATATAAAAGCGTTGCGTCTCGTCCGAGCCATAATATTAGCAAAGCCTTGCACCCGAAATTGCATAAGCGGGATAAAACAAAAATATATGAAGTGCTTCAAAACGTGGCACCGGTGTTTGCTTAAACTCTAGTAGCATGGCATGCAACTTCAGTTTCTACAAAATGGTATTCAATAAACTCAAAGACTATAAATAAAAATGTTTAAACTTGGCCATGCTTACACACTTCTCTTGCTTCTGGGCTTTCGAAAGTAAATTATGTTTGTAATATCTAGAATATACATCTACATAACGAACGATAAAATCTTGCCTTCAGTACCTATTGTTTACTTAAATTACATTACTTAAAAATAAAATGCATCGTGGTCCAAACTACCTAGTTTTCAAAGTATATTTTGAAATAAGGTTTTCAAAATATTTATTGTGCATTTTCCTTTCATGGTACTGAATACGCGATGTTAAAGTGTGACTCTATAGTATTAGAGAAGAAGAATAAAACACACATGGAAATATTTTTTGCGTTAACTCATAATAAAAATTTATTTGTTACTTTGATCGCTCGCTTTATACTAACCAAGAACAAGAAGTATTTGCGCAAAACCATTTGTGACTATATATTTTTACAATTAATTTGATAAATCTAGAGCCTCCAAGGCACTATGAATTTTAGAAAAAGAAAAACCGCCATATGAATGACAATATTTTAGCTAAGAAACTTTAGCTTTATCTACACTTTTTGGTGCCTTCTTGGGGGATCATTATAGGAGCGTCTATTTAGGAGTGACTTCATTCAATATTTGATTAATAATATAGAAAAGACCCATGAAATGCACATCGATCATATAAATGTTTGTGGTATTGTTTTACAGTGTTAGGAAACATCCATACCACAAAGAAATACAAAACATAGATAGTATGCTGAAAGTTCATTTTCATAGCAATTCACAGGTTTCCCCAGCTAACATCTATTTTCAGCAGCCCCCACAAAATGGAAATATTCCTGTGATCATAGACATGAGCTTTGCCACGTATGTATACATACAAAAAACCTATCAATCTGTACATTTGAAAAAAAAAAGTGAATTATCTCCTTCCAGGGCGCTCTTCATTCACAGAATAGTTCGTTTTCATAGAACGCGTGGAGAATCACCACGTCATTGTGTTATCCATGACATCCTTCCACGTCGGACTATGGAGGCTGTAGAACTGGGAGTACCACTTGCGGAAAGCCGTAATGGGATGCTCCTCCTTCACCAGCAAAGGGTTCCTGAGGCGAATTTTTTTGTTCCAAACAATGATGTCTCTTTCCATCTGGAACGGGAAGACCCTTTATCAGAACAAATATTTAAATGCTTGAAAGATGACACATGAATATTGTCAGAAATCCTAAAGTGCAACGAGGGCCTCATTTTTTCAACGTGATTACGCAAGAAAATGACAAACCTTTCGAGCTACGGCAAAGCTCACGATGGTCGAATAATTGTCACCTATGTCATCCATAGAAAGAGCCTACAGCCAACCTTACTTGGCTTTTCAAGATGTAACCCCCCTTCCCTTCCCCCTCCACAACGTTCGTCAACAGTTCACTTAAACGCCATCTCTTTTGGTCGTTGCTGCAGCTCTGAGATATTTCTGGAAGGACTCGCCGCTGCGTGCAGAAAAGATGGCACTTCAGTCGACTGAGGACAAACAGCGGCAGTAGAGGGAACAGAGTTTGTACCTCGTAGGTTTGCCAGCTGACTTACTTTGATAACCGTACTATAGCTAACCACGTAGGTAAACTAAAGGTCTGATCAGCAAGAGGAATCCACCTTAGAACCTTTTGAAGTCTCAGATGCATTGTCCTAACCGTGTAGATAAATACATTAAATATACTTCGCACTTGTTATTCGCTGCACGTGTTCTGCGTACTTTTACTTGGTCATTAATGTATCCTTATTTATACGTAGATGTCATGGTTCTTTTGTATGAAGTTGAGTCTAGGCGCTCAACGTATCTACAGGCTCGTGATTTAATGGCACAACAGCTAAGAGATGTTCCTATGTTTGCATCTACTAAGAGCCAGCATTTCCATTTTAGTCTTATATTTAAGCATCACCTAAAACCTGTTCCAAACACCGAATAAAATTAGCTTGTGTTGATCCTAGCTGCATTTAATAACAAAGATAGTGCCGAAAGAAGGGTATGTGCCTTGTATTCGACACGCCGTATGTCCACATGTTAAAGCTTAAAAAGGTATTGGCCAACAGATTACGATTGGTAAGTGGGCCGATCAGTCCGGTTGTCGTACCAGCTGTTGCATAACGACCTATTCCTTTGACAGGAAAGAATTCCTACGAGTATCTGGCTTTAAATTTAGCTATACGAGCGGCAAGTGGTAGGTGGAATATTGATTAGACCACACTTATAAACCACGAGTATAAGTATGATCTTTCACCAATTAGCCTGCACGATTACATTTATGTCGTTTAGATTTCTTAGTCTAAAAAAAAGGCTGATGTCTACACACGTCTAGTTTTGCGATATTCTTTATTTTAATTAATAATGCCACTAGAGCTTTATATTGCTACGCAAACCCAAAGGCATTGCACCATCCATGGATCTATAAATGAACAATTTTAACGCTAAACAAGTGAGGTTTTAATGCGCTAAATTAATGATTTCCTCACCTCTTCTTTAAAACTATTTTCATATTTAAAAGAAGGGGGCTTGAATAAATGCGCTGACTTTTGACGAGATGGAGGGAATAGTGTGGTATGTAGGGTTGATTTCAAAGCTCCTACTTTCAAATAAATGCAACAGCTTATCGTCCTATATCAGGGGTAGCCAGGCTGACCCGGCTTCAGAGCCGAAAACAAAACCTTGAGACTTCAAAGAGCCGCGCGAGGGGGGGGTGGGGGGGGGGGGGAACTGTTTAGTGCAGTAAACTAAACTCGAACTACTCTCACCCTATCCTAGTCAAAAGCAGTCCAGCTGTACTTAAAGTAAGATTACCATATCACAACCTGTATTTTGATTTAAAACGCGTTCCATTTCTCCTTGTGTCGAAATGCTCGCGTGACCGTGAGGGAGGCGGGAAAGAAGGGGGGGGGGGGGGATTCTTAGGGGAGGGAGCCGCGAGCCGCACTTTAACACGCGAAGAGCCGCAGCTTGGCCACCACTGTCCTATATTGTCACGCTTTAAATCCAGTGTCATTTATTCAAAGTATACTTTTGTAATGTAGAGCCTAACAGAACATTAAACGCAATATTAAACCAAATAATAGACATGAAAAGAATTTTTTGTGCACCATGTTTTCCCGTTTCTATACTTTTGAGTGCGACGCACAACTATCGTTTCTAGACTTCCAAACCAACGCCTTAAATGTACAAACCCACCATTCTTCGGTTTCCAAGTTCAAAGAACTTTCGCATAATCCATGGCATCCTAGGCTCAGTGTACGTTAGATGGATCAGTCGTTGTTCTTGTGGTCCCATGGGTGTCACAGCCATGACAGTTATGAAGCCACCGAACACTGTTCGAGCGCGGAACAAAATCAGGGCTGGTCCCAGTGCCCTGAAGTATCCTTCTGTGACGAACTGTTTTATCTCTAGTCCCATGACAGAAGGGTAGATAGTAAGGTCAGTTCTAGCAGTAGTTCCTTGTGAAGACCACGCAGCGTCGAAGCGGTAGGACATGAGACGTCCTTTCCACGACTGGCCGGCATCACGGGCGAACTCTTCGGTGGAAACGAAAGTCGAAGGCTTGTGGATTGCGCTCAGGTGACCAATGTCCGCTCCATTTTCCGAAATTTCTTGAACGTGGCAGAGGGCCCGTCTTTCAAAGCGCGATGTCTGTATCCATGCACCGTTGCTAATCTCTGGCTGATCTTCCACCTCCCAGGACGGTGGTTCACACTCGGCGTGATGCCAGACAAATATGAAACCCAGCAACTCCCGACAGAGCCACGTCTTGACCTTCGCAAACTCCGGCACTGCGTTGCAAGAAAAGATTTTTTTTAAGATCTTAGCCCATATTGCAATGGCCAGTTTATTGAGGTCCTATAGGACAGTCTCGCGCTGCTTGAGTTGGTGTGGAGTAGAAGATCGCGTGCACGCGTTGAACACTACACTATAATAAGTACAGAGTTTTGGTAGACTGATATTTGTACACTGATAAAAAAAAATGATACGTCCTACGGCAGCCTTTTTGCGAGCTTGAAATTATCGAGTGCTTTAAGGTAAACGATACTTCCTGGGAGCATAGCCCTGGTAACACGTCTATATGAAATATCGTTTAGTAAATGTCGTTTTATAGCTCATCTGCAATTGACTGAAGCTCGCTTTCGTACAGTAGATATATAGTGCGTTTGCAATGCCGAGACTCGATCTCAAATAGACCATGGAAATCGGCGCCTGCATGTTGCAGCCTAAACTTTTTGTCAGAGGTGTATAGTATCACAGGTGGGTTTTGACTAACGCGGAGGTCACGTGACCGGAGGGGTAGGCGAGGAGGACTGAGGCATCTGAGGAGGCGCTAGACCACCTGTGCGCTCTGTGGGACGGGAGCTCGAGAGAATGACAAGCACTTGAATAGCTCCAGATTTATCTGCACAATAAACGGTAGTAGGGTGATTTCAGATAAGATCGACCAAAGGGTGGCTGGTCGACATTTTAAATCAACTGATGTTTTCATATGACATTGTCTAGTGTCTGGTATAAACGAATCCACACTTAGTTTTGACCAGAAAAAAAATTTGGAGACAAGAAAAATCGTAAGGCAGGGAGAGGTGGACAGTTGCAATAACGCGCACTGATGGAGCGGGCAAGTTTGAAAGTGAATAATTAAAACAATAAAATTAGGAGAATTTTAAAACTTTTTACAAACAAACTATGGGTACAACTTGCTTGCAATATAAAGTAATAATATTTATTAAAAACTTATTTAGTTTTCTAAAAATTGCCAAACATGCCTGCTCGAACGACAAATGGCAAACTTTGGAAATCTGTATCTCATGAAATAATTTAATCATTATTACATAACTTGCAGACATTATTTTACTAATATATGGCTATTATTGAAAAAATAAATAAGGTATCTGAGTGACACAATAGTTACAATATATTTAGGCAAACATGGGAAAAAAATCAAACAAAGAAAGATTCCGATGCGAATTAAAAAAAAACACCACCCTCGATTTTTTTTAAATTTGGGTACCCTGTTATACTCTATTTCGGCATACATTTCTATTAAAAACATGTTGCATCATTGCACTGTGAAAGAAAAAACAACTCCCCAAAGTAGGGTCCTTTTTCAAAGCCTACACTTAGCAGTGTCCTATACAAGAAGTGACTCTGAGTTCCAGTTTCATGAAACTTGCACAAATCTTTTATATACATTTATTCAGATGAGGTCATTGATAAAAAGAGCGATCGGTCACACAGTAAAAGGGAGGAGAAACTATATACAGCATTTTACATAAGCGTACAAAGTGGTATCATATTAGAGACTAATGATTTGAGAAAAGATGATGCAGTGTGAAGTTGTACCTTCCGGTATATTTTTACATCTAGAATAAAATAAATAACTTTACTTCCACACACAAAAACAAAGATATAATAGTAAGATATTTAGGTTGGCTGTGTATTTACGATTACAAACAATTTCAGGTGACGGATGCCATAGTGCCTAACTGGAGCAGCTTCGATGCTCTCGGTGTATGAATGAATCGTGGCAAGCCGATATATTTTATCCTGCTCGAGGATAACATTTTGGGATTTTTGTTTATAGTGATCAGATAAAAATTATTAGTAACCACCAACAAAAACAGTAGGTTAAATACCCCGTGAAGAAAAATGTGATAAATAAGATGTCCCTGCATTCAAAATGAGCAGTCCTTGGGAAATCAAATTCGGCACTTTACGCTAAGGTTTTCCTCGCTGTACCCATTTAATAAAGTTGCTTCCAAGCAGATCCGACTGTCCGTGCTACATATACGTCACAGGTCCCTTCTGTTGATGACTTGCTGAGCCGCCACGCGTGCCAAGACTGAATGCCAGGGAAGGCGCGCACCGTCAGCCACTCTTCTTTTTTTTTGTTCACGATACCGAACAACCTCATTTTCGTCCAGATATACAAGATGCACGCCTTTCAGTTTCTTTGATAGAACGCTCACCATTGTCCTGGCCGTCTGAATTGCGCTTACTGAACGTTCTCTCAGGTTGTTCAGCGTGGCCTGGTGCTTCACGAGTCCGCCAACTCCGTCCCATGCATTTTTCCCATGTCCAGATGCAGAAAATAACCACTGGGCTTGTGGGCAATCGTCCTTTGTAAATTGGTGAAGCTGGCAGCGATTCTTGAAATCACTGGTGGCGCCGTCACTTACGTACGTCACGTACGAGTATACCGCAACGTTGTCTTCAACCCACTCCTTCACTTTTTCTAGAGCCAAGCAAGCGTGAGCGGCGTCGTGACACAGGTCCTCACTGATGATGGCAAAGCTGTTTGTAGATTTTCTTGTCGTCACTACACATGTAAATATCGAAACTTGTTTTTTTTTTCAGTGATATGCTTGCACTTCGTCAGAAAGCACGATGGTCCAGTTTTCAGCAAAGTCAAAATGAAAGACAATGCTCCCGCGTTGCATGCACTGTTTTTCATCGTAGATCGCTTTACCTTGCGTTTGCCGGATATGGTTGTGAAGTAACCAACTTCCAACCGTCACTTGGATGACTTTTAGGAAAGTCTCAGGTTCCAAAGTTTTTTTCACAAGGTCGCCGGACTCCCATGTTGCAAGCACAATCTCTTCATCCTCCGGGATATCAAGTTCCTGGAGTGTAAGAAACTGGCCTTTTGGGCAGTGATCACAGTCTCTTTGAAGGCACAGTTCTGTTGCTGGGTCGCACAGAAATGCCGAGTTCATTTCACCAGTGTTGAATGTTGAGCCTGTAACGTTCTCTAGAGCGGCAATACAAAGATAATAATTGGCGCAGCGCACACAAACGCACACTTCCTGGTGTGGAATACATTGGACCCATCTAGGGCGCAACGAATAAAATTTTGTTAGCCCAACGCCGAAATCGGGATGCTTGTCTTTGTATATACGGAAGGCCTCTCGTATTGAGCGTGTCATGAAGCGCTTTGGCACGAACGTTTTCTCTCCGTTGAGCATGACAGAGATGACGACCTTTTGGTTGGGACTTTGGCGCGAACATTGTAGCTCGTCTTTCGTGAAGTACTCTAGGGCAGCAGACAGGTTCTCAGGGCTCACCTTGCACCTCGTGTAAGGATCCGGCTCATACCACACGCCATGCTTTTCCTTGAGTTTTCGGGATTTACTGATGAGGTACATTGAGGCCTGTGGAATCATCTTTTGAACCTCATTCTTCGTCAGTGTTGACGGCAGGAGTGTAAGCAGTTGACAACGTTCCCGGAGAGAGGTGGCGGTTTCAAAGGCCTGCCGAAAGTTGTCCACCCACTCAGTGCATGTGGAGCATGTTGGTTCGGACGACCCCGATGGTGCGTCCCTGTCGTACGCAATACGTAGCCTTGAGCGTATATTCTTGACAGCAACCTGCACCAGTTCTGTCTGCTTTCTCTTGACATAGGCAGGCCTGTCCCGACTTCTTACGACGCTTGGTTGTCTCATCGGCGACACATCTGTAGGTAGTATGCTGCGATTTAGATCTTCAATTGCTTCTTCAGCTGGCACAAATATGTCAAGGCACTGCTCTGAGCTTCGCATCGAGATCTCCTTAGTGATGTGCATGAAGCAATGGTAGCACAGGTAGTCCGTCGCACTCACTTTGGTGGAACAGTCAGGCGGAAGAATTTGCTTCAACGAGTTTAGGTCCAACTCGCCAACACTTCGAAAATTCCGCTGCTTTGGTATAGTCTTTTTGTGTTTGCAAAAGTAATCTGCACAAAACACTCGTTTGGAGCTCCAGGACGTCTTCATAATGTATACATAAATAATAGATATTAAACCCCGACTGATGGCATATAATTGCCAAGTGAAAGAACTACTGGGTGCACAAGTGACAAGTCCGAGGCTGAGGAGCTCACTCACTGCAAACGTACATTTGAAAAGAGAGGTCACAACTGAGACTGTCGGCAAAGCTTGATCCACGTCAAAGGAAGAAAGAGGGAAAGTCTCCAGACAAAAAATTGTGGTCAGCGGCCTTCCAAAAAGACTTTCCGGAATCGCACTGTCGTCCCTCCACGCGCTGATATGAAAGCACCCGAGCTTCTACCACGTGGTTCATGACACAGCCTGAGCCATGTCGGCGACCGGTTCGCGAGGGGTTGGCGGTGGGGTTACGTTGATGGTCACTCGGATTAGCCCTTGCTGTACTGAGCTACCGCCTGCAGTGCCTTATCGCCGGCTGGTGTCAACAACGAGAACACACACACCCTGTCTACACCAAAACTACAAGCGTTCACCGCACACGCGTCGCCGCCGCTTTTAAGCTTTTGTGAAATTGCTTTCTTTTGCCGCGGAGAACCGCCTTATCTTAACTACGCGCCTGAAATGCTTCCAGGCGGGCGTACACAATATCAAGCGTTTCGAGAAATGCCCGTGTAGTAGAACTATGGGAAAATTCGGAGCCCGCGATGTCGATATCGTCGCCGTTGTGTTAGTACGCCGTCGCGTACTGCAGTCCCCCGTTGGGGGAGGGGGGGGGGGCGGTCTTACTACGATAACATGGCGACAGCGTTTACACTCTATGTATTTACGCGAGGCTCGAGTATTTGGGGATAATGCTGCCGGTTGGTGTGCCCCTTTGTGCCTGATATCATCGCCCGTGACGCCAGCGAGTGAGATGGCGCCAGGCATGACTGCTCAGTAAACAGGCGTCGGCGGCCATGTTTTGCTGGTTGAAGCGAACCCCCTTGTCCTTGACAGCGAGCGGGGAAATGCGAAAAAAGATTGTATCGGCCGTTTTGCCAGAACTAGCGACGAGTGTCGTCTGCGGTTTCCGGCAACTATTTTGCCATAATCGTGAGCTTAGCGAGGAAATGATTTTTGCTAGCCACAGAACACTACCACGCAGAAAGGGAATGCTTGAACATGTTTTTGTTCTGAATATATATCAGGGATATATATGAGAGAGAGAGAGAGATGAAGGTAGAGCGGAAGAGGGAATAGCATATAGTGTCGCAGGAGAATAAAGTAAACAAAGTTCGTAGTGGCCGATGGCTGCATGATCTTTTCTCGGATCACTAGTCCGTAATATGATACCTGTTTGTACACAGTAGTTTCTCCTTAATTTAAGTGTGTGAACGATTTCTTTAGTTATCATTGGCCTCATCTGAATAAAAATATATAAAAGATGTGTGTCGGTTTCATGAAACTGGAACTCAGTGTCAGTTCTTGTATAAAACACTGCTAAGTGTAGGCTTTGAAAAAGGACCCTACTTTGGGGAGTTGTATCTTCTTTCTCAATAAAATGATGCAACATGTTTTTAATGGAAATGAATGCCGAAATAGAGCATAACAGGTTACCTAAATTTAAAAAAAATCGAGGGTGGTGTTTTTTTTTTATTCGCATCGGAATCTTTCTTTGTTTGATTTTTTTTCCATGTTTGACTAAATATATCCTAACTATTGTATCACACAGATACCTTAGTTATTTTTTAAATATGAGCTATATATTAGTAGAATAATATCTGCAAATTATATCATAATGATTAAATTATTTCATGAAATACAGACCTCCAAATTTTGCCATTTGTCGTTCGAGCAGGCATGTTTGTCAATTTTTAGAATAATAAATAAATTTTAAATAAATATGATTACTTTATATTACAAGCAAGCTATACCCATAGTTTGCGGCTAAAACGTATTAGAGTTCTCCTAATGTTATCGCTTTAGTTATTCACTCTCAAACGGGCCCCCTCCATCAGTGCGCGTTAATGCAACTGTCCACCACCTCATGCATTACGATTTTTCCTGTCCCCAAGTATTTTATCTAGTCAAAACTAAGTTTGGATTCGTTCATACCAGACACTAGACAATAACATATAAAAACATCAGTTGATTTGAAAATGTCGACTAGCCATCCTTTGGTCGATCTTATCTGAAATCACCCAGTACCGCTTCATTCTAGGAAACTCTGTCAAGTGTACGCAAAGTACGTGTTAAACTCTCTGATGAAGAGCGCCGCGCACGTTGGTGTCTGGCGTCGGGGGACTGGGAGTATCGCCAAACGCCAAACGTCAAAATTTTGCCCAACCTGGTTGGGCAAAATTCGCCATATATTTTATGTTCCCGCTTCTGTCTTGTGCATCCCTTCCTTGAAGTTTTGATTGGCTAGTCCCGGAATCTCACTGGTTGCTAAGCGAGTATAAGATGTTCAGGCTTCGCCGCGTCCCGTGTTTTCTAATTTGTCAGTGACTCATGCCCTGCATATGACGTCAAGCCACCGTACCAGCCGCTACTGGTTCGTACCATGCTCCCGTACCCGTCCCTTCTGCAGCATACATTTCGCCCCATATAATTTCTTCTTCTCGGTGCGAATTGACTGCTGCATAAGGTACGAATACATTTGGCACCATATAATTGGTTCTTCCGGTGCAAATTGACTGCTGCATAAGGTACGGGCACTGGAGCACGGTATATATGGTGTAACGACGGCTCATGTGACGCCAATGCAGGCCATGCATAAGAATTGATTTTCAATTAATTACAGTACTTTACTATATATTGATCTTTTCATTGTAATCGGAGAGGAAACGATATGCTAGATGTCCCTAATTTCACGTCCTCTCTATCCATACATCGCGCCTTAAGCCCACATTCGATGTCGAAGATGCTTTATGCCATAACATATTGAAGTAATGACCTCATAAATATGAATAATGTCATGTCATCAAAATAAGGCATAAAACTAAAAAAGTCTCACCCAAGACGGCACGTGCCTTGAAGGCAATACACCACGAAAATAGAACGCAAGAGCCATAAACACAAGTTTCGTGACTCAGATTATAACGAGTGAAGTTTTCCAATTGCGGGGATGCTTAAACGTAGGTTTTATCAAATAAATTAGAAAAAGCGACCAGTGTTTGACGGGATCATTTTAATAATAGTGTTTATATTATACCAACAATAAGATATTTATCAACATTCAACCGTCTTTCGTTTAAACTATTGGGCGGTTGCGGGCTGCCGAAGCACGAACGTCGGCTGTCGGACACAAGATTTCAAGTATGTATTGAAATTCAATAAGGTTGACGTACTTTTTTGCTAAACGTAATGAAAACAGCGTGACTAAACAAAACAAAGTAAAAAAAAAAAAAAAAAAAAAAACGGGACATATGCTCAAACAGTGTGCTTCTGGTTCATTCCGAGTGCCATATCCTACCGTTTAGCGCAACTTTGCAAATGCTTAGCGACTGCCCTGTGCTGTTCTCTTGACCTTGCCTCGTCTATTTGTGCTGTCCTCGATGTATTTATTTATATATTTATACTACCTCTCCTAGTGTGGAATTCTAAGAGGGGGGAAGGATGATTGAGTAATACAGGAAAATAACAACATAAAACGGGAAACTGTCAACAGCTTCAGCAGGATATGTGTGAAACAGCTTGCGCTAAGCCATTCAATCACCAACTAGCCCATCAAGCCTCTTTTCTTTTCTTATAGAGCAATAAATTAAGCTATATTTAGAGTGTCTAAACTTCATTCCACGCTTTTATTGTGGGTGCCGCCATTTCGGTGCTTAGGGCAGAACGCGCGCGATTGGCGATCCTTACGATCCCTAAGTGCCCTTTCCTGTGGTTGTGATAGGGTGTCTAAACGCTCAGGCGATATTGTCTTGGCCTCCGGCAAACTGTTTTAAAATTTCTGAAGGACGACGGAAAACCCTTTTCTGCATTTTCTGATAAAACTTCAGATCACTAGCAACAATTATTTAAGGCGCCAAGATGGTTCAGGGAGCCCTTACCTTTAAGCGTACCATATTTATGGGGCTCTATTCTGTACCTTTGCTAGCATACGGCACGTGGGTGCAGACTCCGTCTTCTGCTCTGAACCTCCAGCCGTGAAAAGGGCACTCGATGCAGCCCCCCGTCACGCGGCCCATGGTTCCCAAATGAGCACCCAGGTGGGGGCAGTAAGCGTCCATGACGTGAGGCACGTTATCTTGGGTTCGGAATGCAACAAGTTCCATGCCTGAGAAAGAAGCATATATGTACTTAAAATAAATGCGTTATCACTGACAATTTTATTGGCCACCCATGCCGTTCCTTACGCACCAATCGCATTGATGAATTTGACTTTGTTCTTCTCCAACTTTGAAGATTCGAGTATCGGGATCCAACCGTTCGGGAACACCGGTGGTAATCCTCCTGGGAAGCGCCGAATTCGGTTCGAGTGGCCCTGGGGGGTGAACAAAAATACTGAAGGAGCACGTTGATGTGGTGTTACATTCATCTACGTTTATGTGTCTCTCCTAGTTTCGTACACTATGTACACTCACTGATGAAGCATTTGTGCAGACGTCGTCGTAAATTTATTTTTATATGTTACCCCATCCTTTATGTAATACCCCTAACCGGGTCTTTAAGGTAATAAAAAGAAAATGAAATTAAAATATACTAGACACCAAAATGTAGCGAAGACTTGAAGCGCAGAAGACACTTTCCCCTTGCACATGTCTGCCCCAGTGGTGGCCCGCTCTAATTCCGCTCGTTGTCGCGCGTGAGAGCCGTGCTTTTGGCCGCCCGAGGCCAATGTTGCCTGACGGTGCCGAAGGTTTGGTTTCTGTTTCTGATCACGTGCAATGTAAAATTTCACAGAATATATCCCATTTTCGCGATGCAAATGACGTAGTGTATTTTATTAGTGCTTTTCTTTATTTTGTGCACGTGCATGAGCGATAAGGAACGCTTCGTCGTACTTCTAGAACTTAAAGATTACCCCTACTCTGAATGACTCTCAGTGTAAAAGATAAGGATGTCAACATTCCATTATCGAGTCAGTCTCGTCCAAGCTCACTCCCGAACATTCTAGGTCGAATATTCGATATGACGAGTGTATTAAATCAGGAGCCGAGAGTGTTCTCGCCGACTCTCTCTTTCGCAATATCACTCCAGCCAGCTTTTACGCCGACGCCGCGACGTTGCCTGCTGCTGTTTCGACGCTCACACTTTCTTTGGTTTTTCGCACAACTTCGTCGATCAAAGCTTCATTTTCAGTTTACGCTCGCCGAGCCTCCTCCATCCCTGACAAAATGGAATCACGCATGATCACAAATTTTTCGGGATTGAGAGGAGTTGCCAGGGGACCCGATATCCAAAATAAGAACACCGCGGTGGACTTCTATTTTTAATCATCTGACGGATATCAGCACAAGACATTTCCACCTTCCGTTGCATGGGCGTTGCTCTCTTGGAATGTTAGCTTCTTATACGCCTCTTTCACAAAGTACTAGAAGTTTTCTAGAAAAATAGAAAAAAAAGACACTCAATGAAATGCGTAACAGGGGCTCATTTTGCTTGATTGGCAATATTAATATTAATGTAACAAAACATGATCGACCTGATGTCTGTGATTATTTAACATACTTGCAAACGAGGGTATTGGAAGCACTTTTAAAGCTCCTACAAGAGAAGAGATAATATCAGGTAAACTAGTCACGTCTTGCATCGATCATATCTGCGTTCGAGCTGAGAATACCGTTACAATGTCATCGGTTATCACGCAGAAACTCGCCAATCATTATTTTGTAGGATATCAATTTGTAAACCCTGGGGAAACCAAGGTAGCCGGAACAAAGCAAATAGAAATTATCCATAATGTAAAACTAGGTCGCCTCATTTCGACATTTGTCTGCATTTCGTTTCGTAAGTCTACATCCCAATCTGACCTCTACGCAGTGTTCACGCAGATCATTAGTTCGTTCACAGAGAAATGTAAACGAACTGTTAGAATAAAAAACAACGAAGACCGGATCACGCATGGCTATAAACACGGAGGTACTTACCGCCATAAAAGCAAAAGAACTCGCTTTTTCACCGAGTCGGCGAGCACCAGAGTATCATGAACTTCGTTATGGATTTAGAATCACGAGGAACGGAGATAATGCTATGCTTCGATTGGCGAAAAGAAAGCACTCCAAGGACAACTATTAAAAGGCCCGATTTAGCTCTTCACAGACATGGTCCCTCGTCAATACTGTTTGTGGTCATCAGCGAAAGAAATTTGTGGAGGACGTTGTAGGAAAAACATTTTGCTAACAAATTGACAGAAATTGTTGAACGATTCAATACCTACTTTGTTAGATCCCCTCGTTCTCCACAAAGAGCTGGTCTTTCGGAAGCAGTAATAGAGATGAACGCAACCTCCCTTTTTCTTTATCCTATGAGCTTGGACCGATTTACGTTCCATTCCTTTCAGCATTAGGCATACTAAGCCTCCAGGCGTGGATGGCAAAACTCTTGGATGTCTTCAGAGAAATTTCACACATCGGCAGGAGAGACTACTTTTCATGTTGAACGAATTTATCGAATCGGGCATGATCCCTAATGAGCCTAACACTACTATAGTGCGACCGATCTTCAAAGGCGGGGATCTGAAAAAGGTAGAAACCTACCCCCCGATTTCGATTTTGCCTGTACTAGAACATGTTTTTGAGAAACACATTTTCTATATAATGACTGGTTTTATAGATCAGTGTTTACCGCACCCCATATTAGGATGTCATATGCGATCAATATGAATTATGCAGTAACACATTGCTGTCAAAGGTAGAATGTGTTTGTGGCGATATATATCGGGCGAACGGTGCTTGATGGTTTTGATAGAAAACCGTTAATATCAAAACTCTACGACATCTTTCAGAAAAAACAAAAATTGTGAAGATCTAAGCGCTGGTGCTAATTAAATGTTCGAAGATATGAGAAAAGTGTCCTTGCTGACGTTATCCTGTTTTTCTTCATCCCTTTTCATGTTTATGTTGAAACATTCGGTGTAGACTCCCTGTGGGCATACTCTCCTTCACTCAGTCGCATGGATCGCAGCCGATGGTACGATCCCACGTGGCCAATCAAGCAACGACAAAGGTGCGTCGTCATGGCGCTCATGCGTTCACTTTGTAGCATTGCCATCACCGGCTTATCAAGAATAAAGAGCCACAATGAGTGCATCTCTCGTCGCTGCCTCAAGATTAGGAGCCCAAATATTAAGCACCGCACCGTGAAAAGCGCGAGTCACTGGGCGTTTTCTGTTTACGATTGGTTCTGCGATTACAGAGCACGTAGAGAAAAACGACGAGCATCATGACGTGAGTTTTTGACGCTGTTTGATTGGTCTTATACGCCTCGCAAGTGGGCTCATTTTCGTCTTCTGCGCATGAGAAAGGAAGTAGCGGTGACGTCAGAACGCCGAGCCCTGATTGGCTGATCGCGACCCCCTATCTCAGCGTCGTCTGCTCCTTTGCAACGTCGTCTGCTCGCAACCTCGTCTGCGTCTGTCTTACCTTTTCTGCGACTTTCGGAAGTGCAGGTCTTTACGAGCGAGCTCGACTTCGGTACGTTGTTTTTGTCTAAGAACTAGCAGACGCGCATCAAGGAGGGAAGTCAAATAACTCACTGGCGAGGTGTCCCGAAGCGTCGAGGTTTGTTTGCTAAGAACCGAGAGGGTGTGAGCGTGTTAGTGTCCGCAAGTTCCCTTCCAAATACTTTTTCCCTCCTTTCGTGTGCGGCGAGACCCCTGATTCTTTAACGGCGTCGGCGGGTTGGCGCAGTTAATATCGTCTGCGTTACGCCTGCTAGTCAAAGCGATGGCTGCTTTACCTTTCCCGCGTCTGCGGGAGATTCACCGCTTTTTCACCGGCGAGAGTCACCGTTGCCTCGGGAAACAAGGAGATAACAAGAGGAAGAAAGTGACCTCTTAATCTAAAACTGAGGTCAGCGATTAAAGTATAATACGGGAAGGGTTCACAAGGGTCGCGCGGGCATATTCCATTCAGCACAGCAGCCGTCCGTGGGCAGACGGTCGCCGAGTCGCGGAGTGCCTGCTAGGCCTAACTGCCGTGCTCGCTTGGTAGCGTTCGGTGGAATCGTGACTGTTGGAGCTTTTCCCGGGTGTTTGTGAATTCAGCGTTCTTGTTCGTCGTGGTCTGTTTCAAGTACTTTTTACTTTTTTTCTCGCTGCTTGAAGTCGGGAAGCGTGAGAAGCGCACGTAGAAAAATAAACTTCCGTTGGTCGTCGCGACCGCGACGCTGTCGGCCATGCTCATTTGATCGTAAGAAGTGCGTAAGACAGCTTCGGAGCTGTCGTAGGATTTCGTTGTAACCTGCGCAAAACTTACGAAAATTTCGTTTCGTGAATACGGATTTGTTCTTAAGTTATGTCTTACGCACATTTTCGGCGTAAGATCGTCGCCTGCACTTCCAAAAGTCGCAGGAAAGGTAAGAGAGACGCAGACGACGTTGCGAGCAGACGACGTGGTAAAGGAGCAGACGACGCTCAGATAGGGGGGCCGCGATCAGCCAATCAGGGCTCGGCGTTCTGACGTCACCGATACCCCCTGCGCAAGAAGCAGACGAACTTGCCCTCCGCATTGGTTCGTAACTTCGCGGCTGCGTCTGAACCAACGTTACTAGATTAGCTACGCTAGCTACGCTACCTGCCTGTAAGTCACGTTCGTAGTTGGGCCAGTCGTTATGTCTTATAAAATCAACAAAACACCACGAGAGACCAGTTGAACAAGAGGCCAGGTACTGCACCAACCCCCGAATTACCTTCTGTTTCACTCCAATATGCGCGTATATTAAAAAACAAATCCTGAGAGGAGAAAGGGTCGGCACTGCCGCTAATATTTCTCATGTCTCTTTCTTGTTTTTTCTTATTTTCTATAGCTTGAACTGGTTATGAACGGCAGTCAAGAGTTAACGGAGTGTCTATATTCTGCTCCTAATGGGCCTTGTCTTTTTCTACACAGAGTGTTATACTTTTCGCGCTTGAAAAAGTATTATACAGGGTGTCGCAAAAAATAAAATACAGTAGTTTTTTTTTTTTTTTTTTACCGCAAAAATAAACTAGGCATTGCCGAACGCTCGTTCTCTGCCCAGAGGTACCACCAGAGGCCACAACCAGTAGCCAAAGTTTCAGCCCGATCCGATACCTTAATCATAAGTTATAAGGGGTTTTCTGAAAATTTCATTGGGAAAATGGTGGCCGACGGAGTTTTCGAATACAAAGGGTTCTAATTAGACAATAGAAACTGGAAACTGGCAAAAATGGGCTCCATTTTCCCATTCAAATTTTCGGAAAATAACTTAACTTCTGACTAAGGTGTCGAATCGGGCTGAAACTTTGGCATCTGGTTGTAAACTCTAGCGCTATCTTTGGGCGGAGAATGAGCGTTCAGCAATGACTAGTGTAGTTTGCAATAAAAAAAAAAAACTTGCATTTTTTTATTTTCTGACACTGTACAACTTTGAGTGTTTTATGCAGAGGTTACAATTCCTACAAAAACAAGAAGTATGTTTTGATACAGACCATACCCAATAGTACTCTACAAAAAAAAAGTTAAAATAATTTGAAAGTTAAGGAGTTTTATAAGTGTACTTCGGGGTCACGCGTTACAGATTTCTAGATCTTATTTAGAGCATCAAGCGCAATATGTTTGTCTGAATGGGAATTCTTCCTCTATGAAACCTATTTTTTGCGGTGTTCCTCAGGGCAGTATATTAGGTCCCCTCCTTTTTAACATCTATGTTAATGACGTCATCAACATTAACCCAAATGTCAAATTTGTAAATTACGCCGAAGACACAACGCTACTTATTTCGGCCGAGGGTCGCGACGTGCTAGTGGATATTGCAAGTCTGACGCTGTCGAGATTTGAAATTTGGAGCAGGAAAAGTTCATCAAAAATTAACATAAACAAAACTAAAGCTGTACTTTTTCGCACGAGAAATAAATCGTTTGGAATAATGACATATATTGTTCTTAACGCAACCCCAATTGAGATTGTGAGCAATTTTAAGGTTTTGGGAGTGATCTTTTCTGAGAATATGTCCTTGGATAATCACATAAATTATATAATTCCCAAACTTTCACGAATAACTGGATTGATATATCGCCATCGATCAATTTTGCCAACCAATGTGAAATTACTAATCTACAATTCTCTGTTTTATTCGCATTTTAAATTATTGCCATCTTGTTTGGGGCTCAACTACATCATCGAACCTTGAGAAGATATTTTTATTAAAAAAAAAAAAAGAATACTGAGGTCCATAGGCGGCGTCTCGTTTGACTCCCATACAGCTGGTCTGTCTAGAGCTTTCAGCGTTATTAATATATACACTTTATACAATTATAGACATAGTAATATGTTTAAAACGGAAAACGATAAAAATACACGTTTCCTTACAAATTTGGCTAATCTTTATCTAAAAGAACCGGTTTACCCCACTCGTCATGCACACCTTTGGGAGATGGTGGCCCGGAGAACAAATTACGGCTCCCAGATGGTTCGATATACGTTGCCTAAATTGCTGAACCACTTAGAAGAAAGTGAACTGGAATTGAATAGAATATCACCAAAACAACTTAGAGAATATTTTATAGGCTTAGATAGGTAAATTAGCAATGATTTTATCTTTCATGTAATATTTTTTTTTAATATTTTTTAACATATATATTTTTTTATTCCTTGTTTCCTTAGTACGTATTTTACGCTTGTATAGTGTCCTCTTGTTTCACCTTGAACCATGTTTCGGTATGGAAAATCTTTTTTGTATGTGTTTTTTTTTTTTTTTTTTTTGCTATTTCTGCTATTTCGCCTATGTAGGAGGTCGAGGACCTTGTCAAGCTGTACTTCAAAGCTTTTTTTCTCGACCTCCGCCATCAGTGTTGATGGGAAATAAATTTACTTACTTACTTACTTACTTCACAATTTTAACTTATTCACGACGATCTCCTTTACACACGCATTATAGATCTCCTTTACACACGAAACATTGTCTGTGCTGTGCGACAGATCTATTTAACCGAGACAGGTGGAAAAAGAAAAGTAATTTATGTGCCATCTAAGAGAAATATGCTGGACAACTATGTCCAAACATCAAGTCGACCTGCGCCTTGATCATTGTGCGACAGAACTATTTAACCGAGACAGGTGGAAAAAGAAAAGTAATTTATGTGCCATCTGACAGAAATATGCTGGACAACTATGTCCAAACATCAAGTCGACCTGCGCCTTGATCATGCGGCTTTCTTTTCAATAGGAATAGACTTTTTTTTTTATCAAATGTATTAATAACCTTACCTCTTTGTGTCCGACCACATGACGACGATTGATATAGTATATCCAAGATATTCCGCAAAGAAGGCCGAAAGCGGACACGTAAAATAATCCTTCAGGAGTCCATGGCGCACGAGTTCCCTCCATAGCAGTCGCGAAAAATACAGGATAGTGCATCTGAGCAGCTTATACTAGAGAGGCAGGAGTACGACTTCTGGATACGAACGGCTTGGTGTGCTCATGGACAGAATAGCAAATGGTCAATCGAAAGGAGCGTGGAACGTCGAGGGTCGGGCTAGTTGGTATTCGTTGATTATGACCTAGAAACAGCGCCAAGAATACGGACGGAGCAGAAGATACACGCGAACAGGGCAAACGCTCCTCGGGGGATTTCCAAAGGAGTGAAGAGGACGCGCGCACAGCTTTAATCAGCATTCGTCTGTTTGCGTGTTTCTTCCTCTCCGTCCAGGCTTTATTAATTAATTTTTGTTGATTTTTTTTTCTGTATAATTTAAAAAAAGTAGGTATGCATGCATATATTGCACCGCCTGAGAAGAAATACATAAACCATGGCCTTTCATCTAAACGATCTTCCTTAAGGCAATAGATCGCTAGATAAAAACCAGCTCCACTGACTTGAAAACTCCGTTAACTTCGGACTCCGTACTTCTTAAAACAAAGAATAACTAAGACTGGGACAGCGCAGCGTATTGAAAGACACTGCACTACTCATGTAATTTCGTGTATGTGCGAATGTTGCGAGACCATATCACTACAGTTTTTGCTGCATATAATTCTGCAAGCGGAACGGGGAAAGTGTATTTGTGGGTATGAGCCTGGCAAGTGGGCGCATTTCGGTCCTCTGCGCATGGGAAAGGAGGTGTGAAGGTGTGAGAGGAGGTTATACTAAGCTCCGCCTCCTCGGGGGCGGGGGGGGGGGGGGGGGAGGAGAGGGGTCGCGGATGTAAACATCTCGGTGTCGGCAATGGAGGACGTGCTGTAGCAGCTGTGGCTGTAGCCGTGAGTCCTTCCCGTGGTTGCTGGTTAAAAGAAAAAAAAGAAAACATTCCGTTTCTGTCCTGTGTGGAGGCCGTCCGTATATACCGATGGAAGGCGCTGAAGCTTGATTTGCTTTCTTTTTGTGCGCCCATAGAGAAATCAACGGCCAGCGGTACCGCTTGCATCCGTGCTACTTACCTCTAGTCTAATCGGATAGTATCTTGCACTGGACACGCTACCAGCAAGCCAGCGTCTGTCGTGCTTTCCTTCTTGACCAAAGTAGCCGCACGCCGCCATGTTGCTAAGGGCAAGGCGGCTTCACTCACGAGCACGTCATCATCACCCTTCAACCCCGCAACTGCCCCAATCCCAACACAATCGTCAACGCGTAATGGCGGCCGGGCCGCAAGGTCGCAAATCCCACTCCCTGGCTCACCAAACTCGTGGCAAGAAACACAGATCACGACATCTCTTAGTCGGAGACTTCAACAGCCCCAATGTGTCCTGGGGTTACCCAAACACTCAACACAATGGGCGCCTCCTCGAACAAGCAACCGCCCAAACGTCGATGACACTGGCCAACGACACTACACAACCCACCCGCATCGGTAACAGCGTAGAACGGGATACCAATCCGGACCTGGCCTTCCATCACGGCCCATCCGTTACTGAATGGTCCGCATCTGACGAACAGCTTGGCAGCGATCATCGCCTCATCCACCTCACACTGATCACCAACGTCAAACAGAAAGGACGTCGCAATACTGCTCGCATCACAAACTGGGATCACTTCCGCTACCATACCTCCAACAACCCCCCACCGACGGACACTGATCCCAGAGCCTGGGCTAACCACCTCCTCCAGGCACAAAACAAATGCACCAAAGAAGCCTAAACCACAACCACTACCCCGTACATTGACGCCCATCTTCTCAACCTCTGGAAAACTAGGCGCAAATTGGTGAAAAAATGGAAGAAAACTAAGCACTCCAAACACCTAAAACACAAAATTCACAACATCATCAAAGAAGCCAAAACCTACGCAGAGCAACTCACTACCGAAAACTGGCTCCAACTTTGCGACTACCTCAACGGCCAACTCGGCACCAAAAAAACGTGGCGCATTCTACGCTCACTCCTCACACCCACTCAACCTTGTGACCCCCTCACACGCATTATGCTCGCCAGCAAAACTACCTCGCACGACCTTGAACAGCAACTCCGCGGCACCTTCCTTCCACCACCAACCGACACACCACACACACACCAGAACCACCAACTCCTCCCCTTGACCCATGCGACATGGACGCCCCCTTCCCACTCAATGAACTAAAGCGGGCGCTTGACTCTCTCAAACGAAACACATCACCTGGCGAAGATCAAATCACATATCAACTTCTCCGCAATCTCGACGACACACAACTCCAGCAACTCGTAAACTACTTCAATAATGCTTGGCAAACTGGCGACATACCAGCAGAATGGAAACACGCCATCGTCACCATGATCCCCAAACTGAACAAAAGCTCCGAAATCAAGAACCTACGACCCATTTCTCTCACCTCGTGCACCGGCAAACTTCTTGAGAAGCTTGTTCTCACGCGCCTCGAATGGCATCTCCAGCACGTGAAAGCCCTACCCTTTACACTCATCGGCTACCGCAAGAATATCTCCACACAAGACTGTCTCCTTCGGCTATACAATGACCTCCTCCAAGACAAAAGCACCACACAACTCCGCTCACTCCTAAGCTTGGACATCTACAAAGCCTTTGATAACGTCTCGCATAACTTCATACTCGGTACCCTCAGAGAAACGCAGTGCGGCCCTCGAATGTACAACTACATCCGCAACTTTCTATCGAACGTCACGGCCGCCTTTAAAATTGCTGGACAGATCTCTACACCTTTCCTGTTACACCAAGGAGTACCACAAGGCTCTATCTTCTCTCCCACCCTTTTCAATCTTGCCATGAGCAAACTTCCCGCACAACTCGACACCATCCCCCACCTCAAATTCCCCATTTACGTCGATGACGTTACCTTATGGACCAACACCGGTTCCCCCGGCCAGCAGGAAGAGACACTGCAACACGCCTGCGACACTGTCGCACGCTATGCCATTAGTATAGGTCTGGCCTGTTCTCCATCTAAATCGGAGCTCCTCGTCATCTCCAACCGCAAAAACAATCCCGACAGGCAGCTGATCACCGTACACCTCGACGGAACTCCCATACCCCAACGCCCGCACATCAAGCTCTTAGGTTTCACCATCCAAAACAACGGTGCAACCGATATCACCGTCTCCACCCTCTCCAAACAAATAAATCAGATCACACACATCCTCGGCCGCGTTTCCCGCCGCCACAGAGGCCTCAAAGAGAGCGACATGAGACGAGCCTTCGAAGCTCTAATCTAATCTCTCGTACTCTACCATATCCCCTACACCCCGCTCACTACCCGTGAACTCAAACACCTCCAGACACAGCTCCGCAAACCCACCCGCCTTGCTCTCGGCGGGCCACAGTACGCTCCCCTAGAGCAGTTACAACAGATGGACCCCTTCAACACACTCGACGGGCGAGTGGACTTGCACCGACTGGGTCAACAGCAACGCCTAACCACGTCCCTGCAGGGTCGCTACATTCTCTACTCTCTCGGTTACGACACCCTGCACCTCCCTCTCATCGAAACAACTACACCTCCCTGGGATACCATACCCTAAATCACCACACTCCCCATACCAAAACATATGAATCCCGACAGCAACCCGGAACGCCGCAAGCACAGAGCCAAACTCATATCCCAAGAACTCGTTACACTTCAGGCACAACAACACCTCATCTA
This sequence comes from Ixodes scapularis, assembly GCF_016920785.2. NCBI lineage: Eukaryota > Metazoa > Arthropoda > Arachnida > Ixodida > Ixodidae > Ixodes > Ixodes scapularis. The sequence goes on from NW_024609868.1 coordinate 72,296,648, forward strand.
CTACACAGACGCCAGCTACGACCGTGGCACCAAACTCGGCCGCACCGCAATTCACTGTCCTCAGACCAACACAACGCTTAGGCAAACATACACCGAAGCGCCTTCGGCAGACGTCCTGGAGACTCAGGCGCTGTGCTCAGCTATTCACCATGCCATCACCAACCCCCACGAGGGACGCACCTCCATCACTGTCCTTACAGATTCCCAAAAGGCAGTTCGCACATTTCAGTACAACCAACTCCCCAACTACATGTCGCGCGAGCTTCGAGCCGCCCTCAACACCACCCCCACCCTTCGCTTCTACATCTATTGGATCCCTTGCCACGCTCTAATCCCAGGCAATGAACGAGCACATTCACTTTCCCGAGTCACTTCCACTCCGGGACCTGCGACTGACTGGCCTACGTCCTATGACCCCCAACTCCAGCGCAATGAATACCATCAACAGCGCTCCGACACACTCCAACAACTTCGCGAATCCAGACTCGCCCTCGCACCACCGCCTGCCACACTCTCCCGACAACAGGCCAGCACTATACGCCGAGCACAGACCCACACGCTATCCTCCCCACACTATACTCATCTCTTCCAAGGCGCTCAGGGTACAGCTAAGTGTCCCTTGTGCACTGGCTACCCAAACAACACGCACACCTACTGGCAATGCCTCCATGCACAACCATCCATCCGCTCTACACTTTCAAAGCTTCCTCCCGGGCTTTGGCCCACGACATGAAAAGAGTGGCTCTCTCCCACAAATCATCAACACGTGCCCGCCATCTTCGACGCCCTTCTTCACCACATCACAACGATCGAAGAGAAGCAGAGGGCATCGAAAGACACCACCAATCCCTCATGATCCACCTATCCTCACCCTTCTGAATGGCGTCCTCCTGGACTCCACTTCGATACCTTGAACTAAGGCTCAATAAAGATGTTATCTCTCTCTTTCTCTTTATCTTTGATGTGCGCTACTGTATTCTAGCGCGCTCTTGAGGCACGGTTGAAGAGCGCCCGGCGCGAGGCTAAGAGCGGCTTTGAGGGCATGGACGATACTTCTTTTGGTTTACTTGTCTGGGCATGGTGGTCGAGTCCACTCCTCACTTTACAGTCAATTGTCAACATAAAGGGGTAAAGAGTGCTGACAGAGATAGAGAGAGAACGCGTAAAAGTGGTGTGATCCTCCATTTTCTTGTGAGACCAATGGTCACCACTTCTCTCGCTCTCTATGCCCTTCCCTCCCCTGGCCTCCACGAATATTGGTATGAAAGTGAGAACCGATGAACGATCCATAACCCGTAACCCCCATTTTTTTTCTCTGACTGGTCGAGATTTCGGTCATGGAGTGTCCGTCGTCTCCATGGCCATCACTTAATGAGATGTTCAAAATTCAGGGCATTAAGGGGAACGGAAACCTAGAGTTCCAGTACATAGTTTGCTTGCCCAAAAAAACACACAATGCCATAAGCAAGTCGAACAAACTCTAATCTACGGAAACACATCAAGGTAAGCTGGGAGACCTGCATTCTGCATTGGCTATACATTGTAACGTTGGAACCAAGTTTTTCTTTCCTTGTGAATAACAGGCAAAACGCCCGAGTCAAAAGGGAGCTTTCGTAGATCACTTCTTTAGGTTCGAATCTAGTAGTGGTGGTAGACGCTGCTACTGAGCATGCGTACTGCTAGCTTTCTCTGCACAATTCCAGGGATCACTTCCGGAGGCCGTAAGCTAGCGAGCGGGATGGCGGGTGTGGTTGCAGGTTTCGGTGCCGTGTCGGCTTACAGGTGAACGGATTAGCAGAAAGAAAGGAAGAGGAAGTTCTCCACAGTAAACCAGTGAAACAACCCCAAGTAGGATACGTAAGGTAATGAAGTTCTTTTTCAGTTAATGCCACTGATGGTGCACTGACACACGAGTTCCCCTTTCCTTTTATGGTCATTGCCTCGTATAGTTCCCTTGATGTCTTCTCACGGAACCTTCGAGGGACCTTTGTCTCTGTAAGTATCGGCTTGCAGTGACAGTCTCTTACGTGCACTGTGAGATGCCCCGATGGTGTTGATTTGACTGACGCAGCATGTTCACGTAACCTGGTGTTCACGCATTGGCCAGATTGACCAAAATAATCGCTGCCCCAGGTGAAATGTATTTCATATATAAACTGGCTTTGGCAAGGTATATATGTTTGCTTCTGCCTCTGGTCGCAATCTTTGCGACGTTTTTGTGGGGAATTTATCATAAGACAAAGCTTCTTTAGCTTGTTTGGTGCTGAAAAGGCGACAGGGATGTCATACCTGGCAGCCACCTTTTTCATGATCTGTGATACCCGGTGAATGCAGAGTATTACAGCCGGGCGTTGTCCTTTGTTTTTGGCTTTTTTTTCTGTCTGTCGGTGTTGATCATTCTTTCTACTACATCGTACAAGATGCTACTTGAATGACCAGAGGTCTTGAGTCGGTGTATTTGTGTCTCAAAGCTCTGTCTTGCCGTGTGGTCACATGACTTCTTGAGGGCTGTTCTAAGACAGTTTTGATTATAGCCATTTTAATGAGATTTGAATGGGAGGACTCATATTGGAGTAAATGTTTTCTTGATTGTGGCATGTACATCCCGCAAGTGTGGTTTCGTTGGAATATCATCCGTAAATCAAGAAATTGAAGGCTGTTGCCTGTCGGTAGCTCGTGTGTAAAGTTGAGTCCTTATGCGTTTTCAGTGAAGATTGAACGTATGTTGTTAATTTGTTGCTCGTTATTTACATGAGGTGTATTTTTTAGTAGCGCGAAATAATCGTCCACATATCTGTATATTCTTGACGCCTTAAGGCCGCTGGGCGATGGCCCGATTGCATTTGGATAAAAAGATGTCGCATAACACTGGTGCTACACACGATCCAATGCAAATTCCGTCTTTTTGCAGGTAACTATTCCCGTTGAATGAGACGACTGTGAATGCTAGGTGGCCATACAAAAGAACTTCAACTATTTCCAAGATATAAAGATAAAAAAGTGAAAGCCAAGGCACAACTGTGGTTCAAGCTTTAGTTAAAAAATCTGAAAAATCAAATTACCGCATTCAAAAAATATGTTTTGGATATGTTCTTTACGGCAAAAACACACAAAGTGGATTGTCTCTTCCGTGTAGTTGCAACTGAAAAAGGTTCTTGGCAAGGAGCTATGTCAAGGTTCCTGTGTAATCGGTTATCAAGCTTCCGCCTGGAAGATTCGTTCTTGATTTCAAACTCGGAACAAGTTATACATAATTTAAAAAATGGCAACATACTAGTACAGTATGGTTTTTCCCTTGACGTGGAAGATTTGTTTTATTCAATACCTCATCCCCAACTGTTCGTAGCTGTAAAAGAATGTACCGGAGAAAATGGTACAGTGCCCTTCCAAAACAAATCCGGCCTACATCTCGAGTCATTCTTGGAGTTACTGACATTTTACCGAGCATCCCCAGTCGTTTCATTCAACGGGAATACTCACCTGCAAAAGAAAGGAATTTGCATTGGATCATGCGTGGCACCAGTGTTATGCGACATCTTCTTATCCAAATGCGATCGGGCCCTCGCCCAGCGGGTATCCAACAACCAGGAGTCAACAATATACAAATATGTGGACGATTATCTCGTGCTACTAAAAATAGACCTGATGTAAATAACGAGCAACAAATCAACAACGTACGTTCAATCTTCACAGAAAACGCACAAGGACTCAACTTTACACACGAGCTACCAACAGGCAACAGAAGAGCCTTCAATTTCTTGATCTACGGATGATATTCCAACTAAACCACACTTGCTGGATGTGGATGCCACGATCAAGAAAACCTTTACTCCAATATGAGTCCTCCCATTCAAATCTCATTAAAATGGCTATAATCAAAACTGTCTTAGCGCAGCCCTCAAGAAGTCATGTGACCCCACGGCAAGACAGAGCTTTGAGACACAAATACACCGACTCAAGACCTCTGGTTATCCAAGTACCATCTTGTACGATGTAGTAGAAAGAATGATCAACACCGACAGAGAGGAAAAAAGCCAAAAAACAAAGGAAACCGCCCGGCTGTAATACCCTACATTCACCGGGTACCGCACAACATAAAAAAGGGGGCTGCCAGGTATGACATCCCTGCCGTCTTTTCAGCACCAGACAAACTAAAGAAGCTTTGTCTTACGACAAATTCCCCACAAGAACTTCGCAAAGAATGCAACCAGAGGCACAAGCAAACATATATACCTTGTCTAATCCAGGTTATATTTGAAATACCTTTCACCTGTAGCAGAGATTATGTTGGTCAGTCTGGCCGGTTCGTGAGCACCAGGTTACGCGAACATGATGCGTCACTCAAATCAACACCATCGGGGCATCTCACAGTGCACGTAAGAGACTGTCACTGCAAGCCGATACTTACAGAGACAAAGGTCCCTCGAAGGTTCCGTGAGAAGACATCAAGGGAACTATACGAGGCAATGCTCATAAAAGAAAAGGGGAACTCGTGTGTCAGTGCACCATCAGTGGCATTAACTGTCAAAGAACTTCATTACCATAAGTATTTTACTTGGGGTTGTTTCATTGGTTTACTGTGGACAACTTCCTCTTCCTTTCTTCCTGCTAATTCGTTTTTTTTTTCAGCGTAACCCCCTTCTCTTTCTTTATTGTTATTTCTCAGTTCTTTCCTCGCAACTTCGTCTTCCCATCAAGGCAATTTCATTTTGGCAACTTTTTCATACCGAAAAGAAAGACGAGAGAGAAACGCTATCTCTTTCTCGTCTTCTGTGTGATTATTAAAACGACATTGTGAGTTAGCGCTTGTTCCGTCAGTTTGTACTTGACCTTCACACTATTTATTTCGACAATAGCCCTTCATAGTCGTTGCAGAATACGCACTTTATGTCGCTTTAAAAATGTTGAAGTGGCAGAAATTCAGGACAGTGCTGACCGCAGAAAACAAGTTGGCAAGTTTCACTCGCGCAGGAGAACTACTTTCTTGTCATGGAATTGTATCGAGTGGGCTACTTTATTCAACTATGTTTGTCGTTAATGCCGTGAGACAAAACTACGCAGTTGCTCGAGAACTTTCCGAACTAGCGCAAGTTCGTCACCGAACTCACAATGGAACTACTGTCTAATAACGAGGCTTCTGATTTTGACGCCTGTGAAGGACACACAAGTGAGCTCATGCTGAAACCCTTGTTGTAGTGCAGCACGAACTTTGCGTAAAACATATTGTGGAATTGTGAACGACCAAATTTATTAGGCTAATTATAAGTCAAAGAAAAACAAAGTGAAACGCCAAAATCTAAATAAATATTTTATATTCAGCGCAACACTTGTTATCGCAAGATTACCATTGTGCAACTGCATTAAAGTCCACATGCCGTACATGTGCTGTGTCTTAGTGTGCGAAAGCTCAGAACGATATCTAAGATTTTTGTGTTAGAATCATGTCAAGATGGATACAAGAAAGTATGGATAGACGAGACGATACAATTTGCAACTTTCAAAAGTGAGAAAACTTCTATTCACAGCTTCATTTCAGAATGTAAACTAACGCAGGTAGTTGGGGGCATGAAGCTCCCACACATATGTTCCTTACTGAACATTATGTTTTAAGTTTGTTGAGTTTGCCTGCGCTCCGTTCAATCAAAGCTTGTACAGTTTGATATAAAAGGTGTCCGCACCTCCTATTCGTGACTTTTCTGCTTTTATAATTTTTTTTGTTTGTTTTCGTACCCCAGTCTCGGAATAATTACCTCATGATAAACATTCCCGAGCTCGCCTGGAATTTATATTTAAATTCTTTGCTAAAAATTACATTTGATCTCAATACATTTCTTTTTAAATTCAACAGAGCATCAGTCCACGATATTTTAATACTCTTCTTTTGAAGAGTACTACAGTTTATTTTATTTATTTGCGTATAGTTTTTTTTTTCGTGTCCCTGTCTCGGTTTGCTTACTTTTTAATAAACATTCCCTACCTCGCCTACACTTTATTTTTAATTATTTTATTACTTCTGCCAAAAATTCCATTTTAACACACTACATTTTTTTGAACTCCAAAAAAGCATCAGCCCACAATTTTTAATACTCCTATTTTAATTAGCTGCACACACGGAATCAGTAACCAGACATGTGCAAGCAGCACCTACATGATTGTTGCTGTTATGTATTTCGGCTGGTCCATTCACATCTTAGAACAACGTTTCCAGGCAATTATTATTTAATTGTTTGGGTCTACTCGCTTCTAGAGATAATTAAAGCACCCAAGAGTTGGTTGCCTAAAACGAAGACCCATCTTTCTCGAAACGTCGTTAACCAATTATTCTTGCAGATCATAGTAATAATTGCACGCCATGAGAGGCTGCCCGTGTAATAAAATATGTTTCCTAGTAACATAGATGTTTATAACTTACGTTTTACCTATTAACAAATGTTTGTGTTAGTAAAAGCGTAAGTTCATTCGAAGGTAAATCCAGCGCTTTTCCACGGCTCTCACCAGCCGACTCGTGTGACGTCACGGGAGGAGCGCTGCGGCCTTCAGCTCCAGGTGGTGTTGTCTTGGCCTGGGGGAAGGCTGAGCTGGAGTGAAGGAGGCGAGAAGGCCAAGTGTCCTAGCAACACGGCAGCAACGCAAAGGCACCCAAGGACAGCTAAGGCGCAACACGCGATCGCATCCGATAGTTTGTCAGTCGGATGGCGTGCTCCCAGTGGCAGCTAATCGGGACACTTTATTACCGAGCGCACATCGTTTTGTTTTATTTGCGTTGTCTCTTGGCGCCCCCTCGCCCCATGTTGACCGCGGGAGTAACGTCGTCTTCGTTGACATTGAAAACTCGTCAAAATTGGCAAGAAAATCGCTGTAAAGGTGACGGCCACTTTTAGTGCGACGCTCTTAAGTGCCTGTTTCCGAGTTTCGCAGCGTCGGCGTCGACTTAACCCCGCTAAATTTAGCGGGAAAATTGACGTAACGTGACCTCACCACCAATTCGATTTCGCGCTAAATTCGGCGTGGAAATGCAGCTTTATTTAGTGAACAAATTTAGTTCATCCGCTAGATTTAGCGAGAAAATTCAGTTCTTCCGCTAGATTTATCGCACAAACACGTGACCTTAACACAAATTCAATTCTGTGCTAAATTTAGCTGGGAATTAACATGGTGTTGACGTAACGGAACGTCAATTTCCCCGCTAAATGTTAGCGGAGAAACTGAATTTGTTCGTAGGTGACGAGACACAAAGTCATGGGACGTTATTTTCCCCGCTAAATTTAGCGGTGAAACTGAATTGGTGTTGAGGTCATGTGGCACCAATTTTACAGTCAAATTTAGAGGAGAAACTGTGGGAGGAGGAGGAGAGGTACAGTAGGAAGAGGTAATGAAGATGAGGGGAGAGGATGAGGAGGGGATGGAGGGGGGACGGAGGCGGAAGAGGGGCATACCCTCTTCTCCGTACCCTCCCTTCCTCCTCTTCCTCGAGAGCTGCGGTCTAATTTCGCATTACAGAGATTTGGAAACGTCTGTCATTTTTTAGTGTTGTTTAAGGCCATCAATTTGTGCTTCAATGGAAAAAACAACAACAAAAAACTCAAACAGCTATAACAAATCACTAAGTGAGTTGAGCATTGATACCTAAAAAACATGTTAATTTAGAAAGCAGTTTTGTGATGAGAGGATTGCCTTCATATTGCGTCTTTTATTTGTTTTTGCAGAGACAGGGTTAAGTTTAGAAGTTTTACAAGTAACGTGACATCCTCATTATATAAAAAAATAAACGACGACTGAGTGCTTCTATCAGAAATATTGCAAGCACAAAAGTAAAACCGTTTCGTCATCGAAAAAGAAAACTACGTCAGACATAATTGAAATATGTTTTGCACATGTACTGGAGAGGTTCAAGGACTAAACGTTTTGAAGTAATTTTGTCTAACAGAGAGTTAGGACAGGAAGTAAATGTATCAATCGCTCTAGAGCGCACACAGACATACCTCCGGCCTGTGGTTTTGCAATTTGCAAACTGTACCAGTCACAGCTCAAATTTAGCGATGTTTATCTGGACGTCCCGTGGTGTGCACTCTAGTGTCTTAATTATGTTTTGATAATTTCAGTTGCATGTTATTTCTGTCATAAAATGTTTGAGGCATTTAAATTAGATGTTCGGACAGGGACAAAATGACATTGCATAAGGGACACAATGGCAAACTAATCAACTTTTAAGAATTAAATGTAGCACAGGCAACCCAGATACACATTCGAAGAAAAAAGATGGTCTGAATAGTCTAACGGCAGCATTTGGTCTTTTGAACTCCCATTTGCGTCCAGAAGATACCATCTGGTTCGAGTAAGGTACCGCGCGCAAATCCTAAGTACTAACTGCACTCGACCGGGACTAACCAAGGCGTGCTTGAGCAAATGCAGCCATTAGTCCTGTTAAGACAGACCAAGCGCGCGGACAAGGTGGGGACGTCTTTTTGAAGTAAAATTGGGGTTTGTGTATGTTTATACAGCCTAGAACTTAATCTGCTTCAACAGGCGACTTGTTTGCCAGCTGTAGATGAGAAATTTAGCCAGTGCAGTACAACTGTTAGCTTGGGGTCCTAGACGTACATCACGCAGAAGGTATACACGACCGTAAGCCAGTACGATGCTTATTCAGATCGAAACGGGCAGGGGTGGGGATTGAACCCTAGATCCCTGGGTTTTGCAGCGCGAGCTTTCACTCCACATGCTCGGACCTGCTCGGCCACCGATCCCTCTGCAGCGTCTGCTGCATCGCTGATGGCCAGCGTCAGTTACGCGCTCACTGCTTCGGAACGCAGGGGGAGGTATCCACAGACAATCGTAGCAACAAATGTTGCAAAAGGGGCATGTATAAGAGTTGAAGCTGCTTCTATTTATTAACGATCGCAGCCTCTGTTCCAGCACGTCGTGGAAGTCAGCACTGCCGCGAGCGCGGCCGTCGTAGATGCAGTTGCCATGCGGCTTTCGACCGCTGTCCTGGCATCCTTGCCCTTTGCATTTCTTGGAACATGCGTTGGAAGTATTTATTTATATGTTTTTTTTTTTAGCTATGATGAAAATACGCAGGTAGCACGTGGTAAGATGTTTACAAATACCAGACAAAAGTTTAGGATAGGGCCAGTTTAAACTTGGGAGATGAAAAAACGTTAAAAAAACAGAGACACAGGAGACAGAAATAGAGATCCTGCTGGACTACCAACTAAGAATTTAATGCTGCTTGCTCGCATTGAACCTTAACTGTCTGATTCTTTTTTTCTCCTCATCCTGAGAGCGCCATACAATATAAGGATGAAATTAAATTAACTGAAATGAAATCAGAGCCACATATATTCCGCATACAATACAAGATTGAAACAAAAACCGCACTCCAGCAGGGCATGACACACAGCTAATATTGTTTTTCTTTTGAGGTGAAGGTTAGCATCACGTGACACACGGCAAATACTGTTTTTCTTTTGTGGTGAGTTTGATAGATGGCCCGCTGACACATGTTTCGTCATTTTCTTCGATCGCCATGCTCTCCAGCAACCCTCGTGCATACGGGTTTTTGTTTGCTGCTAAGATGGTGTCGTCGCGAGTCGTGTCGTAGCGTGTCGTCGCGTGTGCATTGTGCATGTGTGTCATTTGTGTTCTAATTCCTTGTCTATGTTCAATGTATAATACGTTAAATAAAAGTACACAGAAAAGGGGGGATCGGTGGCCGAGTGGACTATAGCGCACACCCGCTCGGAGCACGTGGAGCGAAAGCTCGCGCTGCAGAACCGAGGAATCCTGGGTTCCATCCCCACCCCGGCCCGATTTGATCGGGAAGAGCATCGTACCGGCGTGTGATCGTGTATCACTACTGCGTGGTGCACGTTAAAGACCTCAGGCTAGCGGTTGGACTGCACTCGCTAAATTGCTCATCTACAACCAGTGAGTCGTCGCAACTTTGAAATGGCTGACCTACTACACGCTGTCTAAATATCCACACAACTTAACTAATTCTTATTTAGTGCACAGAAATGCCATTTGTCGTCGACGTGCTTCTTGAGAGGTAATGTCCGCTCTTGGAAAACGACAAATGGGAGCTATGAAACGCAAAACAGTGAAGACAAAGCACGATTGCTATTCAGTTAAAGTACCTAGACTAAATTACCAAACATAAAAGAAAAGTGAAAATAGACTTTCAACAAACTTTAATAATTTGCGAAATTGCGTAAACCGGAACTCAAGCTGGAAATTGAAAGATACAAATAAAACTACTGAAAATAGAGTTTTATATCTTTATTCTTAATCAAGACCATCAAGGCAATAATCAAAGCCACTACCTTGAAGGAAAGAGCTTATTCTAGACACAAAGTTGAGTCATGTAGTTAGGGCTCATTAACAATATAGAGAGATAGACAGATAGAATATTGCCACGCTCGCCGGCGAGCGACCGCGCGCGTGACCGAGTGGTTAGCATGCTTGACTGTAGCGCAGAAAGTCTGGGTTCGGTTCCAGTCAGTGGAATGATCTTTTATTTGTTCTTTCAACATTGCGCTCCCGTGTGTTCGAGAACACTCTCGTATGATCGAGTTGCGAATGTTCCAGTCGCCGAACAATCTAGGCCGATTGTTCCAGAACCCAACGCGCGTACATAAGGGACTCTGCCTCCTGATCTGCAAGCAGTTTCGCCCCAGCGCTCGACTCTGCTGTCTCGCCGACCTCGACGCTCGCGACGCTTTGTTATTATTTTCTATTCCCCTTTTTGTTTTCGGCACAAGTTCGCCACATTTATTTCTTCCTGTTTATTTATTGTCATTCTGGTCACCACCCGTGACAATATGCCCATGTAAAATCTGAAAACGCTGATGCTTTCCTCGCGCCAACAGTGTAGTGTGGTATTTATCATGACTTGATCTAGCCCTTTGGTAAATATTTATCTATAGCGTAAGGAAAATGAAAAAAAAATATCCACATCATTTTACAAACGCTATCGCACCGGGTCATTTAGATATCATATTGAAATATTTGTCCTTTTAGAACGTTTACCGACTTTGTTAATCACTTGTTCATTCCGCGATTTGAAAACCTAATATACGTATAATCTTAACTGGTTTCACGAGCCTCAAAAACGAATACGGCAGTTGTCTAAAATGAGATTAGCACGTTCATCTTTATGAGAAATTTACAAGGTGTGCGTAAGTCAGACAACATTTATGGAATAAGGACTGTTTGTTTGAAGTTGAAGATTTATTTTCATTAAAAAAACTCGCCCAGGCAAAAGAGGTTGAACAGAAATTATCTTAAAAGCCAGAGTCCTAACGAAAAACACAGAACAGGTTTACAAACATCAGCACAGATTCACAAAGTTTTAAGAATAGCATGATATGAGCAACTTTCGTTATACAACTTCTAATGACTACTTCTTACAAACTTTGGCTTTTTATATTCAGCAAAAACAGTAAAAGTAATGCAGTGCAAAATGATGGCTTTAAGGGATTGAAAGGCATTTCTTCACTTATGTTGTTATGTCAGTTATGTTTTTGTGATTGTCGTAAAAATTTTAAATTAGGTGCTCTGAAACTGACTATTGATTGTAGGCGGTTTTTCGTGTTTTACTGCATATTAGTCTCACGGCCTCAATTCACGGCGTCTGCTCTGATTTCAACGAGGGTATCCTGTGTGGATTATGCATCGCCGAGGGCACACTTTTGTTGGTTTTTGAATAAAATGCGCTGCGAAGGATAATAAATAATGGTATTGAGACGAGGCAGAAAACGCGATACACAAAAATCTACAAAACTACCAATTGCCTATTTTTACTTCCGCATAGAAGTGTAATAGCTGCCGCTTTGTTCCTTTTTCTTATTTTTTATTTCTCCTTTGTGAGAAAGGAAAACCAAACAGCTGTTAGTTTTCGCCTATTTCGGTATTTTGCGTAGTCTTCTTGTCTCAGTATCGTTATTTGTAATACTTCGGAACACAGTTTATTGAAAGTATAAATAAATAATTATGCCAATCCCAAGTCTCGTTGATTTCCTCCAGAAAAGCTCGTCATTGACACTGAATTCTCTGCTTGCACATGATCATCCGATCGCGAAAAAAATTTGTGTACGCCAAGAGGAATGCGAGATAACTACGCCGTAATTGATGAAGCCATGGTGAAAACATACCGAGTAGCTGATAAACATTGAGCATTTTAATAGACCCGGCACTGTGTAGAATTCCGACAAGAAACAAATACTCTTGGCAATAAAGCGGAGGCGAGGTATTATGTAAAATAATCGCGTCAGATTGATCTATCAGTGTCCCAATACCCCCGTCTTGACTTCATAAAAACTTTCATAAATGCGTTGTTTCTTAACCAACGGGTGTGGAAACAAAAACAAAAAGGATATGAATTACAGCTTTGAAATTATAGAAAGTTTATAGTGAGTACTAATTCTCAAAGTAAAACATAAATTCATTGTATATATCAGGGTGTCGAACCGGAACCGAACCGAACCGAAAACCGGAACCGAACCGGTATTTTTTCCGGAACTGAACCGTTATATTGTTATCGCGATGAACCCGAACCGGAACTGAACCGAAAAAAAATAACGTTTACCGGCTCATGTCAAAACGGTTCGGCCACGCGCTGTTGAGAATGAATGTGCTATCAATGCCATTTGTTTTTTAAGTGCCGTCAACTGACACACACCCTCGCTTACATATTTTTCTTCTCCACCCAGTCTTAGGAATATAAACGCTGCATCCATGAATCTTGACAAACGCTGCATCCATGAATCTTGACATAGGAACCAGTACTGCGCTGGTCGCGGCTTGCACGGAAGAAAGAAAATTGAAAGGCTGTGCAAAAAAAAAAAAATCGCGTCACGGGATTTCATTTTCCTACAATCTCGTAAATCCTAAATGCTGCTGTGCGCTCATTTCATAACACGTTTCTAGAACGCGCGAGTTCTTGAAGCTTGCTTCCATCGGAATGAGAAAAGAAAGGGCTGTGGAGTTTGATAATAATGCATCCGGTTTCGTATAGGCACTTAGAAGCTAACATATTTGTGAAACAGCGAACTCTTCTATTTTAATATTTATTCTATTACGTCCTTCTGGCGTTGCGTTCGGTGAAGTGTTTTTTATATTCCGTATCTTGTTTAATGAAAACTTCTTTAAGGGTCTAATTTGTGTTACCGAAGGCTAGTTCAAATAAAGAAAGCTGTATTTTCTCCCCACTGTTCCTTCAATTGCTCACACGCCGAGGTGGCGGGATAGTTAGCGAGTACTACTTGTAAGTGGGTTTGTAAGGAGGTCGCGGATTTTACAGCTACTGCGTCGGACCCAATTATATGGAGTCCGAATGCGTAAACGTCGGTGAGGGAACCGTTGAGTGCACATAAAGAAACCATTCTTGGTAGAAATCCCTGAGCCTTACACTACGATGTATCCCGTTTCGTATGTGCTGATTTCAGATGTTTTATTTGTAATTTATTTTGATGTTGCAATTTGTCATTTATAATTTCCGAACCGGTTCGCGAACCGGTTCGCGGATCGAATTAATCGAACCGGAACTGAACCGGAACAAAATAAATTTACCTGAACCTGAACCGTAACCGAACCCGTATTTTTTTCGGTTCGACACACTGGTATATATATATTTGTAGCCATTCCCTGTTCAAGTCGTGGGGAAAATCATGGCAGAAACTGCACCACTAAAGTATATCACGTGCCTTTCAATGCAGTTAAAAGAAACACGCAAACATGGCTGGCGGAAAGTCCTTCGTATGAAATTACATGGCGATGACACAGGAAACGAAGTCTAGCCCTGGCGCCTAATGAATGGCACTAGTCTAGCCTAATGAATGGCACTATGTTACCATGAAGAACTTGTGACCCAAGCACCGGGATGGAACTGTCCACCGCATCTTTCACCAGTCAAGAGTCGTCTCTTTGACCTCCTGCCACGTGGGACTTTTACTGCTGTAGAATTGAGAGTACCACTTGCGGAAGTCGGCGATGAAGCGATCTTCTTTTACCAGAAGAGGCTTGCCAATTATTGTCTTGTTGTTCCAGACTGTTATGTCCCTGTCCATCTGTACAATGAGAAAAGTGAAAAAAATTCGTTTTGATTAGAACAATTTGACTTGCTTGCAGAGCATTGTATACGGTGCAGTGGCGACAACGTGCGTATGCGTTTTTAGAATCTTCTATCTGATAAATTTGGTGGCCTAAATATGACGAATAGTTTAACAACCCTAGCTTAGGCTTACCTCAAAATCAATCAAACAAGCAAAAGGCTTGCGTTTATATTTCCGCAGCACAGCGTGTATCACTTTTGCAAACAAACATTGCTAAGACATATACTGGGTGCATCAAGGGAATGCCAGGCTCTTTGTACCGACCGCAAAATTCAGTTTCTTAACCTATCGCACTACGATTTTGTGCAGCGTTGCCCACAGATGGTGCATTTTTCTTTTGTAAAATTTGCATGCAAAGAGCGAGCTTACCTGAGGAAAAAGTAGAAAAAGAAAAAGGCTTAGCTCCTATGGAAACTCAGCGACGCCACCGGTCTTCAAACAACACAGCGCCGTTTCGCACGGGACACAAGAGATGGCGCAACTAACGCCGCCAACGAACGAGCATACGGCGCCAAGAGCCGGCGTCTATAGCAAACGATCTTTTCGACTCAAAACCGGCGTGCGTTCCGCAGGCGGCGACAGTCGCAGAAACAAAAACAGGCCCGCTAACAACAAGGAAGTGCAGTTCCTTGTCTGCTAAAGACGCCGGCTCTCAGCGTCGTATGCTCGTTCGTTGGCGGCAGTTGGCGTCGCGACCGTTTGCGCCACCTCTTGTCTTCCGTGCGAAACGGCGCCGTGTTGTTGGAAAACCGGTGGCTTTGCTGCGTTTCCATAGGAGCTAAGCGTTTTCCTTTCCTTACTTTTTCCTCAAGTAAGCTCGCTCTTTGCAAGTTTTACAAAAAAAAAAAATGCACCATTTGTGGGCAACGCTGCAGTAGCGCGATAGGTTAAGAAACCGAATTTTGCGGTCAATTTAAAGAGCCTGGCCTCCCCTTGATACATCCAGTATATTGCTTCGCATAATACTGCATCTTGTTTCTTTATTTTATCAGTCTGTCAATATCATCACTATTTATATTATTACAAAATGGTGATTTAATGTATATATTTGTCGACCAAAGAATCATGTTTTGTTCTTTAATGCCAACAGAAGAAAATAACAGAAAGTTAATAAAGAGGCGAAGTGGTTAATGCTTTATTCTGACTGGAAACGACGGACGACAAAGGGGAGAAGAGAACAACACACACGTCTCAATAGAGACGTGTGTTGTTGTTCCTCGTCCCCTTTTTCGTCCGCCGGCTCCGGTTCGAATCCAGTGTAATTGGTAAAAGGTGTCTTGACAATCAAAAAAGGCGGTGATGTTATCAAAAAAAAAACAAAAAAAACCTTTCAGACTTTTCACCCTGGTGAAGAAGGAAGACCAGATGAGCTGGTAGCTTAGAGCACTGCACGGGCCCGGGCCAGCCCGAAAACCCGAGCCCGGCCCGGCCCGCGGGTCGAGCTCGGGCCGGGTAGCACGCATTTTCTCGGGCCCGTCCCGGGCTCGGGCTTGAACAAAATATTTTCCGGGCCGTGTCGGCCCGGGCCGGCCCGGGCCATCGCTGGGTAGTCGTGTGCCACAAATTGTAGATTGTTGATAACAAAAAGCTGCTCATTGATCTTCTCGGTTCAATGAAAACAAACGAGCGAAATGCAAAATTACTACGCTGCTGTTAAAAAATAAAAAATACGTCTTGCACTTGGAAAGCTTTCACGTGGATAAAAGGCAACGTATGGATTCCTCCACCATAGTGGGAAAGTACGGTCAAGAAACCGAGGGCACTCCAGTCGCAGGGTACAACATGAGTGTGTTTTTCCTCTGCGTTCCAAACTGAACACAAGAAAAACAACGTGAGCTTGATTTTGCTTTTGTGCAGGGAGCCTTACTATGCCGCCAAAGATAAGCTAACTAGATATTTTTATGCGTATACAGCTTTTTGAATATGCACTAGCGTGATTCTGATTATTTCTTCACAAAAACATGTAGAGAGGAAAGTTCTCTGAAACGAATCGAACAACGAAATCCGCGATATCTCTTCAAGAGATGCATAAATAAAGAATACGACAACTTTTTTTTAAATCACTTATACACTGCATATTTCGCCAATATTCTCGAAAATACACCAAGTCGGGATATTTATTGTGCCAAAAAATTTCGTTCCAAATCCAAAAGAAATTTAAATCAAATATGCTCGCTTTATGCTTAGACAGTCTTAAGGCAAACATTTTTGGGCTCATGAATATAAACAGTCGGGCTCGGGCCGGACTCAGGCTTATATTTAAAACATTTTTGTCGGGCTCGGGCCGGGCTCGAACTTCTGTCTAAAAAATCTGCCGGGCCCGGGCCGGGCCCGGGCTATGTCTCTTCCGGGCCGGGTCGGGCCGGGCCTAGAAATTAAATATTCTGTCGGGATCGGGCCCGGCCCGGGCCGTGCCTCTGCCGGGCCGGGTCGGGCCGGGCCTAGAAAATCCGCCCCGTGCAGGGCAGCTTTTGTTCTCGGCGGTGGCCTTCCAGGCGAGCGATCTGCTCTTGTTTCGCAAGGGAATCTGAAGAGCTGACGCCGTGTAACTTAGGGCGATAGCGGCCTCGTGGCGGTTGCGAAACCATTCGCGCTGCTGCGCGCATCGCCGCTCGTTCCGTTCACGCTCTTCTTTCTCCGAAGAAATGTTGCCACGATCCATGAGCGACGGCGCAAGCAGACAACCGGCAAACACAACACTCTGGACAGCTACCGCCATCTGTGAGTGACGGCGGCAACCAGAGTGTTGTGTCACCCACGGGTGTCGACATTTGTTTGGTACCGGACAAGATTTTGAGGAAACTAGCCCTTAACAGTTCCGCCGTAAAATAGTGGGGGTCTTACCAAAAAGACTACGGATCAGTCCCGAAAGGAACGCAAGCTGCGCTTATTCAAAACAAGGAGGAAGGGCAATGTGAATCGAAAGCGCCTACTGCAGAAAAGAAACAAAATGGCGCAAAAATTATTAAATTTATAACTAGTACAATCGCAGCGAAATCACTGCGCCGGTACTGGCAAGAAATGTGAACATTCCATGAATCATTTCACGACGCTGGCAAGTTCTTTAACTGAGGCAAATAACTGCCATCAAATACTTGAAAGAATAGAACATCGAGGACGAGGACGGAAACAGGACTTCTGTTTCCGTCCTCGTCCTCGATGTGTTATTCTTTCAAGTATTCGTGTCATTTCAACAACACGCTCGTTTTCAAATATAACTGCCATCATTCTGGCGGTTCATCACCCCAAATATGACGAGTTCGGTAGAGTACGTTTGTTTCTATTGACTTCGATATTACGTAAAATTGATATACAAGGCAATCTCTTTTATTAGAAACAGAATTCTTAAGAAGAGTGCAATTGTCTCTAGGTGTTTCTCAAGTTCGGAGGGCATTATCTAAGGGGATGGTAGTCATAGTTACATGGCCAATTAGCTAAAATCTCTTAGTTAACATTTTAATTGTTGGTTTACGGGTCATGTTGTAACTGCGGAATCGACTGCTTTCTCTATAAAGGGGAGACAAATAAAAATAACTTGCAAAAGTTTACTAGCGTGTAGGATATTAATAAATTTCTAATTTTTTAGCCTGGCTTAAAGATTGGACTAAAATATGGCGCCACGAGCCTTGCCTACAACGACACTTGGAAAATGTATTCCCTCTTCTGAGCGTGATTGTGGGCCGAGCTTCCGGCGCGCCTTTTGCGCGCCAGTTTGAAATCGTCTTAACAACATAAAATTTGAGTATTTAATATTTTCAAACCTAATATAATTTTCCGAAATATTTTAATCTGTATGGCTTTCAATAGTAACCACTGCCATTTCTGCAATTGAAATATGACCTGTAAAATAATTACAAATGTGCAGCGACCTTAACCTTTAAAGTTTTATGATGCCTGAAATGCCTTATAGGGAATTGGTGACGAACTTGGTGAGTCAAGTGACATACATCTTCCCGCTGAAATTAGCAGTGAAAGTGAATGACCCTATAGGTCACGTGACGTCAGGGGTCGTGACGTCAATCCCCCGCTACATGTTGCGGGGAAACTGGATTGGTTTCTAGGACACAAGACGTGAATTTTCGGCTAAATTTAGCGGGTAACTGAATGGGCGTATATTTCACGTGACGTCCATTTCTCGCTAAATTTAGCGGGAAAACTTTATTGATGCTTTGGCCACCAGACGTGAACTTTCACGTTAAATTTATCAGGAAAACTGAATTGACGTATAGGTCACGTGCCGTCAATTTCGCCAAGGTGTATAGGTTACCTGAAGTCACGTAACGTGACCATACTTGGGTAGTAATTCAATTACAGTAATTAAATTACTGTAATTTAATTACTTTTTCCGGTAATTTGTAATTGTAATAATTACTTTTGGCTAAAAAGAATTGTAATTGTAATTTAATTACTTTCTAGCGTCAGTAATTGCTAAATTTCAGGCACAATTACAATTACTTTTGCAAGATGTTGCGGCGGCAGCGCTTTTCCCCCCTGGCCACAAAGAAGACAGCACAGCCAAAGCGACAGGGGAGAGAGTGTCTCCCAACCAGCTCAAAAAAAGGGAAAAGAGGGATGGGAAAGAGATGCTGGGATAGAACGGGATGAATGATTTTGTAGACTGTAAAACAATTTAATGAGAAAATAGTCAGAGTGCAGGCGAGCTGGTGTAAATTGAACATGATTGTAAACCTGAGACTGGGGCAGAAAGAGAACACTGTGTTCTCTTTCTGCCCCAGTCTCAGGTTTACAATCATGTTCAATTTAATGAAGAGTTTGAGAAATAATTTTATAAATGAGGGCTACATTCGCGTCCGTTTTCGTTCCTGTCGTAGTTGAATCTGACTCTTCGTCTCGTTCGCTTCCTCTTGCTCCTGTTTCTAGGGGTCTTTCTTATTTATCATTCCCACACGGGGGCATCTGGGGTCGAAGTCGAGCTGGTTGGCTCCTATCACATCATCCGGTCGAGGCGGGGAGGTTCGAGGTTCTCCTTACGCGTCTTCGCCGCTAGCATATTCGCTTACATATTTCAGTCAAGTTTGGGGACTTTTTGTTCACGAAATTATTCTCTTTTCTTTGAATTTTTCACGTCCTTCTCCTCTATCTTGTATGTTGGTACCACTAACAGCAAGTCGTGCTATTCTAACATCGAGGCGAAGAAGCAAAGAAGCAGCAGGTCTCATTAACACGACTCACCCTGCCTTACTTGCAACTGTTGTTGCTACACTGCTCTTCCTTCTCCCAATCCTCGTCTGCCTTTTTATATAAATCATTATTTACTGATCGCTCTACCTAACCCTTTCAACCGTTTGTCAGCCTGATTGGACGAGATTCCAAAACTTATAAACCGCGGCTTTAGACTGTAGGGGGCTTGTTTTTATATTTGGTGTTCGTTGAAGTCTCTTTCTTTTTTTCTTTTTTTTTTTTTATAGGGGACTTGGCTTACACTTTGTTTTTACACCTCTATCGTGACCCCCCACGCGTTGTCCTCTCGTCCTGGCCCGTGGAACCGTCCCGAGGCGCGCAGTGCTGCTTTGCATTGAGAACCTGCAACAGTCTTATCTAAAATGGAAAAGAAAAGGCTGCCGGGGCCTCGTTACGAAAAATTCTTTAAACAGATTAACAGGAACGTAAAAAATATAATCGTGAGGTGCAAACTCTCCGCACCGTCTCTGAAAATAAATTCAACAAACCAAAAGGCGACCTCCAATTTGCGGAAACATTTGCAGGTAGGCAACTTTTTTGTCACTTTCAATAATGCTTACAGTTATAAAAAAAATAATAATAATGGCTCGTCTATATCTTCCAGCTGAAACGCGCTCAAGTAAATCATGAAATCGAGGCGTCCAAGAGGCCGCAGTTTTGGAATAATTCGCGGATTCTAATTTTCACAACGCGGTGGGGTCGCAATATAGATTTCAATGTGTTTACATTTTACCGGAATTGCTCGCGGGACTCATTTTTCGCGAATCGTAGGCGATTCGCGAAATTCGCAAAAATAAAGTCGTTTGCAGCGTATCATGCATTTTTCGAGGTTGTTCTTGCCATGCTAAATTCAAATCGGTCTTCTTTATGAGACGCATAACATCAATACAATCATTGCTATCCTAAGGATTAGCTACATGACGATCCTAAATTTATTATCTATCTTAGTATCTTTTGGGTGTTACTGTGCACTGAATTAACCCAGAATCCCTGGCAATAGAGTTGCTGCTATTGTGATACTAGTTTTGTGGAAGCGACCACAGTTCGCGTGCTACGGTTACCCACATCCGGCATGTTACAAGTCCACAGACAGGGAGAGGCAGCGAATCATCGTGGCTGAAATGTTTTCGTAAGTTGTCGTATTCTTTATTTACAAGTTTCTCTTATTAGCCAATTTTACGTGAGTTTTATGATACCAGTACTGTCGCATATTTGTTTCCTTGTATTATTTTCAAGTTTATTTTTTTGATGGTTTGACTTGGACACCATTTGCATAAGGTCTAAGGAGATTCACCTCGCACCTGTGAATTTGGTCGCCATTTATTTTTATTTTTTGAGAATATAAGAACGCAGGAGTTCATCACTCCAAACTATTAAGTTCTATAATCCATTTAACAAATTTCATAAAAGGAAAGTACAATGCGTGACATTTATACAGCGGCCATATAACTCGTTTACAGTTATATGGCCCAAGGTGGGTAACTCTCAGAAATAAGTAATTGTAAAGTAATTGCATTACTTTTAAAAAGTAATTTGTAATTGCAATGAACTACTTTCGCGTAGTAGTAATTGTAATTGTAGTTAAACCACTTTGAGAGCTAAGTAATTCTAATTGTAATTAAATTACATTTTGAAAGTAATTTACCCATGTATGAACGTGACGTAACGCCGCTTTCGCTGCTAAATTTTGTGGAAAATGCACAAATGGACGAAAGGACGGAAAAATGTAGGTGGTTGCGGGGTAGTTTTAAAAAGCATTTCATGATTTAAAAGTTGATTAACAAATTTTAGTAGATTAGGTAATTTATCTCGACGATTCCTCTATTAGCTATTCCGCCGAAACTCGAGAAACACGTAGTCAATACGGCATTCAGCTGCCAGTTTTCACTCTTCTTCTTTTTTAATTATGTTTCCATTAAAAATATCCCACTATTTTAGAGGCAAAGCTTTACCTTTGTCAAATATGAACCCATTACTGGATTTCATTAACCGACATAGTATACACTGATGCAGAACTTGTATATATTCTCCGGCTAGCTACGTGCAGATGATAACTGCGGTGGAATTATCCGTGCAAGTGCACCTCCGTCTCTCCCCCTCCCCCCCCTCTCCCCGGTTTAGTGTAAATCGAACAGATGTATAACATTTAAGTTAGAAATGAGACTTGTGAGGTATTGCATAGAGTTAAAATATGTCATCATGAATGGAGTAGTAACGTTGGGAGCCTGGGAGTCATTTAGATGTGATGAACATTGAATGAAAATAGCGATGGAATGGTAAATCTGGTGGAAAATACAGCAAGCACAAAGGATGTAACCACACGAGGAATGAAAAAATAAAGGATTGAATAATATTAAGGAATGGGTTTACGCTTATACTTGACTAGTACAACAAGTCTTTAGAACATTTTCGCACTCCGATAGTTCTTCCGGAAATCTGAATGGACAACAGTTCTAAATTAAATTTTAGTAAATCAGAGCGAGGCTTATTTCGCCAAGTTGCATGCCGTATCCCCCTAGTGGTGACGTCTCAAATAAATCTGAACCAATCACTAAATACAAAATATTTACAGAGTCGCTGGCATGTAATATGATGTAAGCGGTTTTATTTTTATATCGCCAACAAATATTTTGTGCCCAAGGCGCTTCCAGGAACCAAATGGAGAAAATGCAAGCTCGCCATGTATAGCTTGCCGTTAGCTAAGTCGAGTCAGTCCATAACCACCCGCTATTTACGATACCCGGGATAAAACGAACCGATAACCTTCGAATATATCATGCACCCGAAATACGTGATAACTCAGTGTCCCCTGCGGCATCGGATGCCATTCTTAAAACACAAAAACAATTTTCTGGAACTCCAAGTAAACCACTTGTTGACGGGAAGGGACGAACTTACCATTCGACGATTTCCAACTTCGATGAACTTCCGCAGCAACCAGGGCATCCGAGGCTCGCTGAACGTAAGATGGACCACTCTCACCTGGAGGGGCCCAACTGGTGTCATAGCCATGACGGTCTTGATGCGACCGGAACTGTTCACAGCGCTGAAAACCACCAGCGCTGGCCCTAGTACCTTGAAGCATCCATTGGCGCCGAGGGAATCAAGCTCCCAGCCCATAATGGAAGGATGAATGCAGAGCTCGGTGCGTGCTGTGGTCCCCTGCGCCGACCAGGAGGCGTCATAGCGATACGAGACCAATCGCCCTTTCCACGAGTGACCGGTGTTTTTTACGTATTCTTCGTGTGTCACGAAGGTTGACGCCTTGTGGATGACGTTTAAGTGTCCGATGTCCGCCGCATTCTCGGATATGTCCTGAATGTGACCCGAGACAAGCCTCTCGAAGCGCGATGTCTGCTTAAATTGACCCGTCGTGATCTCCGGGTCGTCTTCCAACTCCCAAGATGGTTCTTCGCCGTCGGAATGGTACCAGATGAAGATGAAGAAAAGCATCTCACGGCTGAGCCACGTCTTGGCCTTCGCAAATTCGGGCGCTGTGTTAAGAAAAAAACAAAAGAAAACAGAGAAGTAAAATTTAAGAGCTACGAACAAGGTTTAAAAGATCCGGATATTTCAAAGCAACGTAACCTCCTGCACCCTCAAATTTGTCGTGTATCACCCCTGCGTTATGCACGTGGAAGACCGCAGGCTAGCAGCGGTACTGCACTGGCTATGTTCCTCGTCTACAACCGTGACCCCAGATGCCTATTGGGGCTGCCTAAATTCCGCTGTCTATACTCCGTTTCACTTTACGTCCAACCGGAGCCGACGCCATGATCCACTGGAGCAACCGGCTCGCACAATCATAATTGAGTTAACGACGTCTAGATGGCGCGACGAGTCGACGACTGAGACACAACTTGCGCGCCACCTTTATTCTGAAAAGAAAGAAACAAGGCAGGCTCCACGCCCTTCTAATGCGAAACGAAGTATTCACATGGAAAACCCACAATCACGTTTTTTTGTTTTTTTTCCTTCGTTAAAACGGGCAATCTTAATCTTAAAACAAAAAGTCTATTGCGCACAAAAGAATAAAAAGAACAGAAAAGGCCCGGTATTCGTTGCTGATATGATCGTAAAGCCGGGCTCGATTTCATTTCGTCTCCATCACTCTGAGAAGTGGAACTAGTATAGTAGACTAGCTGTCATTTTTACGGCTATCGGGTTGCGTCCTTGATGAGTGCGGATTTAATCAATGCCTTGGGAGAGCATTGAGGTGGGCGGGTGTTTGGTTGAACATCGGTCACTTTTCGCCTGAGTATCAATGTCTCCCGGGAACGTTGTCTGGGCAGACTTTACGACTTCGCATTCAGTCGCGGCTTGGATCTGTGCTTTCAAAGTGCACAGCCCTGGCTGTCCGCCCCTGGATGTTGAACGCAAACTGCCCGGCAACCCTCTTTTTCCTGTTTGCGTGATTTTCTATTCCTTTTATTCCGTCAGTAAAGACTGTCACGACTGATACGAAAACACGTTCAAACATCTGCAGGTTTTTTGCCACTGTGTGCAAAGAAGTGGCAGCGATAGCTATTAATCTCCGTGTAAACTCCAACTTTTATGTGTATCCGCTCTTTTTTTATTCGACGATACGCAACAGAGCCTTGTGGTCACCGATGCAGAAAAAGGAACACACTGCACACATGAGTCGACACCCTTCCTAAGACTACGGTGCCTGGAACGCGTCTCCGACTGGTGTGTTTACCGGGTCCAAAAAAGTGGTCCCTCGGTTTCAGCCTGATGACGCCATAGAAGTGTCGTGCTGTCGCCGGTCGTGAATCTGGCGGCTTCCCAATAGTTGTGGTGTATGTGGAAGACGCCTGTTCTGCTGCAGGTCGCTCTCCAATGCGGCAGTCCACGGGTGCTAAAGCAGCCGGAAGTTGGGACACCTGGAACGTCGTCACGACAGCGAGACTCGCGTTCGCCTGTGGTTTTCGCCGGCATTTCTACGATCAACCGCCAAGATCGCGACATGCAACCGCATGACACTCCGGCTTCTGTGACGTCATTTGTTGCCACTTTGGGACCACTTTTGATGTATGGGCGGGGTAGGACGCTAAACACACCAGTCGGAGACGCGCTCCAGGCACCATACTAAGACTAAATCGAGACGAAATCACGAAAGGTGAGTGGTGAGTTGCTTTATATCTTGTAGTACACGGCAAATCGAGATCTACGATGAGAAATGTGTAGCGGCGTCCCCTGTCAACCGTAAAGCCGGGATCACACTGCTCATTTTCCATACAAACGACAGTCTGCATGCAGATTCGAACGCGAGTCACCGCGAGATCCGTGCTTCGAACGCCGCATGGCAATGAGTTCTAGAAGAAAATTGGCACGCGGAATTCTAACCACGGATATTTCGGTGACTCGAGTTATCAGACAGTATTTTTGTATGATGTATGAGCAGTGTGACCCCGACTTAAGAGTGGAAATCACTGCTGTCTGACAAAAGCAAAGTGCGTGTTGTTTGCCTTGTTCTTTGGGCGGAGCACGTGTAAGTGCACTCGAAATGAATTTATCTGCCTGTCACAACGCTGACGTCGCGAATGCACCTAGGAAGTCCTATAGGGAGTATTTTCTGGCGGCCATAGCTGTGTGCTTGACCGCTGAGCGCGTGCTGACGGCGGGCTTCCACAGTTCTTGTGCGACGTAGATCGCGCACCATCAAGATTGCCGATCTCAGTAGCCTATTAATATGAGCTCGTACTGAGTATGCGCCCTAAACATCGCACTCAAATCTGGCGTCCAGTAAATAGTAGCTACCATTCTAAAAGAATAACTGTTTTACACGTGTACTGACAGGTCAAATCATATATTTTTTATTATTATTCGAAACGATTGAAAATGATGCCCGGACATTACCCTCAAAATTTGAAACTTGAAAACTCAAGATTTGAGAAGTAAAAAAAAAAAAAAAAAAATTCAAAAAGCTGAATTTTAAGTTTTTGCGCGATCTGAGTAAGTGCAGTGGCGTCGAAGATTGAGTCGTCCTGCAACTCGAGTTTCAACCGTCCGGACCCAAAGTGTCGTATTCGTTCGTGTCCCAAGATCAGCCACTGTCCTCCGTGTATCTATTACTGTGAGCAGACGACGCTTCACTTTCGAGTTTGAAGTTCTTTTAGGACTCCTTCAGCGATCCCCGATTCTTTGAAACGGTGTGAGGTTCGAGAGAACGCGAAGTGAGCTTCTGTGAGCGACGTGAGTGGCCACGTCGCGGCGGTTCTGCGTGAGAGGCTGCCCAGGCGGAGTCACAACTGAAACTACGGTACAAAGGCACCAAACCCAGTTGTTTCGACCGTTTGACGATTTCCTTTTTGAAGTGTGAGAGGTCGTCGGGCGCCTAAAAAAATGAACTTCGTAAGATTTTTGACTCACGAATCATCCTCAGTGCGACGTTGGTTAATCGCCGGCAATGTTTTCCGAGAGAGGATAAAAAGCTTGGAGGCGACATCACTCCGGATTTTGATTTTCGGTATTTTAAACAAAAAGGGTCCGTAGTGCGTTCTCAATTGCGATAAAAAAAGTTCTACGAATGCCGTATTATATATTATACACATGTCACTTAAAGAGCTTCTAAATTTTATAATTGATTACGTCACAAATAAAACGAAGCGAGGAGGTGAGAAGCGGGAGAGAAAAGCGCAAAATATAAAAAGGCGCGCGCTCCTGCGGGGACTTTTTTTTTTTCCTTCGAGTTGTGGTAACTGTTTGCGTATTTATGACAACAATTTGCATAGTTTTAGATAACAAAAAGAAATAGGACCTTTGTGGTGTCATTGCCCCTTTACACACACTTTGTCTCGGAGCGTATCTCTACTGAAATTTACGAAGAGTGCCCACAATTTGAGTAATACTCACTTTTACTCGCATAGGGTACGTATGTGCAGGCTCCATCTTTCCCCCTGAATCTCCAGCCGTGAAAAGGGCACTCGATGCAGTCTCCCACCACGCGGCCCATGACGCCCAGGTGGGCCCCCAGGTGGGGACAGTAACCGTCCATCACGTGCGCAACGCCGTCTTCTGTGCGAAACGCAACCAGCTCCATACCTGTGCATCAGACGTCCACACAGCATCAAAACTCAAGCTTGATTCCGAAAATGAGCCGACACTTAAAGCACACATTTGATTTTAAAAGCTCGCTCATCTGTCTTCGTCACTGAAACACTTATACTAGCCAACTTCATCTGCCTGATTTTATTTCTCAAATGTTAAAATGTGTGGTCGAACGAAACGGACGGTATGTTTTTAGATGGCATACAAAACTTCATTGTGATAAATGCATACCTGCCTCTCCCGCCTCCAGAGTGAACGCTTCGCTCTTATAATGCTCTGTCTATGCACACGAGTTTTGATCATTCAGATGAGTAAATGGTTGGCGTTCGTGCCGGAATGGCACCACAAATCAGCGTCTTAAGGTGATATTTATAGCGCGTCTTATTGACACTTAGTGACGATTTTAATTACCCATCGTTACGCGGAGGCGTGCCAGCTACAACTACGTTTACAAATTTTGTAGAGATATACAGGGAGTTTGTTTTTAAATCGAATATAACCATTCGCGTTTTTTGAGGACCGCCAACCTTGCGCTTTTTGTTCTGTCAGTGATCACTTTAGCGCGCCCCAACTCTTCTCACGTAATCTAAGTATTTCTAAAACTTTTCAATTTGGTGGTTTTCAAAAACGCTCAGCAAGTTTTTACTTTAAACCATATCTTCATTTTCAAAAGTTAACTAACATATTATAGCTAATCATTTCACTTGCCGCGACGATTAGCCTCCTATAATATGTCCTCCTGACTGTATAAATCACCTGCTCATACCGCATTAGTGTACCTTTCACGACTTTGGTTTTTCACAGATCTGTCCGAAAGAAAATCAAACACACTGTATACTTCATTTCAACGTGTGTTTCCTTGCTGCGTCATGTCTGAGATATACATATATATCTTCTTTTTTTCTATAAACAATTAACAGTTTTATGGATTTATGGCTCTTTGCTTTTTTTGGGGGGAGACAAGGCACAGAGAGGCATGCGTCATTTAAAAAAATTCGTGACCATTCTGGCTCCCAATATATCATCGGGTCTCACCGATCACCCCGAGACGCTTCACCTCGTTGACGCGTAACTCCACGGACTCCAGCACAGGAATCCAGCCGTTGGGAAAAACAGGCGGTAAGTTGCCCAGACTGTACTTCTGTCGTTTTGGTTCATTCTGCGAGAAATGACCTAATATGTAGGGGCTGCTTCTGTTGGCGATACAGTCATGCCTTGTTAATACGGACCTCACTAATAAAGACATATAAAATAGCATACACAACAGTTTTGCGTACACAAAGAATAGCGTCATCGCCACTGCGCGTGCGCCGAACGCTAGCCGGGTTTTGTGATATGCGGGCGCTATTTTAGAATACGCTCTTCTTCGAAAATTGCAGACATGCTCAAAGAGGCCTCGCGTTCCTCCAAGGAGAATTTCTGATGCGCGAGAAGTTGGCTACAGTCAGTCTTGTGTCCGTTACTCGAAAAATGTAATGGATTACAATAAGAAATTGCCGAGCCTTAAACGTAATAAATTACGATTACAAATTACTTTCGCTGAAAAGTAACGGATTACTTTACTCGTTATTACAAACTTATTTCCACGTTACTTTTCCCGTACACGTATCAAGTAGACAATAGAAACAATTTCGATGTTTGCAAGAGTGTTCTGCAATACTACTTTCCGATTCTCACACGGCCGCATTTTGGAAGTCCTTGTAAAATAAAATATTGTAGTTAAAAAAAAGAATGTAGGTACTCTCCGTTCCCCTGTAACCTGGCAAAGCCGCGGAAGCGGCAACCACACTCACCATCCTGCTAGCTTACGACGACCGGAAATGGTCCCTGGAAATCTGCAGACAGAGCTAGCGGTGCGCATGCTCAGCGGCAGCGGCTGCCTCCGCTAGGAAATTCGGAAATAAGGAACCTACCTACGAAAGCGCCGGGCGCTTTTCAGCCGTGCCTAAAAGAGCGTGCTAGGATACAGTAGCGCACATCAAAGTAACCTAACCCCTTCACCCGAGGCTACCTCGTCCGTTACATGGGCTGTGAACCCGCGAATCGAGGAGGAACGAAGCCGCGTTTGATGTTTGTACAGGTGGCGCGAGACGTCCAAGAAGTTGAAAAGGGTGAAACGGCGTAAAGTTAAAAACAAATAAACACGAAGAGCTTTCTCCTGCCCGGAAGAAGGAGACAAACACGATGGAAGACGACGGAAAGAGGCAGAGCCTACTCAGCGGTGTTTTTTTTTAAGCTTTGTTTTTCGCATTATGCCTTGCAAATTTCTCAAGCAGCTCTATATTGACCGAAAATATAACCAAATTGTGCTTTCTTTTTATTTCCCTCTTTTACTGCACTTGCTATATGTATGCTGTTGAATTGCCTGCTCAAATTGCTCGTGTTTTTATACGTTCATGTTTTTTTTTGTTTTTTTATATAAGGAGTAGATAAAAAGTAATTAAAGTATTCCGTTACGAATATATGTAACGAAATTACATGACAAATTACTGCTGCAAAAAGTTTAGAAAAAGTTACGCGCCAATTACAAAAATACTTTAAAAAGTAAAGGATTACAAGTAATCTACTTGTAACAAATTGGTTCCCGTGACTGGCAACAGCCAAGACGAGCACACTTAAACCCGTGCCACACGGGCAACTCGAATGCCATTTACAACGAATGACATTTGAGCGGACGGCTAATCAGCGCGCGACACTCCGGGCGTAGCGCAGACTGCGAGCTAATTTGCCGATCACACAAATGTCATTCGTTGTAAATGGCATTCGAGTTGCCCGTGTGGCACGGGTATTAGAGTAAATGGCGGCTCCCAGAACCGCAGCCACGGCATCGCCGGCCGCCTTCGTGAGTGCGACGTCGTCGACACATCTTCGCGACTGCGATTTTCAATAGAGGACGGCGCTGCACTCGTACGGGAGGTGCACCTCACGAACGATTTGGAAGACCCAGGAAGGTGGGCAACGAGCGCCGGCAACTTGCTGCTGGGTGATTTCAGATAAGATCGACCAAAGCATGGCTAGTCGACATTTTCAAATCAACTGATGTTTTTATATGTTATTGTCTAGTGTCTGGTATGAACGAATCCAAACTTAGTTTTGACTAGAAAAAATACTTGGGGACAGGAAAAATCGTAAGGCATGAGGTGGTGGACAGTTGCATTAACGCGCACTGATGGAGGGGGCCCGTTTGAGAGTGAATAACTAAAGCGATAACATTAGGAGAACTCTAATACGTTTTAGGCGCAAACTATCGATATAGCTTGCTTGTAATATAAAGTAATCATATTTATTTAAAATTTATTTATTTTTCTAAAAATTGACAAACATGCCTGCTCGAACGACAAATTCTGTATCTCATGAAATAATTTAATCATTATGATATAATTTGCAGATATTATTCTACTAATATATAGCTAATATTTAAAAAATAAAAAAATAACTAAGGTATCTGTGTGATACAATAGTTAGAATATATTTAGTCAAATATGGGAAAAAAATCAAACAAAGAAAAATTCCGATGCGAATAAAAAAAAACACCACCCTCGATTTTTTTTAAATTTAGGTAACCTGTTATACTCTATTTCGGCATTCATTTTCATTAAAAACATGTTGCATCATTTTATTGAGAAAGAAGATACAACTCCCCAAAGTAGGGTCCTTTTTCAAAGCCTACACTTAGCAGTGTTTTATACAAGAACTGACTCTGAGTTCCAATTTCATGAAACCAACACACATCTTTTATATATTTTTATTCAGATGAGGCCAATGATAACTAAAGAAATCGTTCACACACTTAAATTAAGGAGAAACTACTGTGTACAAAGAGGTATCATATTACGGACTAGTGATCCGAGAAAAGATCATGCAGCCATCGGCCACTAGGAACTTTGTTTACTTTATTCTCCTGCGACACTATATGCTATTCCCTCTTCCGCTCTACCTTCATCTCTCTCTCTCTCTCTC
Source organism: Ixodes scapularis (assembly GCF_016920785.2). NCBI lineage: Eukaryota > Metazoa > Arthropoda > Arachnida > Ixodida > Ixodidae > Ixodes > Ixodes scapularis. The sequence continues at coordinate 72,326,974 of NW_024609868.1, forward strand.
TCATATATATCCCTGATATATATCCAGAACAAAAATATGTTCAAGCATTCCCTTTCTGCGTGGTAGTGTTCTGTGGCTAGCAAAAATCATTTCCTCGCTAAGCTCACGATTATGGCAAAATAGTTGCCGGAAACCGCAGACGACACTCGTCACTAGTTCTGGCAAAACGGCCGATACAATCTTTTTTTCGCATTTCCCCGCTCGCTGTCAAGGACAAGGGGGTTCGCTTCAACCAGCAAAACATGGCCGCCGACGCCTGTTTACTGAGCAGTCATGCCTGTCGCCATCTCACTCGCTGGCGTCACGGGCGATAATATCAGGCACAAAGGGACACACCAACCGGCAGCATTATCCCCAAATACTCGAGCCTCGCGTAAATACATAGAGTGTAAACGCTGTCGCCATGTTATCGTAGTAAGACCGCCCCCCCCCCCCCTCCCCCAACGGGGGACTGCAGTACGCGACGGCGTACTAACACAACGGCGACGATATCGACATCGCGGGCTCCGAATTTTCCCATAGTTCTACTCCACGGGCATTTCTCGAAACGCTTGATATTGTGTACGCCCGCCTGGAAGGATTTCAGGCGCGTAGTTAAGACAAGGCGGTTCTCCGCGGCAAAAGAAAGCAATTTCACAAAAGCTTAAAAGCGGCGGCGACGCGTGTGCAGTGAACGCTTGTAGTCTTGGTGTAGACAGGGTGTGTGTGTTCTCGTTGTTGACACCAGCCGGCGATAAGGCACTGCAGGCGGTAGCTCAGTACAGCAAGGGCTAATCCGAGTGACCATCAACGTAACCCCACCGCCAACCCCTCGCGAACTGGTTGCCGACATGGCTCAGGCTGTGTCATGAACCACGTGGTAGAAGCTCGGGTGCTTTAATATCAGCGCGTGGAGGGACGACAGTGCGATTCCGGAAAGTCTTTTTCGAAGGCCCCTGACCACAATTTTTTGTCTGGAGACTTTCCCTCTTTCTTCCTTTGACGTGGATCAAGCTTTGCCGACAGCCTCAGTTGTGACCTCTCTTTTCAAATGTACGTTTGCAGTGAGTGAGCTCCTCAGCCTCGGACTTGTCACTTGTGCACCCAGTAGTTCTTTCACTTGGCAATTATATGCCATCAGTTGGGGTTTAATTTCTATTATTTATGTGCACATTACGAAGACGTCCTGGAGCTCCGAACAAGTGTTTTGTGCAGATTACTTTTGCAAACACAAAAAGACTATACCAAAGCAGCGGAATTTTCGAAGTGTTGGCGAGTTGGACCTAAACTCGTTGAAGCAAATTCTTCCGCCTGACTGTTCCACCAAAGTGAGTGCGACGGACTACCTGAGCTACCATTGCTTCATGCACATCACTGAGGAGATCTCGATGCGAAGCTCAGAGCAGTGCCCTGACATATTTGTGCCAGCTGAAGAAGCAATTGAAGATCTAAATCGCAGCATACTACCTACAGATGTGTCGCCGCTGAGACAACCAAGCGTCGTAAGAAGTCGGGACAGGCCTGCCTATGTCAAGAGAAAGCAGACAGAACTGGAGCAGGTTGCTGTCAAGAATATACGCCCAAGGCTACGCATTGCGTACGACAGGGACGCACCATCGGGGTCGTCCGAACCAACATGCTCCACATGCACTGAGTGGGTGGACAACTTTCGGCAGGCCTTTGAAACCGCCACCTCTCTCCGGGAACGTTGTCAACTGCTTACACTCCTGCCGTCAACACTGACGAAGAATGAGGTTCAAAAGATGATTCCACAGGTCTCAATGTACCTCATCAGTAAATCCCGAAAACTCAAGGAAAAGCATGGCGTGTGGTATGAGCCGGATCCTTACACGAGGTTCAAGGTGAGCCCTGAGAACCTGTCTGCTGCCCTAGAGTACTTCACAAAAGACGAGCTACAATGTTCGCGCCAAAGTCCCAACCAGAAGGACGTCATCTCTGTCATGCTCAACGGAGAGAAAACGTTCGTGCCAAAGCGCTTCATGACACGCTCAATACGAGAGGCCTTCCGTATATACAAAGACAAGCATCCCGATTCCGGCGTTGAACTAACGAAATTTTATTCGTTGCGCCCTAGATGGGTCTAATGTATTCCACACCAGGAAGTGTGCGTTTGTGTGCGCTGCGCCAATTATTATCTTTGTATTGCCGCTCTAGAGAACGTTACAGGCTTAACATTCAACACTGGTGAAATGAACTCGGCATTTCTGTGCGACCCAGCAACAGAACTGTGCCTTCAAGGAGACTGTGATCACTGCCCAAAAGGCCAGTTTCTTACACTCCAGGAACTTGATATCCCGGAGGATGAAGAGATTGTGCTTGCAACATGGGAGTCCGGCGACCTTGTGAAAAAAACTTTGGAACCTGAGACTTTCCTAAAAGTCATCCAAGTGACGGTTGGAAGTTGGGTACTTCACAACCATATCCGGCAAACGCAAGGTAAAGCGATCTACGATGAAAAACAGTGCATGCAACGCGGGAGGATTGTCTTTCATTTTGACTTTGCTGAAAACTGGACCATCGTGCTTCCTGACGAAGTGCAAGCATATCACTGGAAAAAAACAAAACAAGTTTCGATATTTACATGTGTAGTGACGACAAGAAAATCTACAAACAGCTTTGCCATCATCAGTGAGGACCCGTGTCACGCCGCCGCTCACGCTTGCTTGGCTCTAGAAAAAGTGAAGGAGTGGGTTGAAGACAACGTTGCGGTATACTCGTACGTGACGTACGTAAGTGACGGCGCCGCCAGTCATTTCAAGAATCGCTACCAGCTTCACCAATTTGCAAAGGACGATTGCCCACAAGCCCAGTGGTTATTTTCTGCATCTGGAAATGGGAAAAATGCATGTGACGGAGTTGGCGGACTCGTGAAGCACCAGGCCACGCTGAACAACCTGAGAGAACGTTCAGTAAGCGCAATTCAGACGGCCAGGACAATGGTGAGCGTTCTATCAAAGAAACTGAAAGGCGTGCATCTTGTATATCTGGACGAAAATGAGGTTGTTCGGTAACGTGAACAAAAAAAAGAAGAGTGGCTGACGGTGCGCGCCTTCCCTGGCATTCAGTCTTGGCACGCGTGGCGGCTCAGCAAGTCATCAACAGAAGGGACATGTGACGTATATGTAACACGGACAGTCGGATCCGCTTGGAAGCAACTTTATTAAATGGGTACAGCGTGGAAAACCTTAGCGTAAAGTGCCGAATTTGATTTCCCAAGGACTGCTCATTTTGAATGCGGGGACATCTTATTTATCACATTTTTCTTCACGGGGTACTTAACCTACTGTTTTTGTTGGTGGTTACTAATAATTTTTATCTGATCACTATAAAAAAAATCCTAAAATGTTATCCTCGAGCAGGATAAAATATATCGGCTTGCCACGATTCATTCATACACCGAGAGCATCGAAGCTGCTCCAGTTAGGCACTATGGCATCCGTCACCTGAAATTGTTTGTAATCGTAAGTACACAGCCAACCTAAATATCTTACTATTATATCTTTGTTTTTGTGTGTTGTAGTAAAGTTATTTATTTTACTCTAGATGTAAAATATACCGGAAGGTACAACTGCACACTGCATCATCTTTTCTCAAATCATTAGTCTCTAATATGATACCACTTTGTACGCTTATGTAAAATGCTGTATATAGTTTCTCCTCCCTTTTACTGTGTGACCGATCGCTCTTTTTATCAATGACCTCATCTGAATAAATGTATATAAAAGATTTGTGCAAGTTTCATGAAACTGGAACTCAGAGTCACTTCTTGTATAGGACACTGCTAAGTGTAGGCTTTGAAAAAGGACCCTACTTTGGGGAGTTGTTTCTTCTTTCACAGTGCAATGATGCAACATGTTTTTAATAGATATGAATGCCGAAATACAGTATAACGGGGTACCCAAATTTTTAAAAAATCGAAGGTGGTGTTTTGTTTTTATTCGCATTGGAATTTTTCTTTGTTTGATTTTTTTCCCATGTTTGCCTAAATATATTGTAACTATTGTGTCACTCAGATACCTTATTTATTTTTTCAATAATAGCCATATATTGGTAAAATAATGTCTGCAAGTTATGTAATAATGATTAAATTATTTCATGAGATACAGATTTCCAAAATTTGCCATTTGTCGTTCGAGCAGGCATGTTTGGCAATTTTTAGAAAACTAAATAAATTTTTAATAAATATTATTACTTTATATTACAAGCAAGTTGTACCCATAGTTTGTTTGTAAAAAGTTTTGAAAATTCTCCTAATTTTATTGTTTTAATTATTCACTTTCAAACTTGCCCCCTCCATCAGTGCGCGTTATTGCAACTGTCCACCTCTCCCTGCCTTACGATTTTTCTTGTCTCCAAATTTTTTTTCTGGTCAAAACTAAGTGTGGTTTCGTTTATACCAGACACTAGACAATGTCATATAAAAACATCAGTTGATTTAAAAATGTCGACCAGCCACCCTTTGGTCGATCTTATCTGAAATCACCCCGCTTGCGACGCTCGAACGTTTCTCGGCTAAAGTACGGTCTGGTACGGTGTGCGAAGGTCACTACGCGAGACCCCTCTTTGGCGACGCAAGGGACACAACCGGTGGGCCGCTCGCGTTGCTTTCTCATGTATAGAAAAATATCAGGAGTGTTACTCTGGACGAAATAGCCAATTAATAAAAACTCTTAAAGATTTTTTTTTTGCGAGAGCGCGTGATTTGTATCCATGTCAACAACAGGTTTAAGCTGTCACATTAACTTCAAACCTTAAGGAGAAACAAAACTTGTGTCGAAAGCCAGGCACTGCGCAAAACAAAGAGGTCATCGTATCTTTATTTTAAACTTTGGAATAATCGTGGAAACCTTTAATGGGAAACCAGAGGCAACATTCTCAACTTTACAGATATCAAAAGCTGCAAACATGAACAAAAAAATAAACCAAACACCCGGAAACCTGGAAACTATGTCAGTCAATCAATCAGCCTTTATTTCAGCTTGAAACACGAACTAAGGGTGGCGAGAAACCAGAAAAACTTTACACTCGACTACCAGGAAGTATGGAAAAGTGTCACGCGTTATCTTTGCTATCTGCTTGAAGTTTTTGCGTTGGCGTAGTGCCCGTCTAGCGTTCGTCCTTAGCTAATGCCCGAGTCCTACTAGAGCCACAGACAGAAAACAACGACAGCGACAATCCTCAAACCAATCTTTCGCGATTTGGCAGGCATTGTAGACTAAGGGCTCATTCACACTGGAAGCGGATCCGCGTTCGCAAAGCGGTTGCGAACGCGGTTGTATAAGGATTCAGTACAATTGCACGCGCACACGATGACATCAAAAGCGCGTGCAATTGCACTGGATCTTTATACAACCGCTTTCGCAACCGCTTCGCGAACGCGGATCCGCTTCCAGTGTGAATGGGGGGTAAAGGAGGCTATGCTCAAACACGAGCATCATGCACGTGAGGGTATCTTTGGCAGGCGTGCAATCACTTGTGCTCACTTCACGAGCACCGAACGACTTAACTCCTGCCCACGGTGTAAGATACACTCTTTAGGTGAGGACACGGCGGCGCAGATAGTGTTCGTTCGACGGGCACCCGAAAGGCTGCATTATTCCGCGGCCACCGTGCCCGTGGCTGAAAGTGTCGCCGGCGGCCAAACGGCGAAACTGTGTGAGAGCGAAAAATATTATCTCGTTGCCATGACACCCCGGTACACCGTGGTCTTTCTGCACGAGCGACAACCTCACTGGAGCTCTGCGTGTGGAGCATGAGGCGGCACGAGCCGTCTTTGCCGTACCCACGGTTCGACGAGTCATCTGCCGGCGCAACTTGAAACCATAGTGAGAGAGAGAAAGAGAGAGAGTGAAAAGCGAACTTTATCTGCACTGCGCGGGGAGCGCGCTGTCCTCACCTGAAGACAGATAATATTCATCAGGTGAGGACAGCGCGCTCCTCGCGCAGTGCAGATAAAGTTCGCTTTTCACTCTCTCTCTTCCTCTCTCTCACTATGGTTTCAAGCGGCGCCGGCAGATGACTCGTCGACCCGTGGGCACGGCAAAGACGGCTCGTGCCGCCTCATGCTCCACACGCGCAGAGCTCCAGCGAGGTTGTCGCTCGTGCAGGAAGACCACGGTGTACCGGGGTGGTCATGGCAACGAGATAATTTTTTTCACTCTCACACAGTTTCGCCGTTTGGCCGCCGGCGACACTGTCAGCCGCGGTCACGGTGGCCGCGGAATAATGCAGCCTTTGGGATGCCTATCGAACGAACACTATCTGATTCCTTGCGCCGCGCGTTCAGCCCCGCCGTGTCCTCACCTAAATAGTGTATCTTACACCGTGCCTGAAGAGTATTATCTTACACCGTGCTCCTGCCAAATGTACCATCGCGAGCATGCTGCATGGGTTTGAGGCTTGTTGCTCTTGTTTGTTTCTGTTTGTCGCTCTAGTGGGACTCGGGCTTAACAAAGCACAACGAAACCAACTTTCTTTTTTCTTTTAGTTAGGGGTTTTTATTTAGATAAAACCACTCGATAAAACGACGTTCAATGAAGCAACGTTCCATGAAATATCCTGTTCCACCCCAGCTCTTCGCAATCGGGTTACTGGTTGCTCGAACTTTGATTCGATTTGATGCAAAGTATTCAAGACCCTTTGCGTAGTATGTTTTTTTTTTTTATTTAAATAGAGCAACATGCTAGCCCCTTATAGCTCTTTGAAATACAAACGTGCGCACTTCAACGAGAACGACAGCAGTATTTCAAACCTACCAACCTTTTTTTCCCCAGCGTTTCTCCAGTCAACGCAACCTTCATCTCCACTCAAGAAGAATATTAATGCGCACTGGCATGCTCCCGTTTCCTCTTTCAGCCAGCATATTAACACGTATGCACCGGACGAAATAAATTTAGAACTCGCTTGCGACACTGCGCTGTCAATCAGCTTTAGGCGCTAAGGTCTTACTTACCTGTCTTGATCTTCTCGAAGAACGGTAATTAATGCACATCCAAAACAGCACGCAGAAGAGACCTACACAAGACGCAATGGTCAAGTCTCCTATTACCAGAGGCACGCGAACATTTTCCATTGTGTGCAGTTCAAGGTAGAAGCAACTGGCCTCCCTGAACAGCGCGGTAGTCATATCGTCGGTGAACAAGGTCGGACGCCGGTGTCTCGCCAAACAAAGTCAGATGAGACACCGGAAGCGCCACGGGTGGAATATTTTGCTACGACGGCTCTTACAGGAACGACCTCGAAAGTGTTTTTCGTAGCTTCGCGTTCGATCCATTAAACCAGCAACCGGCCTTGTGGTTCATTCCGGTAACGTTTATTGAGGAAAGTTGCAGCCGTTGAACTTGGGACACCGCCACGATAACAAGAATAAAAAAAAAATGTAATCAAGGTCATTGATATACCTTCATAATAAAACACTGCTAGAGAACTAGCCACATCGATTTTCTAAAGCTTTCATAACTGCGCCGTGAAGCTTTATGAAACAAAAGCCACCCAATTTGTGTCCTGTAAACTTGTTCCTGAATATTATACCAGAACATATTATGGACATTTTGCAAGCGTTAAGCAAGGTAAACTGCAGACGTGAAGCCTAACCAATCCCATCTCGCTGTCCTTTGGATCTATAAGTCTATCGTCTGTTGGTCTGTGAGTACATAATACAAGATTGTTTTGGTCAATAACGAAGCCGAATTATGCGTGTCATAAAACATGACGCTATTCACAAGGCTCTTGTGCCCTTTTTTGTATTTATTCGACTTCCCTTTCTAGCTCAGAAGTTTATTGTAAAACGAACTAATGAGATATCAATTGACCCTCACAGTGGTTAAGGCTGAGGCTCTAAGGCGCCCATGAAAAATTATATTATAAGCAGCAGTTTGAATCGCTATTATAACTCTAGGTCGCTCTTTTTTTCAAAGGCTCATGCCCATAAAAATTGATGATATAAGTCGCAGTTTGAATCACTCTTATATATTAAACATAGAGCGTTTAATAAGTACCACTGTATAAAATAAATGCTGTTCATCTATCTTGATATAAAGTTAGTTGAAATAAATAAGAAGTTCAAAGAAAAAATAAATTAACGTCGCTTTTGTTAGCTAGCATTTAATAATCAGTTTGCAACGAATTTTTTCTTCTTTTGGGCTCCTAGCACGTTAACAATAACGAGTTCATTTAACGAAGAAGTTATTGACTGTCGCGCCGGTACTCTTTTATAAAATTATATAAAATTTAAGCTTGCCGTTGAGCTGTTGAAAAATATACCATGACACGAAGGCTAATAACACCCAGTATGTATGTTTTAAGTTTCTTTGTTTATGCATAACAAGCAAAATAAGGGAGTACTCGGGTTGACAGCAATTAGCATTTACAATTTCGAGTTACTGTGCGATCATTAATATAAAATTTAGTACCAGGTACGATTGTGGTTGCAGTGCCGGATAGTCTTTCTTTTTCCGAATTAATTGCAAGTTTGGCTTATTTACCTTCCTATTATAAACGTGTACACCCGACTCTTTAATAAAACGTGGTAATCATTTCGAGTCAGTTTCTAGACCAGTGAGAATTCTAGTGTCATGATGATGTGAATTCTGGAACAGCGCCGACGGTGACGGTAGTGACAAGCAGTGTCGAACCGGAACCTAATCGTTATTTTTAGACGAACTAGAACTGAACCAAAACAAATCTTCGCCGCCATCTTGAAAGTGGACCGAAACAGAACCGGGAAAAAAATATAACGGCAACCGGTTCGAAACCGTTTACGCTACCTTTTTTTTTGTTTGTTACTATCACGAACTGAATATATGAGAAGAAAAATTGGTAGCTCTATTTCAATGTATTGATCGAATCGTCATATATAGAAATGCGATTCATGATAACTTGTGGTTTTTCGTGGCGCTTTTGTGTTGGCGCTATGATTAATCATGTGTCACGTGGTCACATGACGTCATGGAGTTAAGACAATGGACATGTTGTCAGGTAATGTCACGTCACGTGGCCCCGTGACGTAGTCACGTGACTCACTGTGTCAAGTCGGTTCAATTTGAAAACGTCAGTAGATTTATTAGAGTTGTTGACACCATGCGTCACATGACATCACGACTTTCACTGCGAGTCATGAGGCACCGTGACATACTCCATTCACATGAGCCCGAGTTGAGTGCTGGGGTTCATGATACATCGCCAAACATTCGGTCAATGTCTCGTGTTCGATCAAAAAAAAATACTTAAACTCTAACAGCGTTAGAACCTCCCCCCTTTGCCCTATACTTTGCCAAATCCACCGTATAACTGTGATGAACACCGGCGGTATATAATAGCGGCAGTTCACGTGGCCGCTTCTTATAATTGCAAGTCGAGGACGAGAAGGCTGTTAATTTATTCTTCTGGGTTCTGCCAATGCGCGGAGAACACTAATACGTGTAGTTGCAAGCTATCAACGCCAGGGATTAGGTAATAATAGCATGTACTGAAAGTACAAAAATTGCTCCACTATTCATTGTACATGTACACATAATTGAGGCGCCCAAACATGTTTTTGTTGCTGTTGAACTGCCTCGGAAAGTTGTTCCCGAGAATAGAAGCATTGAAAGGAGGAAATGCGACTTATTAATCCGCGGCTACATAGAACTAAAAGTTTGTGCCGAAGGAATACCTGAAAACAAAGATCCTATTTGCCTCAAATGGACAGTCGAACGTTGGCAGCTAGCCGCTCTGTCTCACAGGACTGTCGCTCTCATGTTTCAGCCCAAGCTTTGACCACCTCCGTTTTTTAGATGCGGGGCATCTCTTGCTCGGGTCTATGTCCCGCGGCGTCGTAGTCCGCACTCACACTACGCATGCGCAACTCTCCTCCTTCCCTCTCTCCAACAGCTGCGCGTTACTCTCTCCGCTCTCTCTCTCTACCAGCTGCGTGCACTTCGCGTGCGTTCGCTTCTACTCACACCGCGCGCGCATGCGCAACTCTCCTCCTCTAGTCTCCTCTCCTTCAAGTGTGAATATAAGCACCGGTAGAGGCGCTGCGCGCGTTTTCAAGGGGAGGAAGTGGCCGAGTGGGCTAACGCGTCTCAGTTCGGAGCGTGGAGCGAAAGCTTGCGGTGGGAACCTCCTGGGTTCGAGTCCCCGCCACCTCCGCCCGTTTCGATCTGGATGAGTTTCGTACCGGCACGCGTTCGTGTGATCACTACTGCGTGATGCATGTTAAAAATCCCAGGTTAGCGGTTGTACTGCACTGGCTAAGTTTCTCATCTACAGGTAAGAGACCGATTACCCGTTGAGGCGCATCTCCATCAAGATTGTATGAACATAAAGAGCAAACCAATTTCTGCGCGCGTTCAGCTCACCCGCTGTTGATTCCACTTCGTTCTTCCGATGAAGTGTGATGGAACGATGCTCCACATCACCCCATGGTTCCCCTCGGGAAGATGGTGTAATTTTTTGTTTTCAACTTCCCAGTTTTTTGTTTTTTTTTATTGAAAATAAAAGCAAGAAAGGATTACGGTTAACAAGCGCCATAAATATAATTCTTGAATAACACCCCCGAGCGGAAGAGGGAGTCTCTTTTCAGGAATAAACAGTTTTTTTCTGAAGGAGCAACAAAAAATTAAAAAAAAAGGGAAGGGAGTAGCTTTCAAAACGTAATGTGTTGTACAAGTTACTCTGCCCCGCACCTTCGGCGAAAACCAGGAAGCGTGGCCCCAGAAACTGTTGTTTGCAACAACACTTTTGCCAGAAAGCGCGTTTTCGTGGTGCGAGCCGCTCGCGCCGTTTCTCACAACACTGCATCATGCGAGAATAATTTGTCTCTGAAATACATGGCTTGCACTGAGCTCGAACCTTATGCAGCGTGCGTTTTACACCCTCGGATTAAATTTTCTGAGCAAAAGCAAATCGCATTCACCGCCAGCAATTGTGCATGTCCTTTTCTAGGAAGCGTGAAATTCTGAGTTTTCCCTATGTATTAGATTCCACCAATATTACTCGCGTTGAGGTCATTCGTGATCTAGGCGTTTTTATGGATCCTGCAATTAATTTCAACCATCACGTGACCACAATTACGAATGCTTCCTTTCGAGTGCTGGGAGCCATTACACGAGTGACACGCGATTTTTCTAAACCACTTTGTATTTTACGTTTGTTCTCTTCACTGGTGCGTAGTCGTGTTGAATATGCCTCAGTTGTCTGGAACTGTATTGGAGTGACAAATTCAGGTTTAATTGAGAGTGTTCAACGTAGGTTTGTTCGTGTTTTGTTTGATCGTTATTTTCAACCGAATTATTTCTATAGTTATGAGAGGATTTGTGAACTCGTGAAGTTAGACTCGTTGCACAACAGGAGAACAATTCGTGAACTGACATACTTGTATAAGATTGTAAATGGTATAATTGACTCCCCAGAGCTACTCGGCCACATCTATTTGCACGTTCCTCGTCAGTCTTGTAGACTTCATACTTTGTTTTATCCTATAGACTTTTATCATGCTGCACCCATAACACGCCTACAATTGACTTATAACCATTTAGAACAGATTTGTGAGAATGCTAGCCTTGATATATTTGATGAAAAGCGTAAATTTCGACAGTGTGTTGAGGCTATTGTTCTTTCCTAACGTTTTGCTTTTATCCTGTTTAGCGTTGTATTTCTGAAGGAATAAGTGCACCACTAAGGAGGCGTCAAGCTGTTGGTGGGTCACTGAAAATAAGAATAAACAAATAAACAAAGTTAAATAACACACTACGTTAAACAGTTCAGTTTTCTGGTGAAATTCGATGCTCGCAACACTAGCAAAAGCAGACGTACAAATTATAATGTATGCAATATATGTAATAGTCTCGCTCTGATATGCGGCAGCCTAATAAGATGTTAGAGCGCATGACTGATAAAACACATAATCGTAAAGAGAGGACCCAAAATGAATGTGCCTAAAACATAACATCATCCCCTCAAGGCTGTATTTCGTGAAGTTTCGAGCTCGTGCAAGCTGATGCCCAATGTGATTTATGTTATGATATAGGAGTATTCGTCTCTGTTTCGCGCTATTTTTGCGTGATTGCGAATATCATCAGAAATCACCATATATTGTCTTTATCTTTTTGCACATTTCGCGTATTAGCCTAAAGATTCATCATATGAGCACAAGGTCCTATTTGGCGTTCACCGCGACGCGGTGTTTCACACTGCCAAACGGCGATCAAAAAAGCGTGTTTCCGCAAGTCGACTTACGAAGAGGCGTATTTCCGAGTATCGTACTCCCGTCGGTCTAAAGCGGTTATATGAACTTGGTGCAGTCAAATGTATTGACAAGACCAACAATCGGGGACACGGTGATTCAGTTCCAGATTTTAAAGACACGTGGGCTATCGACCTACACACATTCTCAATTGATTGTTTTAATTGTAAAACGTTTATTCGTCGAAAAGAGCTTGGTACTAAGAGATCGCGTTAAGTGGTCGTGAGTACATTGGTCCTCGACAACTTTGTCAGCCCACTCCGCCGCCAGAACTTGGGTCCTGGGGTCAGAGCTGGCCAGCACGGTCTCCCACCGCTCGAGAGAAGGATTTGTAAGTAGGTCACCCCGGAGTGGCTCTATTTTGCAATCCCATAGGATATGGTCGTAGTTGGCTCCTTGGTCGCAGTATTTACAGTTTGGGTTTTATTGGTCAGGATAAAGGTGCGCGAGTAGTGAAGGGGTGCGTAACGATCGCGTCTGGAGTCGACGCCACGTAACCTCCTGTTCTTCAGTCAGACTTTTGTGCGGAGGGAGAAAAGTTCTTCTGTCTAGTTTAAAATGATTGGTTAGATCATGATATGTGACCATGAAGTCCTTCATGGAATTCAGGAAGCCAGACTCATCCACTGCCCTGTCGACGAAACCTCGGGCTTCATAGTGGGCCGTCTCGTTTCCCGGATTCCCCGAATGGGCTGGGACTCATATCAGTTTGGAGTAATTAGGTGAGAATTTGGTGGCATCTACGAGTTCGAGAGGGGTGTTTCTAATTTGAAATTTTGCGAAATTATTGATAGTCATTTTAGAGTCACTAAGCCTTGGGAGTGATTTATATTGGGAGGGATTCACATTCATCACGCTTTGTTTGGCTCACAAATTAACTATTGCCATTTGCAAATAAATAGCGCGAAGGTCGAGAGCACACTGACGGAACATTTTTTTTATTTCTGATTTATTTCTAATATACCTATTTATTGTTATCTAATATGCATATTTATTTACTATATATTTGTAAAATGCATATCCAACTAGCGATCCTTAATATTTTATTATTGTCATTTGGTTTTGGGGTACCACGACTAAAGCGAATATAAACAAAAACATTATTCTAAAAAAAGAGAACTGCGTTTATTACAAATGTTTTCACGACACTCATGCCGAACCATTATATTTTTATTCACAATATAGTAAAAGTTGCCACTGTGTATGACTATCGTTCATTGTGTTTGCATTCATTATCAAGTGTGGAGACGTGTATTTCTTTTGTGTTTTATCTTTCAAACTTGACTAAACGCGAGTCAATAATCAGTATCTGATGCCAATAATTCTGAATCGGTCCCCATTCCCGTAGAAACTATGCACTTCAATACTTAGTTCAAAAGTTAATTGCCCACATTGCATAACAACTTCGTCTTCGACCGTATTGATGTTCAATGTTTAAGTAAGAAACAGTCTGCACTTGTTTTGTTTAGCTAATGGTGTTGTTCTTTTTTTTTTTTGCATTGTGTTCTGTATGTGCAGGGACACCGTACCTAGTGAAGTTTCCAGTGTAAAGCTTTCCGTCGGGTTTCCCCCAAAGAAATATGCTCTAATAAAGTCCAAATTTCAAAGTTACAAAACTAACACTACCGTATGCATCAGTGCCCTTTCGACTCCCCCTAAAACTCCTCTTTGTGGCACATCGCTTTGTAAGATATGTCCTTTACGTCTAATGAGAAGCAAGCAATAAACCCGGTTTATTTCAGGAATTCAACCACCACATATAAATAGTGAGCCAGGAGTGATACAAACACTGCGAGAAAAAACAACTGCTTTTGTTGTTCTCTTGCAAACTCGCTTTGCGATCTTTCTCTTGTCTTCAAATATTACAAGAATAACGTTTGCAGATTCGGAGTAAAGGTACCCAAAATAAGTAGCACCTGTTTACCTGACCAAACAAACTCATGCAAATCTGTGGCGACCACGTTTTGATACATTACTATTTTCACCCGATGCTCATATGGTCCCCGTAAGACGCCATAGCGTAAGCATTCCACTAGTATGACGTTAAAGCTATAGACCGACACGCGAGCTTGACGTCACCAAGCTGCGGCGGCGCTGCGATCGCGCCGGAGCCGGGGGGTGTGGGCAAAAGCGCGCACGTTTCGCATGGGCGTTATAGCATTTCAGCATGCCGCGAAGCTGTGTTGCCGTTAATTGCACCTGAAATGTACAAGAAAAGCAGCGGAGTGAGTTTCCACAAGTTCCCGGCAGACTCTGAAAGGCATAGAAGGTGGATAATATCCGTGGATCGAAAAGAATGGTCGCCTCGCGTGAACGACCGTTTGTGCGGCAAACACTTTCTTGAAGGCAAGTGCGGCTTCCATTTCAACCTCCGTCCCGAGGCTTGCTTATGTGCAGGGAAACCGTTGTCTGATCGAGACCACCCGGATTTTGTTCCCATGGTGTTCGCGCCCAAAGCACTGGCGAAGTGCTCGTCGGAGGCTCGCTACGCTTGTGCTATACCCAGCAGAAGGGGATCGGTGACAGAACCGCAGTGTTGTAGCCGTTACCAAAAAAGAGTAACGAAACACGTTACCCGTTACTTGCAAATAAAAGGTACGCGTTACTGAGCTACGTTGCCTAAAAATAAAAGGAACGCGTTACCGCTACCGATAAAAACTAACGCACGTTACTTCTGCGTTACTTTTTTAAAATTATAATTTAACACATTTTACGGTTTTGGCGATACAAGTGATATATCAAGAAACATTATGTTCATGCAGAAACTGAACATAATTACTTTATCTCTTTTTACGGTTTCACTTAAATACTTACGAGAAAAAACGGAAAGAAAAACATGACTTGACGCCTAAAACACGGAAAAAATTGAAGTGTAATTTCTTTAAGACTTGGGAAGTAGTAACGACTAACGTAACTACGTTACTTGAATTAGTAACATCAGTATGTTACCCGTTACTGTGTCGAAGACGTAACGAGTAGGTTACTGCGTTACTGAAAAAAATAACGCGTTACCAACAACGCCGTTACTTGTAACCTGTTACCGCCAAGACTGCAGAACGGACAAACCGTTACTGATTGTCATGCCTTGTGGTCATGAGGGTAGAAAAAATATCATACCTTGACTTGAAGATGATATGTGTATTTAATCAATTAATGAATACACACACTTCCGCAGACCCAGAGTCTGCTGATCCCGCCGGCTGTGCGGAAACCGACTCGAAATAATCGTAGGCCTCGAGAGACTTGTACGCCTGCACCGTGTAGGCCGTGAACTGGCTTTGCAAAAAAAATAAATATACGACGACGTGAGCCGTCGGCTTCTGTGGTAGCAACTTTACGTCGGAAGTCCAGCAGGCCTTGTTTACGGCGCACGGATCCTCGTAGGCAACGCCGTCCACGCACAGTTTGTTTCAATACCGCTGCCGTTCAGGCTCGGGCCACGATCTCAAATAGTCGGGCATAGCATACGACATACCTTGTGAGGAAATACGACGCACAAATAAAGATACAAGCGTCCCTACAACGTCAACAGCGAGCGCACGCCATAGAACGCAATGGCGAAAACACGGTGAGCCGGACTGCTTTTGCCCACATAGCTACCGCGCATGCGCGGCCTTCCGGCCGTGTTGGTAAACAGAGCCGCTCCGCGTGTCGGTCTATACACTGCATTAAAAGATATAATCTCGAATTGTTCCTTTAGCCATCCCAGGCGGTTCCTGAGTTAGGATACGAAAATGGAATGACAGCTATGCGAGACCACCAGTTAAATTTACCTACATCTTATCGTATAATGTTTATGGGCGTGCCTACAATAATGGTCAAAAACACTTAACTTCTGCTACAAGCACATACTCGCCCACGCCCATACATGCACACTCACCTGAGTGAGAGCCTAATCAAATATATCAAGACAAGAATGTGCGCGCACAGTATCCAAACTCAGGTTCACCCTTCCGCTCAATTGATGGATCTGTTTTCACCACTCCAGACATGTATCCCTCACATCTTGCCACGTTAGACTTTTTCCGCTATAAAACTGGCAGTACCATCTGCGGAAAGCCGGAATGAACCGGTCCTCTGGTACCAGGACGGGTGTTTTGAGGTATGTCTTCTTTTCCCAAATAAGGATGTCCCGATCCATCTGTTTGAAAAATAGGAACGTAAAAGTGAGTTTTTTTTTGTTTTTTTGTTTTTTATCAGGGGTGCTTTAGTTTTGGCAGAAGTAATATTAGCTCTTTTTTTGTGTCTTTAGCTTGGCACGAATTATGCTACACTCTAAAAAGAGCCTGTGCATCTGCTTTCCCGCAGAACACTCAAAGAGCCAATCACCGCACCTTGCGGAGGCAGCTCAGCGAATGGCAATGCCGAAACATATGTTTAGACCAAAAAACGCAGTCTGAGTTGTGACATTAAGCAATCCAAGCGTGACGTTTTGCATTGCTTAATGTCACAACTCAGACTGCGTTTTTTGGTCTAAACATATGTTTCGGCAATGTCATTCGCTGAGCTGCCTCCGTAAGTTGCGGTGATTGGCTCTCCGAGTGTTGTGCGTGAAAGTAGACGCACAAACTTTTTTTAGAGTGTACCTTAGTTTCAAGACAATCGCTAAAACGTTTATACAGGCAGTTTTTTCTAAGCTCCCAGTTTGTTGTTAACGCAGCTATATACGAGGTACTTTTATTAATAAATACCACGCTAATAAAATAAATGTCACGACATGTCACTCGGAGAGCCTTCTGCGATTTTAATTGCTGTAAATAGTCAATAATAGACAGAAAGGCGTAAAAAAAAGTTTTTAGTCCATACTTTGGGTTGGGCTCATATGCAGTCTGGTTCATTTTACTTTGAATAAATATTTTAAGCGGGTTCCCGGCACATGAGTACCGACCTAAATCCATGTCTATACACTCTAAAAAAAGCCCGTGAGTCTGCTTTCTCGCACAACACTTGGAGAGCCAATCACCGCAACTTACGGAGGCAGCTCAGCGAATGACAATGCGGGAACATATGTTTAGACCAAAAAACGCAGTCTGCGTTGTGACATTAAGCAATGCAAGCGTGACGTTTTGCATTGCTTAATGTCACAACTCAGAATGCGTTTTATGGTCTAAACATATGCTTCGGCATCGTCATTCGCTGAACTGCCTCCGTAAGTTGCGGTGATTGGCTCTCCGAGTGTTGTATGTACAAGTAGACGCACAAACGTTTTTTAGAGTGTACCTGGCTTGGCGGATATATGATAAAAAATAACCGTCAAGATAAGTATTTTAAATATCTAACTTGTGTTAATTATTTTTAACATTTCATAAAAGAATATGTTGCATGGTACAACCAGAAATTTTAGAAAATATCAATTAAGTTACTTCCACACTCCGCATGTGATATTTGTGCATTATCTTAAAATTATTAGTGGGTTATAAAAAATTTCTGACACTGCAAGCAAAAAGAAAGCGAGGTGGCTATCAGTTTAGCGTAATCAAATGCTGGCAAGTATTCTTAGTGGGCGTAAGTAAAAAAAAAACAATACACACGGGTGAATGACTGACAAGCACTGTGCACTCGGGATTGCGAGAAAGCACTCTGCACTCGAGATTGAGAGAAGGCACTTTCACGATCAGAACAAAAACAAGTTGGGACATTAGAAGTACAAACAAAGCCTTAGCGAAGATCATGGCGTGAATATGTGGGGAACAACCGACACATTATGCTTGGCGCACGGCAATGAATATCCAGTGTTTGAACGCCATACGGACAGGAAACGCCGCCGATTGGAGGTCGTAGCTTATTGACAGCAAATTCACTTCATGAAGTCTATCCTTCAGAAATTGGGATGAACACTTACCATGTTACGATGACCCGCGTCGAGCAATTTTCGTATAATCCAAGGCAGCCGGGGCTCGCTGAACGTTAAATGAACCACTTTGACCTCAAGAGGCGCCACGGGTGTCATGGACATGACGGTGATGAGACGACCCCACGTAGTCTCGCCGTGGAATACAGTTAGAGCTGGCCCTAACACCGTGAAGACGCCTCTGGTCGTTAAAATGTCTAGCTTTCGACCAAACATGGACGTGTAAATAGGAATTTCAGTACGGCAGACCCTGCCCTCGGTAGACCACGAAGGATCGTAATTGTGCGAGAGCTGGCGCCCTTTCCAGGAATGTCCGGCGTTGCTGGCGTATTCCCCACCGGTCACTAAGCCTGAAGCCTTGTGGAGTACGTTGAAGTGACCGGCGTCAGCTGCGTTCTCACAAATATCCTGGACGTGGCAGTAAACGGTTCTCTCAATGCGTGCTGTCTTTCTCCACTGGCCGCTGCTAATCTCTGGCAAATCTTCCAGTTCCGGTAATGGCGGTTCGCCGTCAGCGTGGTACCAGATGAAGAGGAAGCCCAGCATCTCCCGGCAAATCCAGGTCTTGGCCTTCACGAAGTCTGGTGCTGCAGTAGAAGAAAATGGCCTAATTCTAAAACGTGCACACAACGAGTTTTCAAAACACAGAAGGCGTTTAAACGGAACCAAACCCCTCTTTCCCAAAACCAAAAATTTATCCACCCGCCCGTGCATTTCCTCGCTAAGTTTAATAGGGAAATCGACATCGAGCGAAGTCATGATATTACTTGAGACCGCAACCTTACACTATGAGGTCAAGTTGTGTGACCACATTCCGTAGCGTCAAGTCACGCGACCTGACATCAAGTGACACAACGATTCGATATTGTGACGTAGCGTAATATGACCTCACCTAAATTGGTGTGTAATTATACACACACTAAACTTCCCCTCTTTATTTGCAGGGAAAGTTACACAACGTGACATAACCTGACGTAGCGTCTCGGTCTAAAGTTGACTCATATAATAATATGACGTCACGTTACCTGACGTCACGTGACGTAAGGTCATATGGCTTCAATTGCCCTGCTAAATTTTAAGGAGAAATTAATTAATGTTTCTTACTTCCGAAAAGGCTGATTAGCCTTTCCTAACTAAATTTAAACAATCGCTCCTTAGTTACCGCATTTTCTGCACTGTAAGACTTTGAAGATAAAGGTATCTTGCAATCCTTTTACTCACACAAGACCATGAAAAAGATTGGCTCGAGTTTTCTTCACTATGAAAACGCTCGAGAGAAAAGCACTTCACAAAAAAAGAGATGGCGGCGCCCAACAGAACATGTCTCCGGCATATTTGGTTGAAGAAAGAAATGAGAGAACAGAGAGATGGATCCAAAACGAACAACAAATGGCAAAAAAAAAAAGAAGAGGAACAACATCAAAAAGGGAGACAAAAACTTCCTTCAGGGAACTGACCGCACTCAAATGTGAAAATAGAAGGGACAACTGATGATAGCTGAAAACCACGTCCGGTTAAATGCAAACCTCCGGAATTTACAATATTACCTTGTCAGGGAGGAAAGGCGTTGCTACCTTTTGGATGGCAAGTGATATTCTAAAGGTCTGCTGTATAATACACGCTGTTTCAATTTAAGGCGTATACTGCGCGTTTGTCGCCATCTCTGTTTGTGTAATATGTGTAATATACGTCCTGCTTTCCTTAACCCGTTACGCCCAGGTTAAGAAAATCAGGAGAACTCCTTCCCAGACTTGTAGACGTTCCTCGAAAAAAGTGATCGATTACAATTACAATTCTTCTTGTTTAAAACGTATTCAAGTAGATCCCTCAATTGCTTGACAAGAAAAGTAATTTGCTGTTACTTAAAAAAAAGTAATTCTTGCTTTTTTCGATTACTTATCTTCTGGATCCAGAAAGTTCGGTAAACCTTCCTCCTGTTGGACACTTTAGGGAGTTTTAGGGAACCGTTTCTGCACATCCGATACGGCATACGATGGGCCCTCCGGTATGAACTGCGCATGTGCGAATCTTCTGTGGAAGCGCAAGCGGAGTTCGTACCGGACAGCCAAGCGCCGTATCGGATGTGCACAAAACGGTTCCCTAAAACTTCGTTGTATTCGAAGATTCCCCGGCAGGAAACTTGGAGAAACACTGGACGAAGTAAAAAAGAGAAGAGGATTGTAACGGTTACAAGCAATTTTACTACATTCAATAGTAATCAAATTACGATTACTCGTGTGATTACTTCGCAATAAACCTATTCAAATGGTTCCAAAATTACTCTAAAAAGTAATCGATTACGAGTAATTTGATTACATGTTATGAGTACAGTAGAAGAGTGCCTCTTCCGCAAATCCCTCCGTTCTTTTTCGGCAAGGAGGAAAGTTCCAATCATGGGAGGGTAAGGTAGGTGAAGGGTAGAGCGCGAGTTCATCGTTGGTAGTCATGTGTTAAAAAATAAGAGGGCCAGGCTGCCCGAAGAAAACTTCGAAAAGCAGCTGTTCCTCCGTGTGAATGAATTTTTTTTCGTTAGGGCATTTTTCTTTATTTTTTTTATTTTAAAATATGTGACTGATTTTTTACAATTTGTAACTTGAGAGCGTCTAGGAATTGACGAGTCACTTTTATGATTATCAGTAATTAACTGAGAGAGTTTTTAAGTTTGGGGGTATTTATTACTGTACTCAGTTACTTTTTAGCCTGGTATTCAGTAACTTAAATCCCTTTTTTTTTGTATGTTGTACACGTCTGTCTCTAACAGACTACAATTGAAATACAATGGTGGAGTCTTACAAAGTTGGCTCGCCAGAATTTCAGGTAACCCCAAAAACATTTAGCTTATGCTAAAGTGTCCAGAATTTAACGATCTTTTCAAGTTTCTAAAAAAAAAAAGACCTTGAGTTGTGTCTTGTGACATTATGTTCAGTGATCTGAGATCTCGTGAACTACTACTAGACAGTGAAATTTGTATTTAAATTCCGATCTAGACTTCACACAACATCTACCACGAACATGCGCTTGTTGTATCTCCCCATGCCCCGCTAGGATTTAGGGGTGTTGCTCAGTCGTCGAAGACTCCCGTGAGCGGCCATCTCCAGATGTTTGATGTGGTTTCGAGTGCAGCAGGCAGCACCTGGCGTAGGCATTTCTCTTGCAGTGACTGAGCAAAACACCTCCACATTTTCCTGGAACTTTTTGGTGCCTGGTTGTCCTCGTAGCCGATTAATGTAGAAAGCGGTACATTTGAGCGCTTCCATGCCATGAATATTTGCCGTGCTCTTTGGTCTCCTGAGGACGCCACCGGTGTGTTCATGAGTAGGTTCCGGACTTGTGCAGCCACCCGCTACATATCCATAGTCAGTTCGGTCATTAGGCCTAGATGCTCCTATATTACCCTGCCAGAAACTGCCCACCCCAAGGTGTGGTTGCATTCTCGTGGATGTCCATCCAGACTTGATATGGATGTTTAAAACGAGCCCCCCCCCCCCCCCCCCCCCGCACACACACACTTACTGGAGCCTAGTGGTGTATTACCCTTGGATATACTTAGTAAGGCTGGCCACAAGACATAATGCTTCTCTTTTGTTGTTATGTTTTCGTATTACCAACATGCCACATAGCAATCTTCTTTCTCATCTATGCACCGCCTTTTGGGGACATACTTTCCCGTGTTCGTGACGCAGGAGCGGCGAGTTATCTGCCGGCTATCACTAGCCAAGCCGCACCCTTACAACTCCAAAGGCTTCCTTTAGCTATGCAGTTCTCATACATATTTTATTTTTACTAGAAAAATCAGGAAGGCGTCTGGCTAATCTTCCTTAGAAAGAAAAACAATATTTTGTTTTTGTTTCAAAGGCATTGTAGCACGAACACAACGTGCCCCGGTGTTAGCCTTATGTACACGTTCGAAGGGCTGCAGTTTCTCTTCAGTTGCATGCTTAAAGTGATTATTAACATTCTGTATCTAACCTGCCTCTGGGCATTAGTTGTTTGACAATCAAATTGGACGAGGAGCAAAGAGCAACTTATGACAACGTTCAACGTCGTTCTGCATCATCAAGTTTTTTTTTCTCATCTGAAACGTGTTTTTTATCACAATTTAACCCAAAGGCGTGAACTTGATAAGAAGTTCTATAAGTATTTCTATGCAAGCATTACTTACTCTTGCTTGCGTAAGGCACATGCGTGCAGGCTCCGTTGTCTCCCTTGAACCTCCAGCCGTGGAAGGGACACTGGATGCAATCCCCAACTACTCGCCCCATGATACCCAAGTGTGCCCCTAGATGTGGACAGTAAGCGTCCATCACGTGTGCCACGCCGTCTTGCGTTCGGAAGGCGACGAGCTCCATTCCTGAAAAATGTACGACAAGTTGCTCACCGGAAGCTGACAACCACCGTCTTACGCCCCACAAGAACCAAATAACGATCACTTCAATATCTTAGTCAATAACTATTTGAAACTTAGTGCGAACTTAATTTGTCGTACGCGAATACTTCATCGATGGTGATAAATATGTATAGTGGCAATGGCGCATTAACTATATTGCCGCGCTGCAACCGCATTCACATCTAAACTTAAAAGGCGGGACTTAACTCATGCTGTCAAACATACTGGATTTTTGTAGGTCTAGCAGGTATACACAGACCTCCTGGATTAATTGAACTCGTGGATTTGGAACACTAGTTGCGCTTTTTCTTTTTTATTCCTGTGAGAAAGTAAGTCCTAGACGGTACCAAAGTGACTCCACTAAACACACCCTACAAGACCAGGCCCCTGCATGACGTCATCTTTAGTGAATTTACGACCCGCCCCCATACGGCAAACAGGCCGAAGCTCGACGAGAGGCGACGCCAAAAGATAGGCGGGTCCGTCTTGGCGTCGCCGCCTGCTAATGTGCACGCTCGTTGTTGGACCACCACGAGACGCACTGGTGGAAATGCTGACGCAGGCTAGGTGGTGCTGGGGGGATCCGCTAGTGATGGCGCCTGGGGGTGGGGAGGCCTTGTCTTCTATAGGTGGTAGGCGGAGCGCAAATTCGTTTGCTTCATGTACAGGGGTTGCGATGTTGTCAGAACGTTGAGCCCTCATTGGCTGCTTGTAAAAATATAGTGGGTTTAGACCTCGAGACATCCAGCATTGAGGTACAGTGTTCTAAAAGGAGGGCAGTGGCAAATGCGACGTTTCCCCCTTGAAGCTTTCGAAGCGGATTCCGCTGTGTGGAGCTGACGTAGTTTCCCCGAGCAGTAACGCTAGCCAGATTGGGCGTCGGCTACTTGCTCGCGGCCCTATCTAGTAATATGTTTACGATAACACACCACTTTATACATCATTTTTTTAGTTCTCCGGTCGTCACACTGAACGAAAGAGTGTTTTAAAAGCTCGGAAGGTATCACACAGTGGTGATGTCTTTTTTTTCTGCTCAACACGACAGAAGTTGCAAACTTCAAACACTACATGTTTACGCCTCTACAACTAAAATAAACTATAGGCGAATGCTCAGTCAGCTCAGTCTCCACCCGAATGCAGCTCTAGACATTCGGTTAAGGAGCTAAGTTTAAGAACTGGGTGTTATACGATTTATGAGAATTCATCAGAAATTTTGAATTAAAAGTGGCCGGCTCTTAGAAGCAAACGCAGACGCTGAGAGTTCGTTGATGGCTAGTTTATTATTGCGGCGAGAAAAACACGGCTGGCATTTTTCTTCAGTTTACTTCTGCCCGATGAATGCAAACTAGTAAGTTAGTAACCCATTAAACTTATATTAGTTTCATGGTCTTTACTGGCGGACTGGCTTGTCAGTGGGGGAGAAATTCAGGCTATGGATGGTTTCTTTGGGTGCTTCCTATTCATATATGGAAACGTTTCTTAACGTTTACGTTCTTTAATGCCTGGGATTCCACTGATCTATAGCCGTATATCTCAATGAAAACACTTCCTTGCTTGTTTTGCCATAGCAAAAAAAAAAAAAAATTCTGTCGTATGCTTGAATATAATTGTACCAAAAAGGGTGCATTGTAAAAATCAAGATAATTTTAATTTGATCGAAATGAATATTTAAATCGCAATAATTTAGCTATAAGAAACATGTCGCACCGATTTGGTTATAATGCATTAAATCAAACACTTTTTTTTCACAAACCCATACTGTAAATCATATTTTACCGTTTGCTTACCAGTGTGCTTTCCAAGGTTATTTAATTTGTATTTAATGTAAATAATAATTAAGCAGGACATATTTATACCAGACAGCCATCAAAAAGTCTCGCAGTTCTAGTGATAAAATGGCACTAATTTATAGCTGAAGATATTTAATTCACATAAGTTTGATTCAAATAAAAAAAATTTTTATGTAATTATTATAATAATTCTGAGTTTTTCACACTGACTACCAATAACATTTATTTCTACTTAGAAATTAATGCTGCCCTTACCACGACCAAATGAATAGGAGGGAAACATTCTGGCAATTTCATTTTGCAGTGGCTCAAAAAACGGACTCAATTTTACATCAAAATTAAAATAATATCGAGCCAGGATGCTTTGCCTAATATGCATCATGAGAAAAAAAAAACTAGCTTAAAAACATTAGCACGCTTAACTGGCATCCGACCTTACGCATCCTATAAAACCGAAGTGAGAAAAGACCTTACGTCAGGCAATCACCATGACAATACTCACAAAAGAAACGCAGTGAATATCTTCGCTTGGGTATATTTACGGAAATAATACAACTGCAGTGCACGGAAGGGCATGGCACAATTACAAAAGTAGAATTTGCTGAAGGTACTGAAAGTAACAAATACTTCAGATGACAAAACCAGGCAACAAAGCTATGCGAATCGACTGATCGAGCCTCGGGTATTTTGCCGCTTCATGCTTCGGCGCTCTAACACGATTGAGTGACTTGACAGAGAAATGCAGCCTAGTGGCCACATGAATAAACGCCATCACTTCAGCATTCAATGCTTTGGAGTGATCAGCACATCCGATCTTTTGGATAAGTGGCGCCTGCCAAGGGCACCCTACGGCTGACAACGCGAGAGGAAGCAACTGATACGGCCACCTTCTCCTCCAGTGGTCGACTGCAGCGCAACAGGCGGCCGTCCGCTTTTTTCTGGCACAGCGCCTACGATTGACGTTGGCCTCAGATTCGCCACTTCCCTCCTTCTAGAACGCTATAATTAAGGTCTACGCGCTATCCCTTCAGTCAGAGCCAATCGGAGCTCGGCGTCGTTATGACGTCACTGCTACTCCTGAGCGAAAGGTAGACGACTTGCTGTCCTCATTGCTCCACTGTGCTCTCGGTATTCATCTGTCGGTGACAGGTTAAAAGCCTGTCCAAACAGGACACTTCAGAAATCGTGAGGCGCTACGACTCTGTCAAGACTCGTGAAATTGAAGCGTCCGGCACTCCGATATCTGTTTGCACACCGGACAAGCGAACATCACGAGTTTCCTTTTTCGCCTCCTCCGCTTTTTGCTGACCTCGGTGCTCGTCAAAAAATAACATCACACGCCACCTG
The DNA here is from genome assembly GCF_016920785.2 of Ixodes scapularis. Classification (NCBI taxonomy): domain Eukaryota; kingdom Metazoa; phylum Arthropoda; class Arachnida; order Ixodida; family Ixodidae; genus Ixodes; species Ixodes scapularis. The sequence goes on from NW_024609868.1 coordinate 72,352,575, forward strand.
CGAATACTGTCCGTCTGTTCTGCCGGGCCATGGTATCCTTGGCCGTGTTCAAAAATTCACTCGATCTTACTCCAGGGTAAGGTTTTTGTACCTTTACGTTTGAAATCCCACTCCCGTCCAGCATATCACTATCTGTGTTATCACGTGACACGACCCGGTGGAGGAGCTCGGATCTATTTGGGTAACATTTCAAACACAACCCTTCCCTGTCCTGTTTTCGGGAACTGAATAGCAGGGGAGCAAAACAGAGCAGAGCAGAGCAGCAGATGGGCGGAGTCAACAAAGCGTGTGAGTGGCTGTCCGGACCCACGTGATGAGCATGCTCAACACTCTAAAAAAAGTTTGTGCGTCTACTTTCACGCACAACACTCGGAGAGCCAATCACCGCAACTTACGGAGGCAGCTCAGCGAATGACATTGCCGAAACATATGTTTAGACCAAAAAACGCAGTCTGAGTTGTGACATTAAGCAATGCAAAACGTCACGCTTGGATTGCTTAATGTCACAACTCAGACTGCGTTTTTTGGTCTAAACATATGTTTCGGCATTGCCATTCGCTGAGCTGCCTCCGCAAGGTGCGGTGATTGGCTCTTTGAGTGTTCTGCGGGAAAGCAGATGCACAGGCTCTTTTTAGAGTGAAGGACCCCGTGGAGGGTACGGGTGAGATTTGACGAAAGGAACTTTCCCCACGGCGAAAAAATAATAAAAAGTAATGGACGGAGGCGGAGCGCCGTATTATTTATGTCGGAGTCGTATCGCCTCACAATTTTTTGACGTATCCTGTCTGCACGGGCTTTAAGAAGTTCCCAGTAGATGCTCCGCATCGAGCGCGAGATTTCTGCCTTTGATATTACTTCGTCGCACATTCAGTGACGCAGCAAAATTCCGGCAGAAGACAACACGCGCATACTGAAGCAGAGTATGTATAGACTAGTGTCTGCCCTGTTCCATGGGCGCCGTCATGTTTGTTTATGATGACGCCATGACACAGTAAGGGGGCTGCACTTTTTCCAAGACCACGTTGTTTTTTTTAGAAACCTTCGCAAACATCGTAGTGCAAGTAGGTCAGATATGCGTAGTCACGAATCTCCCAGAACAACACCAATGCCAAGAGTACTGTAAAAGGTAACTATACTTCGTCTCATCCTACGATGGACTAAAGGCCAAAGCCACGGGCCGCAAGGCCCAATCATGTTGCAAGCTAAAATATGACACGCTTAGCATTGGTTAGGGGTGGACGAATGATCCTCCGAGTCCAAAAGCGCTGCATCATTTTTCTAGCTTCGACACTGCAAAGAGCCTGTATGACATAGCTTTCTTTGCTAAAATTGTTGAGTCACTCAGTGCTATTCAATCCAAACTACCGTCCGCCCCTCCCCATTAGTGATTCGAGGCGCGGATGCTGATACGCGCATCGAAGCGAAATACCACGGAACTTGTAAGTGGCTCGTGATTGGATCTGGCGGTCCGTAGCTTCTGCCTTTAGTCCATCGTAGGGTGAGACGAAGTATAGCTTATTTTATGCGCAACCCTTCTCTTCGCAAAAGCGTGCATTTGAGATTATTATTTCCCATTTTTGTCGCTGGGCGGCTAGGATTTCGGACACTGTTTTATAGTCGGTGCCAACTTAAAAGTTCAACGGACGCTCCTTCAACTTCTTTCCACTTTAGCAGAGCAAACGCTGGAGGGGAAGCCGCCTCCTCTCTGAGCGTTCGCTGCTAAAAAAGAAGGAGGTGCGAGGAGCTTCCCCTGGGTTCTTGACCTGTCACAGTCTGTAGTGGGTTCTTATCCTGTCAACTACTGTAACGGCGTGCGTAAATCCGAATCGAAGCTAGTTAGTTTAGTATCAAATTGAACTGTCCCTTGGCCAGTCAAACCAAATTAATATCACGGAATGGTTTCTGATGTTCTTTACTCCAAGAGGTTTTGTCAGACAAAATATAATGTAACAGACAACTAGCCAAGCACCCCGGAAATCCTCTTGAAAGGCCGGAACAGAAATAAGAACGCGTTTTCTTGATAAGGTTCCCTCTGCGGCAAATCCGCATTTTTTTTTTTTTTTTTTTAACGATACGCTTAACCAGTCCCCATCCTCATGGGTTTCTGATCCGTTCCTGTAAAGTTGACGAACCGTTCTTACCACTATTCGCATAGTCAATGCGGTGTAAACTACTAAGTTAATCCCATCTTTAACTTTAAATGTTCATATCGATATCAACTTCGTCGTGCATCTGGCAGAATTAAGGCTCTTGTTACATAACCCCAATTGCTTATGCCAACGTGCATTCAACATCGTCACAGTTATAAAAAAGATATTTTAGTTATACTTATTCAAAATAAGTCATCAAGCTATTAGTGCATCTCACTTAACAATACCGTAGTCCCCGGAGTGCCAAAGAAGGAAAAATACATCAGCGTACCGAGCGAGACAGAAATGAGCCTTTAGTTATTTTCGGGAAGGGAGAGTCGTTAAATTCACCTTCACAAGCCACGAACGTGTAAAAGCTATTCATTACGCGTAAATGTTATCTTGCACGACATCTTATTTTACTCACCTATTGCACGCAGTGGTTTCACTCCGTTTACCTCCAGCATTGAAGATTCCAGGAGGGGAATCCAGCCATTCGGAAAGACAGGAGGCATATCAGCCGAAAAACATCGCCGACGCTCCGAACCACTCTGATAAGAAACAGTAAAGTACCTGAAGCACATATTATACACCTCAAATATGTAGGGTTTGAGTAGAAACGACGCCAGCAAGGACATCACAAAGCACAACGCTGCATTCACACTGGCACTCGAATCGCAACCGCGAAGCGTAACAGCTCGTTTTCATCATTAAGCGGCATGAGACTGTATTGGATCTTTAAGCTACCGCGTTCGCAGTAGCTTTGCAAACGCTGTGCAACGGCCAGCGTGAATACGGTGTTAGTGTGCGTTGCTCGCTGCTGCATTTAGGAAGCTTTAGTAAGGCAATGTATTAGGAAGAAAAGTTTTGTAGTCTAATGTTAAGGAAATATATAACTTAGACGGCATTTAGTGCTTGATATAGTGCAATAAAAATCAGCTTATCAATTTCACAACCAAAGTGCAAGCTATTGCGTTTATATTTTTTGAAGAATGGGAGTGCGATCCCCATTTACCGTGAATTTCACAAAATTCTTGAGAAACAAATGCTTCCTTGCATATCATATAAAAATACAACTTCTCTCGCAGTTGACCAACGCCGGGAAAGTGTTCATTCTTACAGGGTATGCACGCGCAGTAAGAATTTGTAGTTACAGATGTATAATAATCTACTACGGTTCATTTATAACTTGCATAATTTCATATTCGCAATCTCCATTTGTACATCAGGCAAAATCAGAGAAGTTTTAATTTGACAGTGCTCTGTCCACATTATTTTTGTTTCAATTTATGTTGCAGTTAATACGATTCAGGACTCTTACCTTGTTGCGTCTTCTGGGCGAATCATGGCAGATGTAAATCCACGCGATAATGCAGACCAGGCCGGCAAAAACAACTTGAACGAGCGGCGGAACATCGCAAGTGGCCAGAATAATATTCATGGTCGCGGCAACAAGATCGCGCTAAGTTCGACGGGAAGGAACAGTTGCCCCTGTCTCTACAAAACACACGGCGTCGCAGTCACCGCTCCCTGCAGGGTACAAAATGAAATTGGCGTCCGCGTCCCAGATCTAAGGGCTGAGTTTCGCCGCTGCATACCAACGATACCAATAAAAATACATAAAGCAGGCGAATCAAATTGAAGCAAAAGAAAATTCCAGCCTGACATACCTGTGTACTCGAACCAGTTTGGACAAGGTCAGCGGTGCTCTTCACCAGACGGAAAGAGATTTTTCTGTCTTATTCTCTATAAGGTCGAGCTTTGGTTTTAGGCCCCTGTCCAAATATATTTCAGTCAAGGACGAAGAAGGAATAAAACAATTAAAACTGGGACAGCACAAAACATCTTGAAAGATGTGTTGTATTGTCCCAAAAATTAATTGTTTTATTCGTTCTTCATCCTTGACTCGAACCAACAAGCTCTTCTCCCAAGCAAAAATATATATTAGGGTAAAAGCAGGAATTGCTAATCGCCCCACCCTGCCCATGGCCAAGGACATTTCACTTCATAAGCTTCAGAGTACCGGCACGTATCTTTCCCAGGATGAAAGCACTTTTTGTGTTTCATCCAGTGTTCCCGTTACTGCCAAAGCCACCCTGTCGATAAACCTTGGGCGCGCCCGTACTGAGACGCACATGCGTCTGTAGCAAGATGCTCGGCGGTGATTTCAAATCAAAACTATGTTACAACGATGATCCGTACGTAGAATGGCCTATAGATGTCACCACTCCACGAAATGCCAAGTGATTTAAACGTCCTCAAACGAGTTGCATAACACAATAAAAGACAGCATGCAGGCGAGCGGGTGAATGTGTGTTTACACGGCGGACTTGCCCCCGGACAATTCTCTACGCAATCGGTCATGTCACCTTTCCTGGGGTGAAACATAAGCCATGTTCGAGGCAAAACAAAGAAAGAAAAACAAAAACAAAAATTTTAAAAAACCACGCATTAACTAATTCGCAGACTACAGGAACGTGTCCGGGGAGAAGTTCTCGGGCCTGAGAAATGTTACAGGTGCCCTGAGGAGGTTTCTTGCATCGCCTTAAATATAGCGATAATTCACTCTACGGGCACTAAGCATCTCAGAAATCTAAAAGTCACAACGTTGCGCGGCCGATTTTCCTTTTAAATTAACAATCAAACATCGAACACATCGAGGTGATCTTCAGCGATGGGAGGTGCATTGTTCCGACAGTCAATATGACATGTGACCAAAGGAAATGCTACATTTTGTTGAGATTGCAAGCGCTGTTATTACAATATGTGTATGCTACTGTAGATGATAAAAACACATAAGAGTAGTCGAAAAATTTTAATATTTTATCGCGTCGAGGAAACAAGATATTGCAATAATTGTCTCAAAGTAAACTGGTGTGTTTACGTTCATACAGCCTCAAGTCAGTCTGCCACAACGAGCGACATTGTCTCTCAGCTGTAGATGGGCAACTTAGCCAGTGGGGCACAACCGCTAGCCTTGGGTCTTTAACGTGCACCACGCAGTACACGACCGCACGCCGGTACAATGCTCATCCAGATCGAAATGGGCAGAACCCAGCGGATTGAACCCAGGATACCTGGGTTCTGCAGCTCGACCCTTCGCGCCACGTGCTCGGAGGTTGTGTGCGCTAGCTCACTCGGCCACCGATCCCCCTATAATAAGAATCTCAGAAACAATGGAAAATGTTTTTTTCTTTTTTTTTTTTTTTGGGGGGGGGGGGGGTGGGGTGGGAGGAGAGGGATATGTCAGCTCTCGAGCGCGCGCTCGCCATGGGTTGAATCGTAGTCCGGGCTGTATGGACAACGAGCCGCGCACATCCCAGATAGCACTACGCGGTCTCTCCGCTTGGACGCGCGAGGATCCTTCGCTTGCGATTGACTGACATTGGTCCTGGTTTCGGAGCGCGCTCGTCCCATTGCCGGAAATGACTTCGGTGTGTTGCGATCTTCGATTGCCTTTTAAATAGGGAAATCGGCCAAGTGTCGTGATGATTTAGGAATTTTTATTATGGTTAGAGTCAGCAGAGTGAGTTAACGTCAAATTTAGGCGATCTCAAAAACATCCTCAGGACACTTTTATCGAGGGCAAACGTTATGAGATAGGTTCGCGGACCTGTCGTAATACGGTTATCGAGTTTTTAAATATTCCGTTCTCGCTTTTTCCTGGTCTGCCGAGGTCCGTGCCCGGTCCGCTGACTCGCCCATATTGAAAGGATCCAATAGACCGATGTCACCAAGTGTTCTGCGCATGTGTGCAACTGCCATTACTTTAGTTCACTGGCGGCAGGCCCCAGTGCACGAAACAGTTCCTGCCGTCTTGTGCTCTGCACACACAGAGCTATACGAGGTTTGTCGCACGTGCAGAAAGACTAAAGTTCCCTTGACGCCTTGCAGCAGCGGTGGCGTAGCGGAACAGGCTCGTGAGATTGGTCTATTGCGACAAACTGCTCGCGCGACAGCTGGCTGCAGAGGCCGTCTTTTTTCAAGTTTTTTTTTTTTTTTTAGCGTTTGTTTATATGGCTTTTGTTTGGTCGTGTTTTATGTAATGGTTGACACTAGTCGACACCTCATTGACCCGAATGTGTTTATATGTTATTTCTTGAAATTACTGTCTACGTCCCAGCACGCATGTGAAGAAGCTTTTAACAAACATGGTGTTTTACGGCCTTTTGATTGCAAAAGGCAGATATAGTTTCTAACGTTTCAAAACAGGAACCTACTTCGAAGATTAGAAACACAAATTCAAAATGTATTTAATACAGAAGGTTAAAGTAATTCTCTAAAAAGCCCAGTCGATATCATAGGACAATAACATATACGTATGCAAGCCAATTGATTTAGCAATGAGCGCTAATACAACGCGAAATCGCGGAGTCATTCTTGGCTATAAATATGAGTGAAACATGGAACTTATATTTTGTTTCAGGAAAAAGTTAGATGTGCTCAGATTTCTCTTTCTGTTTGGATTTATACGTTTACTTATCTCGCCTTTTTGAAACAATGTTTATTTTGATTGAACTTAATTATAAATTAAACAGGCAGATGCTAAGCGAGACCAATATTCAATGCGTTCAAGAGTAAAATGGTGGGAAAATTGATTGATTTTCTAAATTAAACATTTATGTTTCAAAACATGCTTATCGCTTCGGAGCATTATGATTTAGGTGGACTGGATGATTTAGGTGACGTTCAATTAGTTCCACACATCTATGTGACACCCAATCAAACATCTGTGAATGTTTATTTTTCAGATGTGGTACATATATTCCATATTATCAAAATTATTTGCCATGAACCTTTTGGCGATTTTATTGAGGGAATCTGTGCGCAATTTTTATCCGAAGGCTGAGTGTTCGTCTCCATTTTTCTTTTTATTGTCGCATTTTGGGCACTTCACAGGCGAGCCTGATGATTTCACACTCGAGCCTGTTTCTGCGCACGATGTGCGTGCTGAAGGCCTGTCAATGAAGGATGTTTATCGTATAGGCCAAAATAAACCACAACTCTGTTCTGCTCTCTAGCTGAAAAGTGAGGAGAATTTAATGAGTATGTGCTGTCTTTTTTGGATATCATGCATCCCTTGCCGTTAGCTGTTCCACGAAACTAGCTGCTAAATAGATTTCGACTCATATTTATTCATTTTACTTATTTACAAGTACTGCTGATCCCTAGTTATGAGGGATCGTAGCAGGGCGGAAAAACAAAACAAAGGATATGAAAGGACACAGGAGTTACATCAACCGGAACACAATGAGGAAAACGAATCCACTGACAAAGTCTTGATCTTTGATCTTTAAAGCTGGGGTCACACTGCTCATACGTCATACAAAAACGTCTGCAAATACGAGTCCCCACAATATCCGTGATTCGAATGCCGTGTGCCAAATTTTCTCCTAGAGCTCTTTGCCATGCGGCATTCGAAGCACGAATCTCGCGGCGACTCGCGTTTGAATATGTGTGCAGACTGTCTTTTGTACGACGTTTAAGCGTTGTGACCCCGGCTTAAAGGGAAACTGAAACCGTCCTTTATCTGAGGAAAAAACACTTAAATCATCTTCATTTAACCTCCAGGATCACGAATATCAAGATCACTTCTTAATTTGGTGGACGGAAGAACTAACTTTCAAAGCACCACTGAAGCCCTTCCTTCCCGGAGCTTGACGTCATATTAGGGGTTTTTGGAATCCCCGCTCTCGCGCCTTTTCAGCGCCTATCAAATCTATGCACACGCAGTCCTGCTATGCTTAAAAAGGTCAGAAAAAGACGTCACAATGGGTGTTAGTGAGGGGGGATATGCCTGGCAAGCTGGCAATTGCATGGTGTGCCGACACGAGCGACACGCGCTTGGTGGCCCAAAGATCTTAGTATGACGTATCCACTCGTCGGAGGTTTTCATGTTTTCTCGCGTTTAGTTACACCTTCGGGGAGAAAGAACGCGATAATCAGATTCACAGGAAAGAAATTCTTTAGAATTCACCTCTAATTTTTTTTCAAGAACCTCTTTAGCTTTCCTTTGAAGCAGAAGTCACACTGCTTGTACATCATGCAAAAGACAGTCGGAAAACATCAGACACCGCAATATCCTTGGTTCGAACGCCACGTGCCGAGTTTCTTTTTAAACTTATTGCCACGCGGCATTCGAAGAACAGATCTCGTAATGAGTTGCGTTTGAATGTGTCTGCAGACTGTCTTTTGTATGGCGTATAGACCTTTTTCGTGTACTGTCGTCCCCAACCAGCTAATAGGCATATCCAGTATGCGGGACGAAAATAAAATAAAATGTTTCAGTCTGTATATAGTAAAAAAATTAGATTGGAGGCGAAACGACAATGGGTGACAGTTACGCTGAAATCCTAAATGTCTTCTATTGGCGTGGCGACGGCAAACCAATGTTTTCGCCCATACTGGAAGTGACGACAATTCAAGATGGCGGCGCCCTTGTGAAAAAGGTTTATACACACTGTAAACACGGGTTTTTCTATTGGATAGGAGATCCAACAATCCCACCTCTAGCGGTAAGCTTCAGCATTAAAAAAAAAAAACGCCAATTTTTGTTTGTTTTTGATCTCAGAAATCGAAGATTAGGATTCGTAGACCACTCCCCGTACGACCAAAGCACTCTTCAGAGCGAAGCGCGCGCGCTCAGACCGTGCGAGGCGAGGTTCAAGTTATTTGTTATGCTGTGTTAGCAAACACCAGGCTTTGGGGAAAACAAGCTCGATAAAACGCCCCCTATAATTCGATCTCTATCACTCTAAGAAAAATGAGTACGCTATGTACTCCAAATAGCGTTTCGGAGGCTTTTACTACACCAACGGGTGAGTGACTAGCCTTTGGGCGAAGTGACGACCCTCAATCTCTGTGGATTGACCACCATTCTTCAAGTGACAACAGGGGTGGTCCCTTTCGAATCTGATGTTAACGTGCAGGCAGTCGTAAATGGTATTATTAACTTATATAACTACAGAAATACTATAAATTATGTTCTTCGTTAGCTTTCGTGATCTCTTAGAGGGATACTACAACGAAATTTCGGCGCTCATTTTTTGGTTTATATGTGTTCAAAAGAGCAGTATCACATGGAACGTACCAATATCTTGTTAAAAAACTCTCGAAAATGAATTTTAAAACGAATTAAACGATTAGCAAAGAGCACCTGGTGGATGTCGCTAACGCCTCGTTTGTAATGCTCGTCTAGGAACCTTGACATCTAGTGACGGAGGTTGTCTCGTCTCCGGCCACGACGAGAGAAGGGGGGAAGGAGGAACTCCCCTTTTCCCGAGAATCCCTTTTGTGTGTCGCAGAAGTCGCTATTGTCCCCCGAGAAGATTATAGAAGATTAACCCGTCACCCAAAATTCGTACAAAAGCAGCCGCTTCGGTGGCTGGAACGACTAGGTCATCCTCTCGACGTCAGCCTCGCCGTAGCTTTGCTCGTCTTGAGACGACCTACGTCACGATTGCGTTGGATGTCACGTGCTCTAAGCTGGGCCTTCTCCGAGCGCTTGCCAGAGTGGGCCGTTTATAACGCAAAATACAGCCACCAGGATCAAAATACAAACGTGCGATTGTTATTTACGGATATTGTGGATCATATTCAACCTATTTTTGAACACGACGGGAATATTTCAAATTTCGTTGAAGTATCCCTTTAAGATCGGCCAAGTTCCCGTCTGTTGGGAAATTTGCGTAAATTTGTAGAATACAAGTTTTGTCGGCGCGAGCAGCACCACTGGTTCTCAAGAGCTGGGCCTGGCTTGGCATCAACAACAACGAACTACCCGTTTGGTTTGTCGTGAGTGTTTGCCGAAATGAGGTAAACCCGTACGAAGATGTCAGATATGGCCCTGATATATTTTATATACGGCCAGTCAAATATGGCCATACTCCGCCATATATGGGAGCAAATACGCGTATTTCGCCATGTAAGTGGGCAAATACTGCCAGATGTGGCCGCCCTTACGAAAATGGCAGAGCTGGACTTATAAAAAATATAAAAAAAGCAAATATGGATATATAAAAAATTGGGCAGATCTGGCCATATCAAGCACATCAGTTTATATAAGCCTTATCTAGACAGATCTGCCCAATCTTTTATATATCCATATCTGGGTCTTCCAAATAGAGGTATATCTGCCTCCCATATCAGGGTGTTTTTTTTTCAGATTTCTTTTAAAAAAAAGTTATGAAAGCTACACTTATGCGGTTTCTGGGAGTGAGTTATACGCCCAGGGGGACGTTACGTGGGGGGGCTAATCTTTGCGATTACTCGGCTAATTAATTAAAATTCACTAATTAACTTTTCAATTAGTGAAAATAGAGATACGGTTCCAATAAGAAGCTTGCTGGGCGTCGTCTAAAATCCCTAAATCAGTCATTTTCACAAAGTCTTTTAGCGCGTGAGAAGCGCACTAAAGTTACCACTCGTGGAGCAGGTACAAGGCTAGCGGTTTTGGTAAGGCGCCGGCGCAATTTTTCTGTCTCTTATCTAGCCCCAGCCTTGTACCTGGACCACGAGTGGTAACTTCAGCGCACTACTACGCTTCACACGCGCTCAAAGTCTCTAAAAATTACTGTTTCAGGGGTTTTGGACGACGTTCAGCAAGTTTCTAATTGAAACCATGTCTATTTTCACTAATTAAAGGTTAATTAATGAATTTTAATTAAATAGCCGACTTATCGCAAAGATTAGCAAACTACATAACGTTCCCCTGGGCGGATAACTCACTCGCACAAACCGCATCAGTGTAGTTTTCACGGTTCCTTTTAAAACAATTCTGCAAAAAAAAGAAAAAAGAAACGGTATTTACCATGCTGGTGGTTGAATCTTCGACCCTCCACAGCGAGAGCAATGGTAAACTCTGCTGCGCTCGGCTGTAGCAATTACCCGGCATCCCGACGATCGTTTCGTCGGCATGAACCGCGAGACAGAGTGACAGAGTGTCCGTCAAGTTAGAGAAAGTACGAGCGGGAGGTAGGGATACGTCCGCGGTTGACCGAGTTTGCGGCACGCATCTCCATAGCGGCGAGCAACTGCACTTTTCTACCGTTGTTTACGTTCGCGCACGCCTTTGCATCGGCTTTTGCCCATTCGTGGAGCACTCTAAAAAAAGTCCGTGCGTCTACTTTCCCGCAAAAGACTCCGAGAGCCAATCACCGTAACTTAGGGAGGCAGCTCAGCGAATGACGATGCCGAAACATATGTTTAGACCAAAAAACGCAGTCTGAGTTGTGACATTAAGCAATGCAAAACGTCACGCTTGCATTGCTTAATGTCGCAACTCAGACTGCGTCTTTTGGTCTAAACATACGCTTCGGCATCATCATTCGCTGAGCTGCCTCCGTAAGTGGCGGTGATCGGTTCTTCGAGTGTTGTGCGGGAAAGTGGACGCACGGGCATTTTTTAGAGTGAGTAGATGCCCTGTGCCTATTGTTACATACCGCCGGTTCCCCGCTTCGAGCGCACTTTCGGGGCTCCCGGCCTAGTGGGGCGATTGTCGCGCCGCGAGCCCGGCCAGCCGGCGATCGGTCGGCGGCGGCCCCGTGTGCAAGCTCGCCGAGACGCCGCCGTCAGGGGATCGGTTTGTGCCGTCCGCGAGACGGTAACCCTTGCAAGGAGCGAAAGTATGTAGGCAAGCCGGTTAGAAAACATCATAATATAAAGCCTTGGTCAATGAGAGTTGTCCGTTATTTGCTTTATCCTCATCTCAGGGTTGAGAATATGACGATAACCTAGCGTTGTTTACCAGTACTTCGCAAAATCATAACAATCTTTCTACAAGCGACTCGTAAAGCCGTTCGCCAAATTTTAGAACGGATAATTAAGAGTCTTTGTTGTTGTTGTTTTTTGGCGACACGTCAAAACCTTTGTCGGCGGCATATCGAAACTTTCTGCTTGTAGCGCAATCGCTGCAATGCCGATACATTCTGCAAACTTATTCTCCCGGCTGCCAGGAGATAGACACGGCCTAAAGCTAGAGGTAATCTGGAAGAATACCTTTAGGAGAACGATCAATTGTCGCGAAGTAGGTTGCAGCGCACTTGCGTTGACGAGACGGGACTTGAATGGTGTAATCCGAGAGGGATGTCGACACGGCCACGCAAAACCTCAAACACAAAAACGAGAAGGAATATTCAACACGATCTAGCACAAGCTGTCATTCGTAGAATTGAATACTAAACGCATCACCAGAAATTCTTGGGCTTCTTTGAAGAAGCTTTGAAGAAAAAGCAGACATCCGTAGCAGCCACGCAGGCCGAATTCACACGCCAAAATAGGTCCGGCTAAACGCAATCCGAGATAGCCAACGGCTAATGCGTAATCCGTCGAACCGTACGCGACCACGTACCTTCTAACACGCTTTCAGCTTAGGGAGAGAGAGAAAAGGAGAGGAGAGGCCAAAACGGGTGTGCACGAACAAAAGGCTTATCTTATGGGGCCACAGCGAGGGGATGATGGGCTCCAGGCACCTGCCTGGAGCCCAGCATTTATTTGAACTAAAAGGAGCGGTGTACGTTGTTGTTGTTGATTGTCACTCCAGGTACCCGGAAATGGCGTTGCTGGACAGAGGCACGTCATCTGTGGCCGTCATTCAACGCCTGAGAAGAATATTCGCCCGACACAGGATTCCAAAGACTGTGGTTTCGGACAATGGGCTCCAGTTTTCATCTGGTTCGTTTCAACACTTTGCGAGGACGTACGGGTTCAAGCACGTGACAACCAGCCCTCGCTACCCGCAAGCAAAGATGAGGTTGGCCGTATAGTAAGGACTCTAAAACTGCTCTTGAAGAAAGCAGAAGACCCTTACCTTGCGCTGCTGAACTACAGGAGCACCCCTGGGCGTACAGGTTTGAGTCCAGCAGAACTTCTTATGAGCCGACGACTTCGCTGAAGAGTGCCTTGCGCTCCGTTTTTACTCAGACGTTGCACGGTAAACTCTTCTTGGAAGAAGAGAGATGAGGAGTGTAGGCAGAAACAGAAAAAGTATTTTGACAAGCATCCCGCGGCCATACCCTTGCGTAGTCTTTCTGCGGGCAACCAAGTGTGGCTGAGCGGCAGAGGTGCTACGGCTACCATCCTTCGTCCCGGGAACACACCAGGGTCCTACTGGGTCAGGACAAAGGACGGCACCTTCCGCAGGAACCGCCGTCACCTGTTCCTGCTGCCGGACAACAATCCTGGTGCAGAGCCAGAGTGTCAACATCCCGCCGAGCCCGCGGACAAGACCACGAATGATGAAAGCAAGTCTGGTGAGACCACGCCGCCAAGCGAGCCTTGCATGTCCGATCATCCGTCGGCCAGCACTCAACAGACTGCCCCAGCGGGTGAAACCGGGTCACACGGTGTAACGACGCGACCTGGAGGTGTTGTAAAGATTCCTAAAACACTTGGAATTAATGGCTGGTTTGTTTATGACAAAGAACGATTTGTTATGTTTTCCTACCATAACGCGCCGACAGGCCGATTCCTCGCCAACTGCTATCACTTGTCACATGGCCCGAATCATATGTATATTCACGGGTGTTTGAATGAACGAGACTGTTCTTTGCTCTCCCATAACGGCTCGTCTGACAGCACTGACAGTACTCGAAAGTTTCGCGAGAAGTCTCGTGGTCTTTCCTAGTGGGTTAGTTGGCTTTGTTGAGTGCGCTTCTCACTGCACACTGGTGTACTGCAGTGAAGCAACAATGGCAAGCTTCACATGCCATGTGAAGCCCATACCTGCAGAACCGACACTGCATTTCTTCGCTGAGGCCGGATGTGGCATTTTATGTCATTGTTTGTTTACTGATCGTATTGCAGGCACTGCAGCCGTAGAAATGTTTCCATCAGTAAAATAAAAAAAAGAACGCCCCTTCGTCGCTGTGCCCTTCCTCTTTGTCTCCGTCACTGGCATATAGGCCAGACGCTGACTGGATACCAATCACGCACCATGGGCGCGGCGAGATTGTATTTCTTGACTTGGAGTGCAGCGAAAGCTAGCAGCGCATTGTCACTAATTGTCACAACTCTGAGAGGTGGTGATCTTGCTTGGTAGCACGTGCAGCGAGAGCAGCAACTGAAAGCTACGTGCTCAGACTCGCAGCCCTCACTTCGGTCCATGCTAACCATGGGATTTAGCACCAGATCCGCGGGCTTACCGCAGACTTGCGGCCTTGTCCGTAAAGCTGTCAAGGTTAGGCTATGTGCACATATCTCTGGTCAGCGGACTTGGTTTCATCATAATTTAGACTTTTAGACATGAGATATAAAATATTGGACAACACGACACAAAGTTTTTTTCAGAGGTTTGTCGCGTTGTCCTATCTTTTATATCTCCGTGTCTCATGGTGTCGATTACGATGCATAACAGGGCGTGAAAAAGAAAAAAACTGTTTGCATAAGTGCTTGTGAAACTCGAGATTTGCTCCGAGCTACCGTTTTCCAGAAATACCTTTCACGACGTGATATATATGTGACATTTTAAACGAACTATAATCAAGGGCGATTTGATTTCTGTGGAAATGATTCAATCAATCGAAAAACTCTCGCCAAAAACGACGGAGCCAGCACGGTTCCTTCTCAGCTGACGGGTATGCAACATCGTCTTCTATATTGTCAATGTTCGAGCATAGAATCCGATTAAAAGCAACAAAGTTAAAGCAGGGTGCAGGCGAGCTGGTTGTATATAGACATTTTGGAGATCTGTGTAGTGTTGTCCTCCTTGTCCCCACTCTCCAGGGTCGAAATGTCTAGAACCTACGGCTGCGATGAAATATTTTGTTTTGCTAGTAGGGTCATCGCTGCGACTATGCGCGTCAAAAAGACAAATACGACAGAGAACACAACACAATGTAGTGTCGTCTTTAGCGTTTTTCTTTTTTTTTTTTTCTTTTAGAGCGCAGCTCTTATTTTATGTTTACAGTTGAGAAGAAATCCGCTGCCGCAGGAGCTGATTCGCTTCTGGCAGCGGCGGCGACGAGCGCGTTGTGTTTACATCTATTTCCTTCGAGCGGCGGCGGCGGCGCCGGCTGGGGCAACGGTTCCTGTAACGCCCTGTCACATATGACAAGAAGGCACGAGAGTTCCCACCTCGGCTGTCTCACACGGGCGTTGCTGCTCCCTGGAGAACACGTACTCGTGACGTTGGCAGCGTCGCGCTGCGCAAGGGTGTCACTTCCGGTCAGCGAAACGCCTCGTTCGGCGGCCGAAATATATAGGTCCTGAACCAATACGGCTCGCCGCCGCGTTTTCCGCCCACCGTTTCGCCCCAGCGGCAAAAGCTGTGCGGATTCGCTAGCCTATCCGCTAGTGAAAACTACCATTAGGCGCCCGTTTCCGGCTTGAGCGGCGTCGCCGTCGGCGTCGCCGTAGGTGTAACCGTCGGCGTAACCGCAGTGACGTTTCGGCATGGTGACGTTTCGGCACCATGCCGAAACGTCCGCGCGGGGTCACGTGACGTCACGGGGGTCGCGTGACATCAGGGGGTCCCCTTTCGCACGTGCCATGTGATGGCGTGCATTATAGTGCTGCTATGACATACTAAAGATCAGAACTTCAATGCGCTTTTGCCTGATCAGCGACTTCAAATTGTTCGCGAGCGGGTCACAATACCACGTGCTGTTAACACTGAATGCCTTCGGAATGTAATGTCCAGTTATTGGTATTTTATGCTCCCAGAAGTCCGTGAGCACAGCCTTGCCCTGCGTCGCTACCGCCCTGAACGTCTTTGGTATTGGTGACGAAGTGTGCCTCCACTGATTGCTCGCCCGCTTGGTCTCTGGCCGGGCACAGTGCATTCATTCATTCATCCCTGGTGAGAGCGCGTCGAAGAAAATCATTTCTCTGGTTCATAGCGTCGGAGCATCACCTCGCACTTATCCAGACGGCGCTCCTTAAAACAAAATGTTTTTTTGGTTGCCACGCGATTCAAAATGGCGTCAGAAGACTGCCCAATCATTATTTGGCTACAGTCACGTATATTTTTAATAAAGCCAGAAAAAAAAAGCAATTGATAGAAACCGAAATACCAGCGCAAAGTAATGGCGTTACATGTCCACTAGAGAGGAGGGAGGAAAGTCAAGCTCACGAAGGGGAACTCCTCACTAGCAGTAATGCAGCCAGTCGACTCTGGATCAGAAAGTCTGCTACAAAGGCACACCCCGGGCTCGAAGTCGGGAAGAATCACGCAATGGCCAAATTCGCAACTTAAAGAAGTCGTACGCACACATATTCAACACCAAGTACGCACTTCGGAGTTGACGGTTGCGGGTGTTTCAAGCTATTACCAGCACGTGTTCGTAAGGCGAGCGATATCTTCAGCCAGGAGAAAGGGCGACGACTCGGCGACGTCTTCGTGCGAGTGGGCTTGGTTACCGGGCGTGTCGTACGAAATAAATCAAAATTGTTTTGATCGATAAAACGTTCTTTATTGAAGTTAGAAAGATACGCCGGTATCGCGAACAGCAGTTCTAAAGTCGAGGTCCCACGCCCGTCGTCCGCCGCCATCGCTTAGTCCGTTTCGTCCAGTAGTCCTGCCTGCGACTAACACACTACCTGCCCGGCTCCCGCGATCTCGCGATACGACGCCATGTTGTGAAGTGAATGTATTTCCGGTAGTCTGCAAACTTTTTTTTTTATTTTCGCTAAATGTATTTGAAATTTTTTAGAAGCCGTAAAAATGTGCTTCAAACATATTCTAATTTAATATTGAGTTTCGGCCTTGGATGCCTCACGACTTTGATAATATTTTGTGATTGTGTCTGAACGGCACATTACCGCGGAGACGAAGGTGAGCGCCAGTCAAGCCGGCCAGTTCTCGATCGCTAATTTACGGGAGGAAAAAAAAAAACGAATTTTGAGCCGCAAATTGTGTTTTGGGTGGCTGGTCTGTCATGTCATGTACAAATAAAAACCTTAGCGGGCATAAATATCCTATCAGTGTCCCTTTAAAGCGATCATAAAATGGATTTTCGGTTAGGATGAATTGGGATTTTAGTAATCGCATATCGTTTAGTGCGCCAAAATAAAACTACTGTACGAGCGTAGAAAACCTAATGCCTGATTTTCGTCACGAAAATGCGAAAATATAATGGACTATTTCGTACCCCCTTTCCTTCGAAAGGTCTCCGCCTTTTCACTGTGATGCATCCGTGGTGCCCAAACACGTCGACCGAGCCCAGCTCACTCATTGGACACGAGCACTGCGTCACTCGGACGTGCGCGCTGGTCAACAATCAATCCGTTCGGGGCCAATGAATGCCGTGACGGCACTCATTACCACTTAAAAATGACAGGTTCCACGGAGTGCTTAAAAAGCACGGTGGAAGCTTGGAGTCATCACGTCCGGTGCCCAAGCACGTCACGACCACGTAATTTCTCATTTCGCTTTTGAGCGAGGATTAAAGCTAAGGAGGAACAAGTTGAAAAATCATTTCATGGTCGCTTTAACACGGCGTCACGCTGCTCATTAAACATACAAAGGCAGTCTGCAAAAAGGAGTCACCGCAATATCCGTGGTTCGAATGCTGTGTGAAACGTTTGTCCTTAAGCGCATTGCCATTTGGCATTCGAAGCACGGATCTCGCGGTGACTCGCGTTCGAATCCGTATGCAGACTATATTTTGTATGCTGCATATACAATGTGACTCCTGCTTTACTGACTTGCGTAAGTTAAAGCCCCTTGATATGTTTGCGTTTGTCTTCATTGAGACGTACGTAGTTCAACTACTCTATACTCAAGTTAGTTTAACTACTTTTCTGAGTAGTTTAATAACTTTTAATTACATTTGTACTTCGTTGATTAGGAGTTTACTTTAATTAATTTTTCCGAGCAACTTATACTCAAAGTGCAAATTACTTTTGAACGTTAGTGCTAGGTTCGTTGGTCGACATACATTCCTGCACAAAAATAAATAAGATGGAAGGTCAGCTGATATTTGCCAAGAGGGGGAAGCATGGGGCGCATAGGCAGGGTGTGTGCGTCTGTGTGTATAGGGGGGATGGGAGGGAGGGAGCGGTTTGGAGGGCTCGAAACCCTCTAAAAGTTTTACGAGCCCCCCACTGCAACAACCCTGCTACAAGGAGCGGGGAGCGGACAGACACGTCGCAAGTGAGGCCCAGTAAAAGAGGGATTTTGGCCGAAGTCTGGCATTTATTTGTGTCCCGACGCTCAGGGAGACTTGGCGTATCTAAAGAAAGGGCTTGTCCCCACTTCCCCCAACGCGGAAACTCTCGCCCACTACAGGATGTATAGACACTGCAACCTCACCCAAATGAGTAAACGAAATGCAGCACCTGCTCTGAAGCCCATCTGGTGCTCCCGTAGTTTGTGCTGTACCTGAAGGATCGCGTGCTAAAGGGCAACTCAAAGGTGACCGCTTTGCGGTGCCTTTCCTCCTAAAACTCAGAATATGCAGGTCTTTCAAGATTCGCATATAGTTAGAGAAACCTAATACTTCCCCCAACAAATTTGCAAAAAAAAAAGAAATGTTGATTTGAGAAGTACTTTAACCATATAGTACTTTAAGTACTACTTCAAGTAGGATTACAAAACGCGTACTTTACTTGAAGTACAATCTCTGAGAATGTACTTGTACTTTACTAAAGTAATTTTTATGGCAGTTTCTGAAGAAAGTAAAATTCCCGACTATAAAGTACATTCCCCAATTTTGAAAACGAAAAATGATGTTAACTCAGCATAGTTGTAAACCCGAGACTGGCGATACGGACAAGGGGCAAACATTCTCGGGTTTACAACTATGCTCAATTTACACCAGCTAGCCTGCACCCTCGCCATTGCTTCAAAAAATGGTGTATCGTCATTTGAAAACGCACTATCGCCTTTCGAGACGTCATCTGGTAATTTCTCGAACTGAAGTAATCGCGGCTATAAGACAGATAAAAATAAGTGCATTATAAGTGTAGTGTGTTAAATAGTTCGTTAGTAAGAGTAAAACAACGACTCTGTGGCGACTTGACTTTTTCCAATATTTGCCGCCATTTCCGAAAGAAACTGACGCTTTTCCGATTACCCCTGGAGAAATGCATACCAGATAAATTACAGTAAAAAAAATACGGTGTGAAAAGGCGTCATGAAAGATTATACAAAAGTATTTGTACTTTACTTTAAACGTATGTTGTATTTATAGCACTTCAAGCACATTGCGCCCGGAGTACTTACGATGCTTGAAGTACATAACCTGTTATTGACCTTGTATTTTACTTCAAGTACTTTTTAGATGTACTTTACGCAACCTGTAAACAAGCAAACACTGTCTGCAAGATCAAGGTCAGACAGCGCTGAACCTCAAAGTAGAAATTATACATCCGCACTACATCACTGACCAGAAAACAAAAAGTACAAATCAATTAATCACGCAGAATCGGAACCAGCTATTAAAGCATTTATGTGGAAAAACAAGCCGCTTTAAATTTGGCTAGCAGAATTTGGCTAACGAATCACATGTATCTACTTTCTGGTTACTATAAAAAATATGAAAGTAACTTCAAACATAATTCGCTACTTTGTTACGGTAGTTAGTAATTTACTCAATTATTTTCCATTTCAGTAACATAACACTCTACTCAAATTAATCTTGTGGCCAGTACTCAGTAACTTAACTTAATAACTTTTTTATTAACTTGTACATGTCTGCTTTCAAATAGCATCAGATGCGCCCGAGCACGAGGCCCGTGTTTCGAGCTGCTTTTGGAAGCTAATGGCGGCGCCTTGGAAGCGAATGCCGGCGGAGTTCCACCTTGTGGTACGTGTCTTGCGCGTTTCCACAACAATGGTTGGCGGTACTTGTAGGCGTGAATTTCTTCAAGGGACTTCAGCGTAAGTTACATTGGTATCCACTGGCGGACAGTTTGTGGTACTGCAGACTATTGTGAATCATCTGGTGCACCGCACTATGAATAACGTTCAACCAATAGGGACACGGCGTTTTTGATTTTAGTTAAAACTTTTTAATTCTGATAGCGAATACGTCATCGTCGAAGTGTGAGCTTGCCTGGAGCGAGGCGCTTCAGTCAGACTTTACCCTACGCTTTGATAATTGTTGAACTACTTGGAAACCTATCGACGAGACATACAGGTGCCGCCATACTGCTTCCATATTTTGCGATGATTATCTGCGGGGTTTTTGCCCTCTTTGATCAAAAACCGGATTTCTGAGCGCTGCTCTTCCCTGGCGCACGCATTCAAGGTCGACGACCATGTTTAAAGTGTTGGGGTCTCGTTACATTTTCCAGCAGAACGCTGTGGCGGCGTGCAGAGCCTATATAAATGGAGGGTCAAGCAATATGTGAAGCACAGCAGTTAATTTTTAGATTTTGATTTTGTATAACTCAAGTGCGGTTAATTTGGAGTCTGCCTTGTATTTTATCATCCTTGTTACTGCGGCCTACAAGGTGCTGCTGCCTTAAAGCCCGCTTACTTGCGTTTGGCAACGACGGACTGAGTCAAGACCGGTTTTTAGACCTCTTGTGGAGGCCTACGACTGGCTGCGCAGCGATGCAAGCGGTCGTGTAAGCCGTCAAAAGAGGCTTAAAAACCGGTCTGGTCTCAATCAGTCTATAGTCAATCGCAAGTGGGTGAACGGGCCTTCACTATTCATTAAGCTCTCGGGAGCATCTCTTGATTATCGTAGTGTGGTTTCACGAAACGCCTTTTTACGGTAAGTTGAGTGCTACCGTGCTGCTGAACAGCCTTCGCCATTTTCCCTTATAGTTTGGATGTAGGCGATCCGTTACTGGCGTCGCTTTAGGTGAGGGTGGTAACGCACAAGCCTGATGAGTTATTCCATCAATGACCGAATTCAACAAGTACGATCACAAATGCATTTATTTTAATAAACCCAGACTTACTTCGCTCTGTTTTCCTTAGGAGCCGTGGTGACGGCGTTCGTCGTGGCCATTTTGGCCGCCGACGTGCCGTCTGCTCAATCGCCAAATGGCCTCAACTCTGAACAAAACTCAACATGTAGAATTATTGAGTACATAGGGCGATGATTCTACATGACGCCTATTAGTCCCGCAAGTGCTGCGAGCCACAACGCTAGAGATAAAGAACCCGAACTGGTTAAAAAAAGAAAAACACACTGTCTGCGCTGATACGAACAAATAGGGCAAACGTTTCCGACATCAATTCCGCCAAGATCCTGAGCTGGAAATAGGAGTAAATACTAGGGGTGATACTTACGTTTTGCCTCCTAGGCTGGAGCGTTTTTATTCAGTCATGGAATTGAAAGGACGCTACATTCGAATGGAAGTGTGGATTCTCCCCTTTTTCGGGATCACATTACTTTCCAATAGAATTACCACCGGCGATGAAGCACTTCCGCTACCGGTGCACTACTCTCCGCATGCTGTCATAGATGACCGAGGGCGGCTGTTGGCGACACCAACGGCACTCTGCATCTGTAAGCTCGTCGTCGTACGCAAGCCCCGCATCCTTTAGATGCTCCTTTATCTTGGAAAACAGCCAAAAGCCTAATAAAATGAAATCCAGGCTGTAAGGCGATTGAGGCAAAATATCTTACAGTTGCAGCTCCAGGGCGGCGATGGTCTCGCCGACAGCCCCCCTCGCTCATCTACGACGGCGTGCGGAAGAGCATCGCAGCCGGTTGGGATTATATTGAAGAGTTATGCACTACTGGAAAAACGTAGACTCCAAACTTTCATATGAATGTGTTATCTTGCAATTTCATCACTGAATAAAAAAGTTACAGCCTGGGGCACAAAACTTACTGATCACCCCTCGTATAACTTGAAACCGCCCTATGGGGAGCGCAAGTTCATCTGCGACTTGCACAGGGGTGGCGATGATGTCAGAACGACGAGCTTTTATTGGCTGATTAAAAAACGTTATGGGTAAACCTTAAGGCAACTAGCATTGACGTCTACTCACTCTTTTTTTATTCAGAGCCAATCAGAACTCGGAGTAGTTCTGACGCTACCCCAACCCGTGCTCTAGAAGCAGACGACCTGGTCTTCGCATTGAATGCACTCATATTCTCATAGACGTTCACTGAATAAATGCTTGGGTTGCATTTGTACACATTGGCGAGAACAGTTGCTAATGTCTAAACACACCTTAATTTGTTTTTCGGGAGATCCTTTTTTTCTGGAAAATGTTTACAGTATCAATCCCAAAACTGCCACCAGAAAAAGGTATGTTAGAACCTGGAGTTCCGATACTGAGGTGTACACGTCAGGGAATTGCGAAGTGGAAGCACACCGACCATCGGTACTGCACTTGCTCTGTAAATACAGGGTCAACCCAAGTTGAATGGTGGTAACCAGTTGGCAACCAATTCCCTTTCTAACTTGCCCTCGCCAGAGAACTGCGAGATTTCCGGAAAATGAGCCCCTTGCCGTTCTAATCCTTGCGTATGCTCGATGAGATTCATGTCAAGGTCACTTTTGAGTCTATTAGCACTATTCAAAATGTATATAATGTCACATTGGTGTTCGTGAATTATAACTTTTCTTATTTTTCTTTTTTTTCTGCTAAGTGTTGCAACCAGACGCTTGGGTTCAGTCACAACTCAATTTTGACTTTTTTTTTGTCCTAGCTCCTCAGGCTATTTTCGTCTCTAATCAAAAATCCATTTAATTATTCATTCATATCTTTTAGCAATTAAATAACTAGAACGGGTAATATCCCAGTATTTTTTTTTTTTCAAGGTACCCTTTTAAATACAAGACAGCGCACTCTAAAAAAAGATACCGTTGCGACGTTTTACCGATTCTTCGTTCCCTTTTCAATAGGAATGGCAGTTTTTACATTGGGCAAACCTTAAATCGTAGTCCCCACAAATATAAAAAACACACTCGGCGGGCGTTCTCAAGACAGTGTCTTGGGGGGGGGGGGGGGGGGCGTGCGTGCGCTCTGTACGGTTCCATTTGGCTCCAAGTGGGAGCTAAACTTGATGAAGCATGCGACCGCAAGATACCACCCTCAAATCTCGCATTATAATTAATTGTTTCTGTACTTACATATGTATTAATTTGAGCTTTTATTTACACTCAGTACCTTATGGCCCGTCTTGGGTTATAGCTTACACTAATAAAATGGCAAGTACGCTTGACCATCGACTTGGCAGCAAAATGTACGTAGCGTTTTAATTTGGGCCACAAAATTTTTATTTTGTATTATTTTGGGTCACAAGTCACAAACATTCTGACTTTCGTCACGAGCACATGCGCACACCTGTATGAAAAACTAAAAACAATACCTACAACTGAATGCACACTCACTGTATACCCAGGTTTTGGTGTAATATATATACTATAGGTGTGGACACACAGCACGGCGAACGCTGCGACGCGATCGACCAGATAAAGTCCTGTTGGTGAGCGCCCCAGTAGCCGTTTCCCGCAGCGTCTCCGCCCGGCCAGGCGGTGCAACTAAGGAAAAAAAAAGTATCTCTTTGCTGTAACACCTCTGCGCATGCGTTTTCCGCTCGGCGTGTCTGCTCTGACCTTGACGAACGCTGGCTTGAACACCGCTCCAGAGATCTCTCGGCTTGAAATCGCTCTTAAAACTGTTTTTGGCGCCGTCCAAGAAAGTCAATAACGAAGCTTGCCTAAACAACACACGTAACGCAACCTCTAAGTTCTACGTGTCGTGGCACACTCAGAAAATGACCTTAAAATCAAACGTGCCTCACATAGACAAGCCCAGGAAACCTGGTCCGCGACAGGCCATGGAAGCGTCATCTGGTGACGCCGGTTAGAAGCAAGGCGAGGAGAGGATTTTATCCGGCAGGCTGCTACGTGCGTGGTGTTCACACCTATATACCGGGTGTTTACGCGAATTCTTTAAAGAAATCGTACTCATAGGGTGTTTGAGGCAACAAAGAAACTGCTTTCGAGAACGAACTGCCAGCCACAGCGGACGTCAGGAATCTCCAGAAACACTTATTTACAAAATAATTATCTGACATTTCCTAATTACCTTTTAATGGGCGTGTCACGAGGTTCGTTTGTTCATGTTAAATTAAGATAATAACATTATCAAAAAGAGACCAAACAGAATTTAGCAATTTATAATCATAAAAAAATAAGCTAATCATAAAACATAGAGTAAGATAAATAAAAACAAAATGTTTACAGCAGAAGCGTGAGTGTTCAGTTGTGTTTTCTACGGAGGAGATGTTTCTGTGTACACATCAGTTTCCCGGTTTCCGTGTGCAGGAGAAATTAAGGTGCAACATTAAATGAACCGGGTTCCTCGTGCGACTTCAATTCAAACGGAGCTCAAATTGGCGGGCAGTTCTGTGGGCGACTCTCGGGTTTTCCCCAAACGGAGGTCTCTCTGGTCCGCGGCCTTGAAAACTGATTTGGTCCGGCGGGTTCCTGGTTGCCAGCGGCTTGCAATCCAGTCCTGGTTCGAGCCGTTCACTCGAACGCCCTGGCCTGGCTGTCAGTCGCTGACTGTCCCTCCCCGAATCTCTCGCGCCGTTCTCGTCGTGCTTCTTGCGTCGCCTTCTTTTTCTTTTCTTTTTTTGCCACTCAGCATGAAGATTGCAACAGGGTGAAACTAAACATTTAGTTACAATAAAGAACTTGAACGTAATAAAAAATCACTAAATTAGTTCAATCTAGGGAGACGAAGCTTGAGGGTGAGTTCGAGTTTCCACTCATGCAGCAGGCGGAAAGCTGGCGATCTGAGGACGCAGATAAAAGGGACATCTGTGTTTTCGCATCGGCTGCTGCACCAGTGGAAACTTTATCGCACCCCAGTACCTCGCACGTGCTTCAAGTCCTCTTAACATTCACTGATTTGGGGGTTTGCGATGACACTCGGCAAGTTTCTATTTGAAACCCTACGTTTATTCTGGATTGGATTGGGTTTTTATGGCGCAAGGGCTGCTAAGGCCAAAGAGCGCCAAAGAAGGAAACTATTGCATTGAGGGTAAGCGAGAAGAAAGGACTCTAGTGGTCAGGGTTAAAAGTAGAGGAATGAGACAGGAATCGGATAATGTCATAAACACAAATGGACATGAGTGAAAAGTTTTGAAGTTCACAGTCGATGTAGAAGACCAATAGCTTCTAAAAACTTAAAAACCTGCTTGTAAGTTACGAATGGTTCATCACCCAATAACAACATTGGGTGTAAGGGAATGTGCTTTCTGTATAACTGTGCAAAGTGAGATCGGCGTTCCCGTTCATAGAAAGGGCACTCAATTAGAAAATGAAGAACACTTAGAGGTTTGTCACACTGTTCACACAAAGGGGCATCCTCCCCATGGAGCAGGTAGCCATAAGTCAGATGAGTGTGGCCCATCCGCAAGCGACACAGTACTACTTCATAAAAGCGTTCCTGGTGCCGGGCGCTCGCCCATTCACCCAAATTTGGCTTAATAAGATGCAGCTTGTTGTGGATCTCCTCATTCCACTCGGCTTGCCATTGTGCTCGTATGCGAGACCTTACAGAAGGGCGATAGTCCATGTAAGGGATCCTTTTAATATCTACCTGTCTGTTGCCGCATGTGCGGGCAGCACGGTCGGCCGCCTCATTGCCTGGGATACCAACATGGCTGGGAATCCAACAAAAGACAATGGTGCAATGCTTTCTGGCTGCCACAATAATTTTCTTCTGAACTTCAATAACAAGAGAGTTCCTTGTAGGCAGCAGTGAAGAGATGGCTCGCAGGCCACTAAGAGAGTCAGTGAAAACCACTGCCAGGGGTATCCTGTGACGGGCTATGTGTTCCGTAGCCAACAGGAGGCCATACAGCTCCGCTGTGAGAATAGAAGCAGCAGTATTTATCCGCCTTACAACTTCCACTGAGGATCCAATAACAGAGCAGCCAACAAAGGTCTCAGATTTTGTTCCATCTGTATAGAACTTTGTATGATCTTCATACAATTGAGCCAGTTCATAAAATTCTTGCGGAAGCACAGCTCTCGGAGTGTTTTTCTTGTTATACTGTGCAACAGACAGGTTGCAGAGTATGTCAGGGTGCTCCCAAGGTGCTATTATGCCAGAAAATTCTACTACCTGGGATGCCACATCTAATCCGACAGACTGGGCCAAGGTCTTCAGTCGCATACTGAACGGAGGGATCACGCTAGGTTTTGCGAGAAAGAGTCGTTCCGAGCGTGTACCTTGAACAACTTCTCGAGTAGGGTGCTGCAGGACAGATCGGATGCGAAGAGAGTACATCATGCCCAATGCGAATCTACGTTTCTCGAGGCAGCACTCGTTAGCCTCTGCGTATAGACTGGGCACAGGGGATGTACGAAATGCACCTGTAGCCAACCGAAGCCCAAAATGATGAATGGGATCCAACATCTTGAGAACAGACTGCCTGGCAGACCCATAAACAAAGCAGCCATAGTCTAGTCGAGAGCGTACCAATCAACGATAGATCCGTAGGAGGCACAATCGATCCGAGCCCCAAGACCGGTGAGAAAGAACTTTAAGGATATTGAGAGACTTGTGCGCTTTCAGTATCAGGCTTTTTACATGAGCATTGAAATTCAGTTTACTATCAAACGTAAGACCCAAAAATTTGTGCTGAGGTTGAACACTAACATTACTATTGTAGATTGTTAGGGATGGTTCAAGAAGGATTCCACGTTTGCGGGTGAAGCAAACAGATGCAGTCTTTTCAGGAGAGAACTTAAACCCATTACTGTCAGCCCACTCAGTTAGCGTGTTGATGCCTAGCTGAAGCCTGCGTTCACAGACTGAGAGGTTACAGGAGGAAACTGAAATTTGTAAATCATCGACGTAAAGTGAATACTGAACCGACGAAGGGATTACAGAAGCAATGGAGTTCATTTTAACTATAAACAAAGTAACACTTAGTAGTCCCCCCTGAGGCACTCCATTTTCCTGCAGAAATTCACGGGAAAGTGTGTTCCCCAGCTGGACTCGAAAGGTGCGCCTGTCTAAATAGCTCTGAATGGCATGAAGCATGCGACCACGTAATCCGAGGTCAAACAGGTCCCTCAAAATGCGAAAGCTCCAAGCCGTGTCATACGCTTTCTCGAGATCGAAGAACACGGAGAGGCAGTGCTGCCCGTGTGCAAAGGCCTCACGCACAACAGTTTCGAGACGGACCAAGTGGTCGACTGTGGACCTTGATGAACGATAGCCGCACTGAAATTTGTCGAGTACGTTACCATGCTCCAAATAGTACATTAGTCTGCGATTAATCATTCGCTCCAATGTCTTACAGAGACAGCTGGTAAGAGCAATGGGCCTACAACTGGAAACGCAAGAAGCATCCTTACCAGCCTCCAAAAGTGGAAGGACATGAGCTACCTTCCAAGATGAAGGGAAATAGCCCTCCTGCCATATGCGGTTATAAAGATATAAAATTACATCGAGTGTTGAAGGATGAAGATGCTGTAGCATTGAATAATGCAAACCATCTGGTCCAGGAGCTGAGGACTTTGTGTTGTGAAGAACTGCGAGGAGCTCGTGCAAGCTGAATGTAGCATTATATAGCTCCTGTTCACCTCCTGAGGTTTTCAAGGGATTGCTTTCAGCCTTCAGCTTGTGTCGAAGGAAAGTAGATGAATAATGATGTGAACTGGATATATATTCAAAATGTTCTCCAAAAATATCAGCTTGTTCCTCGAGTGTGTCTGGGCATGTTCCATTCCTAAAAAGCAGGGGGATTTTAAATGCATGGTAGGAACCATTGATCTTGTGTATTCGATCCCAGACTTCCTTAGGTGAGGTACTGCTATTTACAGTGGAAGCATACCCTTGCCAACTTTCCCGTTTCGCTTTTCTTCGGACGTAGCGTGCACGGGCCTTCATTTTCCGAAAGGATATGAGGTTATCTCTAGTGGGGTATCGTCTCAGAATACCCCAGGCCCGATTTTGTTTCTTGCGTGACTCTTCACATTCCGAATTCCACCAGGGCTTTGGCCTCCTAGGAAGAAATTGAGATGTCTGCGGGATGGACAGCTTGGCTGCTGTGATAATACGCTCGGTTAAAAGATGATTGAGTTCGTCAATTGTAAGACTTTCGAGACGAGCATATGCTAAAAGCGATGCCTGCTTGAAAAGGCCCCAATCAGCCTTGTCAAGCTTGCAACGAGGCGGGCCTGTATGAATTAAAAGAGGGGCTATGCTACAGGTTAAAAGAGTAGGAAAATTATCGCTTCCACGTGGATTGGAATCCACACTCCAGGAAAAATCTGGAAGTAAACTAGCAGAACCAATTGAAAGGTCGATGGAAGTTGATGACAAGGATGATGGACTAAAATAAGTAGGCTGGCCCGTATTAAAAAGACAAAGACTTCGTGTGGTTAAAACTGACTCAACAATTTTTCCTCTGACATCCTGACGTGTGCTCCCCCATAAAGGGTTGTGACAATTAAAATCGCCCATCAAAAGGACAGGCTCAGGAAGCTGGTCTAACAGCGAGTTAAAATCTGAACATTTTAAAGTAAGGGAAGGTGGCAGATATAAAGAGCATACTGTAAGAGCCTTATGGTGCAAAAACCGAACAGCCACTGCTTCAAGTGATGTGGACAGTGGAACCTCTGTGCAGGGAACTTCTCTTGGAAAAACCACCGCAACTCCCCCAGAGGAACTGACAGAGCTCGGACGATCCCTCCGGAAAACCTGGTAACGTCTGAGGAAATTAGTATGGCTGGGACTCAAATGAGTCTCTTGCAAGCACAGCGCTCGTGGCTTGTACTCCTCCAAAAGATGCTCTACATCATCCAGGTTTCTTAGAAGGCCACGACAGTTCCACTGTATGAGTACAGAAGCCATTTTAGGCACGAAAACCGGAGCACATGGAAAAGTGAGTCAGTTACCTCACTTCGGAGGAGTTACGAGTTTTTTCGATTTTTGTTTCTTTGTAGTCTGCCACTCCATCTCATCCTGGTCAGAACCCGGAGTCGATGAGGGGGCAGACAAGGCAGCGCCAGTGTTCTCCTGAGCCTCGCAGGCAGACTTGCCTCCTAGCCCGGGAGGGTCTGTACCGCGGGGCCCCAATCCGCGACCACGACCAGAACTAGGTGGAAAGGTGGTCGATGTACTGGGGAGGAGTTCTACCCCGTCCATCTGTTCCAACTCCTTTCTCGGCAGGGAAGCTGCGTGCGAACCACGCAGCTCCTTGGTTGCTGGCTGCCTCTCCAGGGACTGAGGCCGAGGGCCTCGCTTCTTCTCCTCCTTAGGAGAGCGGCCAGTGTTGACAGGTGCAGACAGTGCTGGCCTGTCCTGAGCAGAGGAAGCAGCTAAAGCGCCCTCTCTGCGAGAACAGGAAGCCTGCTGACCCTGCGCCGCAGTCTTGAAGGGTAGGGCGGGCACGGCTATTGCCGGCCCACCTTTGCCCAGGGGAGCAGCATGCTGCTCCTGTCGAAGGGATGGGGCCCTTAGGTCAGCCGCCAAGATCTCAGGAGAGACCTGGGTGGCCCTAGTCTCCAAGTGTGGTGCAGGGCCCCTTCGCACCACCTCGGCGTAACCTCCTTTTGAGAGGAAGGACAGCTTCTTCTTAGCCTCCAAGTAGGTGATGTTCTCCTTTGCCTTTAGGGAAAGAATTTCTTTGTCTTGACGCCAAAGGGGACAGGTGCGGGAGTAAGCTGGGTGGGGCCCACTGCAGTTACTACAGCGGGCCGCTGCCTCGCAGATGTCAGCAACATGTTCCTGGCTTCCACATTTTGCACAAGTTTCTTTCCCTCTGCAACTGCGTGACCCATGCCCAAAGCGTTGGCAGCGGAAGCACCGTTGCGGGTTGGGAACATAGGGACGGATGCGGCACTGGAGATAACCTGCCTTCACAGTTTCAGGGAGGGTGTGTCTCTCAAAGGTCAAGATCACGTGCTTTGACGGGGTTTCCTTGCCATCCTTGCGGAACATAATACGTTTAACGGCGACAACACCGGCATCTTTCAGTCCTTCCAGGATTTCTTCCTCGCTAGCATCGAGGAAGTCGTCTTCAGAAAGGACTCCACGGATCGTGTTGAGCGTCTGGTGAGGACTCGCGGACACTTCGACGTCGACTATGCTGGTCATCTTGGAGAGTGCTTCACTTTGAGCTTTCGTGTTTACTTCAACGAGAAGGTCGCCGGAGTGTAGTTTTTTTGCTTTGTACGAGAACCCAATAAGGTTTTCTAGCACTTTGGCTACCACAAAGGGGGACAATTTGGACACTGGCTTTTCTTCAAGGTTCGAGTGAATCACAAAAAACTTTGTAAATGTTCCCATTTCAGGGGCTTTTCCAATGACTTGGGGCTCAGGGCGAGGCCTCTTGGAGGCCTGCCTTGAACCGGGTTTAGAAGGGAGGGGCGCCATATGAAGGGCAAAAAACTTCGGCGTCCGTAGCGCACCACCCACCACGGAGTCCAACAAGGGGATAGGTAACGTCTCATAACAGGTCTGGCTTGTCTGAATATGTTACTCTATCAGTGCTACCAGGATGCTTTAACCAAGTGTGGGTCAAGAAAGAGTTCTGTCGCCACCCAAGGTTAGCCCTTGCCGCCAAAGAAGGTGAAAACGAAGAATAGGAGAAAGGAGGAAAGAGAAAGAAAAGAGGGGATAGTAGAAGAAGTGGCGACTAGACTGAATCATCCTGGCCGGGCCTTACCAGGACTCCCGTCTATGAGAAGCAGGGGCCGAAGTGGTGTATTGCCTCGCCCGGGGGGCCCCGAAGGGTCCAACCCTGCCCCGGACTCGGCTCAACCACCAGGATGCCCTTTTCCCCAGACACGGGAAAGCCACGCACAGCCAGACGTGGGCGGGCGAACCCGCATGGCTCGGGGCCCGTGGAGACGCCACTCTCCAAACACCTGCTTTCACAGGTGCCCCCTGCGGGGTACGTTTACTCTCACAAATTGATAAGTTAACTAGTAAAATATATGTAATTCTTTTGCTAGTTAGTGTGCTTTGCGGCAATCTCTGACATTCGCCGTGGCTAGCAGTTTGTTGCCGAAAAGAGATAGTATTTTTCTCAAACACCCTATATTTATAGAAATGTTAGGAAGTATTCCGAGGAACACAGGCTGAATCTTACATCATGACCCAGGCACAGAGTCACGAGTCAACCGTTCACCAGACCTGATCAACGTCATATCACCACTCCAGAGACGTGTCCCTCGTGTCTTCCCACGTTGGACTTTTGCTGCTGTAAAACTGGGAGTACCATCTGCGGAAAGCAACGATGAACCGGTCCTCCGGCACAAGAGCGGGCTTTTTGTGGTACTTTTTCTTGTTCCAAACCATGATGTCTCGATCGAGCTGTTAAAAAAAAAAAAAAAAACAAGAAACAAGTCAAGGTGTGTGAATTTGTATCATTGCTTTACGCAGAAGCTTCAGTCTTATCTACGAAAATATATTTTCTCCTATATATATTTTTTACAACAATGTGAATAGCCCCAGTTTCACGACAGCTGCGCTGAACGTTTCTATTGGTTGTGAAAATGTGACAGCCAAATAAAATTAATTTTATTATATTTTATTCATTTTTATTGTTTTGAGCTGCTGCACGTTTGGTTTTTCGGAGCATCCTATTCACCAATAACTCGACTAAATATAAAATAGCGGTTTCGACACGGCCTTCGCAGATCACGTCAGCAAAGATCTTTGCCCGTAATGACCAAGGTCAGGTAAACATATTTTAGCTACGTTTATAGCTATATCGTGTCTTTAATTGCAAATATTTCAAATGTCTAGAAAACTCCGTGCTTCAAATACATTATTTGAAAATGCGTACTCCAATTACTTACGGTATGTATATTGTTGCTACGTTTAGACTTATTTCGTGTCTTTAACTGTATATATTTGAAATGTTTAGACAACTTCGCAAATCAAACATATTCGTTACAAATGCGCACTCCAATTACTTGCGCTATGTATATTTTTTATGCGTTTATACTTATTTCATGACTTTAAAGGGCTACTCCACCGATTTTTTCATTGTCTCCGATTTGCTTGAAATTTTGCTAAACTAACCAACAAACATCGCGAAAATAGTATCCCAAATATTAGGTCAAAATATTGTTTTTTCACGAAGTTATTGAACTTACAGTTTCGGTCCTCACCCTGTTTTTCAAGCTCGAAGTCTCTACTGGCAACAATGAAAAAGTGACGTCAGTGGAAGGCAGGAGTTCACTCTTTGGGCTGTAGATTTTGTTTTAAACTGATTCGAAGCAGTTTCATGGTGTCAAATGAATGCTTGGGAAGCTCGCTGCAGTACCCGCACTCCAGCACGGAACAAATGATTGGCATATTCTATTCTTTGGCTGCTTGCTCGACTGGCAAGCCTGCCTGCCACTGACGTCACGGCCCTGAAAAGCGCGCGTATATTTGAATGTTGGTTTTTGCCTCATTTTCATTTGCCGATTTCGCAATAACTAGTATGAATTTCGCGATTCTAAATAGCATACCGGAGAGAGTAAAGGCCGGGGAGTCAGAAAATATAATTAGTTGAGGTAGCTCAAAAAATCGGTGGAGTACCCCTTTAACTGTATATATTTGAGACGTCTAGGTAACTTCGCGATTCAAATACCTTTCATTTATTTGCACATACTGCTAACATCCTTTTGGAGGTTCTTGCAGGAGTGGTTAAAAAGTTATTTACGCAAGAAGTTATTAAAAAAAAGAGAAAGACGCGCAAATTTTCGGTAGAAATATACGCTAAAGTGTAACAATAACACTTTCCCCAAGCAACTTTCCAAACTATTTACAAATAAATCAGCTGATGGCAAATTTACATATGCTTCAGAAAGTCTATTCCATCCCCCGATGTGGTACGTGGAAAAAACTAAACTTTAAAAGAGTTCCTTCGACACAGAAAGGGAACAAAAGCCTATTATGAATACCTTTCGTGGCGCGAAATAGTGGAGGAGTTAAATTATATATAGTCTCTATGTTTAAGTCATCGTCTAACATACGGTATAAAATTTTAGTCTCGCTCTTCGACGCCTTGTCGATAAAAAATCAAGTTGAGCGATTTCGTAAAGTGGGGCAAAATATTCGCTCATTTTGAATTGGTTGTATATGTAATCCGAATCTCTGCACCTTCTTACGTTTGTCAGTTTGTAGCTCTATACAGACCAGAAACTTGGGAAGCATATTCTAGGACAGGTTTTACAAGAGTCTGATATGCAGTGAGCTTCACATCCGAAGGACAGTGCTTCGAATTACGCTTCGAGTACCAAAGTTTCCAGTAAGATTTGCGAACAACATAGTCAACGTGTACGTTCCATCTTAAATCAGCCGAAAAAAAAAACACCCTAGGTATTTTTGCATGGCGATGCTTTGCAGAGATTTATCATTAACTTACTGACAGAAAACAAGTGGCTAAACGTTTCTAGAGAAGGTCATCTGAACATCAAATGAAAATGCCTACTCGAGTTACTTATGGTATATATGCCTATCTATAGGGTAAGCGCTTTACATTTACAGGTAAACAGAATATTACGAAAATCAATCCCATGTATCCAAAAGCGTACTCCATTACTTCCGACATATTTTAGTGTTTAGTAGGCCATTTATGTAGAAAAGAAAACATAACATTACATGTGTTAGCGCTGTCGCAAAAGAAGACCACTGACCCCAAGCTCGCGCCATCATCCGCGTGGCGCACTGTTCTATTTGCTGAGCAGTCGTATACCTGCCAGACGTGTATTAAACGCTCCCTTTTAAACTCTCACTGGTCCCCGTTTCCCACGTCGAGGCTCTAACATATCAGAAGTGGGATGGACCACGCCTGATCCAGCGGCCACGACCGAGCGCAAGTCGACTTCTGTGGCCACGAATCGTCACAGCAGCGGCACCGACCAGCACCTGGACATGGACGAGGAAGGGCGTCGGCGGAGCGAGCGGGACCGAATACGACAGACTGCGGCGGTGGGCCCTCCCCAACTTCCAGCAACCGTTGCGACTGGAACTGGGAGCACGAGCCTTGGCGGTAGCGACGACGCAACCACGAGCCAAGATGGCGTGTCAAGTCATTGTCGGCTTAGACGGACCCGTCATTTGACGTACCGAAAGCGTTGCGTGACTAAAAAGATTATTACTATTATTATTATTATTAGTATTAGTTGTTATTATTACTATTATTACTTTTTCGTAGATGTGTCATCCTAAGACATTATTGGCTCAGTCAATTTAAAATACCTCGAACTGTCCAGCGCTGTGTAAGAAACAGTGAACACTTTATAATTCCTCGTGTATACACTAAATATGGAAAATGTGTTCGGTCGTATTATGTTCCTCGCATATTTAACAAATTACCAGATTTTCTTGATCAAATTGACTCTCAGCGTGTCCTAAAAAAACGCATAAAACAATTGTGCTAGTAGCAGCCTATTGAATTATACACGACTGAAATCTCTCTAGGATCGACAGGAGGCTAGCTATTGTTACCATGTGAGTGACTGTTCGACCATCAGCCTATATGCCCGTATGATGCTTAAGTGTATATATGTATTTAAGTGTATATTTACGTGTAGATCTAGGCATGCACGCCTATATGCGTTGCAGTGCACTCGATGTTGTATATATGCCCAAGTACTCATTTATTTGTGTGTGAAACCCGTGAAACAACTTTAAATTGTGTACATATGCCCAATTACTCATTTATTGTGTGTGAAACCCATGAAACAACTTTAAATTGTGTATAACTGTCTTGTATTCGCGCCTGAGAACAATCAGTCTCATCACCACGGGGTCTAGTCGCACAAGCCGACCCTGGCTTCGACTGACCCGCCTCGTACCTGCTAAAGAAAGAACAAACCGAATAAAATTATTATTATTATTATTATTGTTTGTTATTACTATTATTATTATTATTTTTTGCGAGATTCTCCTCTTTATCCTCCATGCAACACATCTGCATTATAGGAGACCTTAATGTAGACGTATCGAAGGCAACGACACCAATCGTATGTGACTACTTAAATATTTTATCGAACTTTGGTCTGGAATGCGTTATTGACGCCCCCACTCGAAAAGAATTTCTGGGAACAAACCTCGTCTCTACTTGTATTGACCACATTTGCATACGGGCAACAAGTGATCATGCTGACAGCGCTGTAATTCTTGAAAAGTTGGCGGACCACTACTTTGTGGCCTGTCGGATAACACACACTTTGACCTCTGAACCTCAGTCTAACATTATCAGAGAGGTACAGATTATTGACATTCTCTCTTTCGACAAAGCTGTTGCCTCTTATGACTGGGATGGCTTTTTGGGCTCCGCTAGTGGCGTTGATTTGTATGCAGAATTTGTTCAGGTTTTTAACTCGTTCACTGAAACTGCCATACGAACTGTTACCTTAAAAATGCGCAGACCTCATCACGAATGGTTGACATACAATATCCTAAAGGAAATTAAAGAAAAAGACGTTTTGTGGAGCCGATATCGGATGTCTTCTAATGATGCAAATTTGCAAATTGAATTTCGGCAGGTCAGAAATTGCGTCTACGCTGTCATTCGTTCGGCGAAGCGACGATATTTTATATCAAAGTTTGAAGAATACAAGCTTAAATCGGCCAAAACATGGTCACTGATTAACCAATTTCGAAGTACTGGGGTTAAACCATCTGTTGACCAAACTCTTGAAAATAATTTTGGTTCAGTCACCTCGTCATTAGCAGATGAATTTAATGCCTTCTTTGGTAAATATACTGGTGTGACTCGAGCCGCTGTTGACAAACAATGTACTCTGGCTGATACATCCTTAGCGTCAGCTTTTCTTCCTCCGTTAACTGATGCCGAGCTTTACTCTTTTTTGTTTAGTTTCAAAGCCAACAAGTGATGGTATTTGCACAAATGATCTTCAACAGAATTTTGCTAAGATTAAGAAGGTTCTCCAAGTTATGTTGAATGACTTCATTACGAGCGGTAAAATACCTGATGGTCTTAAGGTTGCCATTGTACGACCACTTTTCAAAGGGGGTGCGCGAACGAAAATTGAAAATTATCGCCCTATTTCGATTTTACCAATCTTAGGGAAAATGCTTGAAAAACACCTTCTTCAGTCTATGAACGGCTTTATAGATAAACATGACATTATTTCACCCACCCAATATGGTTTCGTAGCTGGGAGAGGCACCCAACCGGCTCTTGACGATTTCTCAGATTACCTCTACTCAAAGTTTGATAATAATATCTTCGCTTGTACGCGCGTCCTAGATGTATCCAAGGCCTTCGACACTGTCAGTCATCAATTACTTCTAAAAAAATTACAACGCTTAGGTTTTCGGGGTCCGTTTTATTATTTACTAGAAACTTTTCTGACTAGTCGTTCTCAATTTGTCTTAACTGGGAAATTTAGAAGCTCTCTCCTTTCCTTAAAAGCGGAGGTACCTCAAGGATTTGTTCTTTCACTTTTACTCTTTAATATCTTTGTCAATGATATGTCTCGCGCTATCAATGGCTGCAAGATCCTCAATATGCTGATGGCACCCTCCTTACTTCGCGTCATATTAATTTCTCTTTTGCAGTCAACATTCTCCAGACGAATGCCACCCATCGAATGTGCTGGTTTGCGGATAACCTCCTTGACATCAACAGCTCCAAAACAAAGCTTGTTTGCTGCCGCAATCCGCTTAAAATACACCAAGCTACTCTCAGGTTTATTCTCCACTCCTCATGCTGGCATCCGTGTAACTGTGACCCGATCGAATCTGCTAACAACGTGAAATATTTGGGTGTTCATCGACCTGAAATGGAACACTCATATGTCCTACTTATGCGATAAACTACGAACTATATCTTGCATGTTTTATAACACACGGATGTTTATGCCCGTCAATGTTCGGTTTTTGTTAGTTCACGCGCTTGACTACAGCGTTCTACGGTACGGCATCACAGTGTTTGGTAAATGTTCAGGCCGCTGGCAGGCAAAAGTTAACACTTTATTAAGAGGCATACTGAACAACATCCTCTACAATACGCCTCTTTCTACCACTGCCGACATTTTTGAAAGCCTTCCACTGCCGAATTTCCGCTCACTTTTTATTGAAACCGTCCTCCTTCGCAATTTTTGGAGCAGTGATTACAAGACACCGCTACATTCGTCCCGCATTTTACGCAGCTCTCCTCGTTTTGTTGTACCAGGTTGTTGCACCCGGTATGGTAAATGCTCGCGCAAATCTTATGTGCCACGTGTCTTCAATGCCCTCCCGGTCTATAATTATGATATCAGATCACTGAAGACTCTAAAAAAAGAATTCAAATGTCTTAACCTTGATAGTATTTTCTTTCGTTACGTTCTCTCTTGTTTAGCATAAAAAGACATAAAACACCTGGTATTGATGACATTCGTGTTGGCGATCTAGTCCGAAATTTTGATGTGATCAAAGAAGTCCTGCTGACCATGATAAATGGGTTTCTTTTATCAGGCACTATTCCTGCTCAGCTAAAAACAGCACTTGTGAAGCCACTCTTTAAGGGAGGCACGCCAGATAGGTATGAGTG
This sequence comes from Ixodes scapularis, assembly GCF_016920785.2. Classification (NCBI taxonomy): domain Eukaryota; kingdom Metazoa; phylum Arthropoda; class Arachnida; order Ixodida; family Ixodidae; genus Ixodes; species Ixodes scapularis. The sequence continues at coordinate 72,390,094 of NW_024609868.1, forward strand.
CTACCGCCCAATCTCTATTTTGCCTTGCATTGCTGACGTGCTAGGAAAACATCTTTTCACTGTAATGAGTCATTTTATTGATAGCTCTGAAACGCTGTCACGCACTCAGTACGGATTTGTTGCTGGCAGAGGCGCCCAGCCCCTGCTGGAAGACTTCACTGATCTTATCCATGGTGCTTTCGAGGACAATCTATCTGCTTGTGCTCTTTTTTTGGACGTCTCGAAGGCATTTGATACTGTCAGTCACGCGTTGCTCCTCCGCAAACTATATAATTTTGGCTTCCGCGGTCCATTTTTTGCTGTCCTTCAGAGTTTCTTTTTAGATCGTCCGCAAATAGTGTATCCGTCGGTAGCTTTAAAAGTGTACGCGCAATAATAAAAACCGGTGTCCCGCAGGGATCCGTTCTGTCACCCTTGCTTTTCAATCTTTATGTTAGCGATCTTTCTGCCGCAGTAACAACCAGCAGTGTTTTTCAATATGCTGACGATACGGTGCTTGCGTCACGTCATCTAAAATACGATCACGCTGTACATCTCCTGGAGCATGATGCCATGCGAATAATGGGCTGGTTCGATGAAAATTTAATTTCAGTTAATACATCAAAAACGAAACTAATCTGTTTTAGAAATCCTCTAAAAAAGGTAAACTTCGATTTGCCAGTTGTTCTGCACAAACCGAGCTGCGTGAATTGTGGTTTTTCCCCGCTGGGAATATGTTGACAATGTGAAGTATTTAGGAGTGTTTTTTGATTGGGATATGGCGTGGAATTCACATTTATTGCACATCTGTAGTAAACTGCGAAGCATTAGCTGCTTACTTTACAGTTGCAAAGTGTTTATGCCGCTTTCTGTAACAAAATCTGTTGCGTTTGCCCTTGGATACAGCCTGCTAAGGTATGGCATTACCCTGTTCGGTAATTGCGCAGAGTTATGGCAGATAAAAGTTGACCGCATTTTGAGGGGCATGCTAAGAAGCGTGGGGTATCACCTTGACCTTTCAACTAACATAGACATATTCGAGTCTTTGCGGATGTCGAATTTCTCTTCCTTGATTTTGCAAACGGTAGTGTTAAAACATTTTTGGAATAACGACTTTAAATGCACTGTCGTCCCCAGCCGGAATCTTCGTCAGACGTCCCGTTTTGTTACCACCCGTTGTGTTACGCGTTATGGAAAAAGACTCCGCTCCCATTATGTGCTCTCCATCTTTAACAAACTGCTCGATTGTGTCTTCGAAAGTACCACAAGAAGAAAACTGAGGAAAATGCTGATCAACTTAAGATTGTAGCCTGTCTTAGTCGCCATCTTTTTATTTTTGCCTATAGTTGTCTTTCTTTTTTTTTTTGTGTTTGTGACTTTATTCACTTGCCAGCCTCGCCGTTCGGCTGCCGGGTCCTGTCCCACAAGCCGCCTTTGGCTTGGACAGAACCGCATTTGTACTGTGATATTCCTTATATGTGGAATAAAATTATTATTATTATTATTTAGTGCTTGCCCCGTGTGTGTTTATGACGATCCTGATGTGCTGGTTCCTAGAGCTACTGCAGATTCGAAATCTTGCCTCTTGTTTTTCTATTTTATTTTTCGCTCTCAGTGCATTGTGCTACACATTATTTTGGACTCGCGTTTGCAAGTTTTAATTTTATTTACATTGTTACATTCCTTTGAATAATGTTTTTTTTTATGCTGTATTTTTTTTTTGTAATTAGTACTCTGTGCTACAATCGGGAAAGGGGGAGGGGGAGGGGCGGGGAAGGGGGTTGGGGCGGGGAAGGGGGATGAGGAGAGTTTTATTATCCTTCAGTTCTCATTTTGTAGGCAATGTCTTTACCTTATCACTTAAGCGGACTTGTCTCAATTTTTTAGGGTGTCATCCCACAAGCCCTTCGCTGGCTTTAATGTGCCCGCAAACATATCCCTCTTTAATAGTCCCACCGAGTCAATAAAATGTATGTATGTATGTATATATCATTGTTTGCGAGATTCTAGTTGTGTGCTATTTTAAATATTTTTGTGCGTGAAGTTTACTTTATTTTGTACCTAGGCAGATACATATATCTTTTTTTAGGGTGTCATCACAGAAGCCTTTATTGGCTTTGATGTACCCGTGTTCACATTCTGCTTTACTTGTCTGAATTTGTCAATAAATTTATTATTATTATTGCTATTATTATTGTTATTATTAATATGTTTATTAGGTGATCATTAACCACATTGTTTCGTGATATTTTAATGCTTCGCGCAAAAACTATCTTCTCGTCTAGTAATTATTCTTCTAATCTATTTGTATGCGAGTGGCGTACTGTAACGTCTTCCTATACGAGTAACTACTTTAGCTTCTGTACAATATATGTTCGTGCTCATTTTTAGTACTGTCTATTAATCTGCTCGACAAGAACTTGATCCTTTGAAATTTTACTTTTGATGAAGTGCGACTCTGAACAGGTGCTTTCTTATGGTCTTGTGTTTTTGTTTTTTCCTGTTACTTTCTGGAGCTTTCCTGTGGATCACTATACTCTTTAAGGTTCAGTCCCACAAGCCCTTGTTGGCTTAGACGAACCTGCCTTCTGCGCTTTTGAACTAACCCAGCGTAAATAAATTTAATACTCCTACACCTCCTTCTACTACCCCTACTACTCCTACTCCTACTACTCCTACTCTTACTACTCCTACACCTAGTACTCCTACTCCTCCTACTCCTGCTCCTACTACTCCTACTACCACTCGTCCTCCTCCTACTCATGATGCTACTACTCCTACAACTACTCCTACTACTCCTACTACTCATACTACTCCTACTACTCCTACTACTCCTACTCCTACTCCTACTCCTCCTTCTCCTGCTCCTCCTACTTTTATTACTGCTCCTCCTCCTACTACTACTACTACTACTACTACTACTACTACTCCTACTCCTACTCCTCCTACTCCTCCTACTCCTCCTGCTCCTCCTGCTCCTCCTGCTCCTACTCCCCCTACTACTCCTACTACACCTACTACTCCTACTCCTACTATTATTATTATTATTATTATTATTATTATTATTATATTTCCTGTTTGCTTTATCATATCAAAACATTTATGCCTCTTGGTGTTCGCAAGCATATTGCCTATTCTTTAGCTTACAGGAAATTACGCTATGGTATAACTATTTTTGGCCAATGCTCGAACTTGTGGCAAACAAAGGTGAACAGCATCTTCAAGGGAATTCTAAGAAATGTATGCTATAATCTTACGTCCTCCAATTTAAATTTTTTTCAAATGCTTTTAATGCCCGATTTTCGATCTTTGTTCTTGGAAACAGTGGTACTCAATCACAACTGGAATGATGAATTTAAAACGCATCACCCGGTCTCACGGCAGTTGCGCAAGGTTTCACGATACCTTGTTCCCAGTTGCTACACTCGGTATGGTAAAAACATTCGTTCATTTTATGTTCCGCATATATTTAACTCTCTCCCGCCTCATTTTTCAGACATCACGTCCAAAAAGAAACTTAAAAAAGCTCTACGCCATGTATATTGGAATGAAGGAGATACATAAATAATTTTGTCTATCGCGAGAAAGAGGAGGGAAAGGGGGGGGGGGGGGGGAAGCGGCGTAGTTTCATTCTGGGTTAATAAGCGTTTTTATTCCCCTCAGCCATTTTATTTTTACTTTCGACGCTAATTGAATTGTCGATGCTGTTCTGCATCTTAAAATATTTTTTTCTATTTTTTTTTAATAACACACGCGTCCATGACAAAAGCTTTCGGCTTGTGGGTGTAACCTTCCTGTGACTTTCATGTGACATTCGTGTGACTTTCACGTGACTCCAGTGTGACTTTCAGTTTTTGTGATTGTTCTTTTTTTATCGTGACAACTGACGTCATTTTGCTCAAATCCTCCACTGTTTTCTTTTCGTTTTTTTTTTTTTTTTTTTTAGAATATTTTGTCACCAGTGCTACCATGGTTCAGTCACACAAGCCCTTGAAGGCTTTGACGAACCGGCCTTGCTTCATCACTGCCCCCATAATGTACACATAAATTTATTATTATTATTATTATTATTATTATTATTATTATTATTATTATTATTATTATTATTATTATTATTATTATTGTGATTTCTTGTAGGGGCAATACATTCTGCTCCCGAGCAGTAGCTTTGTCTTCTGTACGTTAAAACAAACCGCTGCAAAAAAAAAAAAAAAAAGAACAACAACGAAACAACAACAATGATATATTGCATTAGTTTTTTGACACCGTATTTAAATTTCGGGAATTCTCTATTTTAAATCGCGACGTGAGCTAATTGCGCCCGCTCTGCGCTGCTAAAGTAGCGCTAATTTTTTTTTTTTTTTTCGCGTTCCCTTTTGCCGCAGTTTGTCAAGTGTAGCAGCCGGCCGGGCTGTCTAAGCCGTATATAGCCGACCATTACCGAAGTAGCGTTCGCATATTTCCGAGTGCCGCCCGGGAAGCGCATTTCCGATTGCCTGGACGCCTGACGCGGCCAGGGGAAAATTCAGAGGAAGAGGAGGACACCCTAGCAAAGATAGACGCCTTAGCAACGGCGATCCCGCCGGATTTTCTGATCGACAACGCGCGGTAGCTTGGATTTCTGATTCAGACGGCGCGTATATCACTGGGAAGCTCGTTACCCTTCCCCCTTCCTCCCCTCTCCCCCCCCCCCCCCCCACCCCCCCCCCCCCCGGCCTGCATTCATGCTGCTTCGCGGCGATAGTATGCGGCTGCTTATTACAAAGCTTTCAATCCACTTGGCTCCCCGTACACGCCGTTTCGCGGCGTCCAGCCGGCAACCCAAGCCCCGCTGTCCCCCCTGCACCTCAGGAAAGGGAGTCAGATACCATTTAGTAGTGTGAAGTTTCGCTAACACCATTCGGTTTTTTTTTTTTTGTGAGTGTTAATTGTAAGAAAGAAATGTTGTGAACGTCTTAAACATCGCCAAATGCCTCGAGAAAACAAATGTTCGATAAGAAAATATTAAAAGAAAGTAAGCCCCCACTGGGGATCCAACCGAGGTCCGATGCGTGTGAGGCAGACGCGTTGCCACTAAATTACGCTACCGCTTGGGAAACTCGTTTTAATCGCTGACTATGTTGACGGCGGCAGAGCCTATCTCCATGAGCCAGCCAATCCGGAGTGAGCGCCGTTGCTAGGGGCGTCTATCACTGCAGGGTGTCCTCCTCTCCCTTTTCTCCCTCGCCCCGTTGGGGGTTTAGGCGATCCGATACACACGCCCGGGAAGCGAGAAGTTCGTCACTGCGCTTCTTTGCGTGCGTTGAACACACTGTGAGAGAGGCGCTCATTACCTTCAAATCTTCCCGTGCGTGTGTGCTAACCACGCTTTGATGCTGCATTTACTAACTTTTCACGACTCTAAGCGCGTTTCAATCAACGGATCAAAAGATAACATGAGCCATGCTAATAAAAAGGCAACCAGGCTCCGCTGGTAGCTGAGGTACCATGGTAATCCTCAGGACATAAGTGGAGATCACTATAGCGCTTCTGACATCCTCCATCTAGGTCTTTTTGCCTCGTGTTATTATTATAATATACGCTTGAGGTTCAACTGGAGCTAGGGTCCATGCCACTTCCGGGATGAAAATTGAAGCAGTCAGCAACCAGTCTACTTTTGCTGTGCTCCTGTGGATTCTCATGGGAAAACGCGCGTGCATTTCGTCTCTTTGCGGGAAAATATCATAGATCATGTTTGCTATTTGGGTGATACCGAATAGTATGTACCTTTATTGACACTGTAGGAGGGTAATTGCTTTAGTTACAGTATATTTCTTCGCCTGTGAACGGTGTTAAACTTCGCTATATTTAAGGCCCAAAGCAGGTGTGCAAGCGAGCGACGATTCTAAGCAAAATAACAATCGAAAGAAATATAGAGTGTGTTCAAAGATTGCCAGTATTCCGGTTGCGCTTATATATTGCTAATATGCCCGTCTGGTCTCTATACAAAAACCCCGTTGAGCATCTTTTCCCAAGTCCCACTAAAGCGACAAACAGATACAACACACACCGACAAGCCTGCTCACTTCACGAACATCGAGACTGCAAGCCCACGAAAGGTACAGTCGCGTGCACGCTGCACATGTTTGAGCTATGGTTTGAGGCTTGTCGGTGTGTTTTGTTTCTCATGTCGCTCTTGCGGGACCCGGGCACAACGAACGGCTAAAAAAATTCATAACCTAAAGTATAAAGTGCGTGCTCTATGGGATAAGGTTTCCTTTTAATATTTCCTATGCCTGGCATCTTTTATCGGGGTCTTCTTCTATGGCGTCTCTGTATTTTTAAAGATTTCGAGCTTGCGGGTGATGTATTGAACGCAGATCAACCATCTTCGCACTGAACGCAGAACAAATTCACGAGCAGAAAAATAAAGCAGTATACTTATTTATTGCAAATCGAACTATATTGTCACGAAAGACTAAGTGACGGAACAGAGAATAACTGAGGAAACTAAAACGTTTAATGGGACGAACTTTCGCCCAAAACGAAAAAAGGATGGAAGATAACAACTGAACGTCGTGGGTGTCGAAGTCTGTGTAACAGCAGGATCAAACGCTGGGGGAGACTGACTCCGCTCGCCATGCAAAGTCCCTTTTGTACCTGCGTGGTTTTCTGGAACATTAGGTGTAGAATTTTCGGCGCGTAGAACATTCGGAACTCGATCAGACGACACTGTTCTTGAACTTACGAGAACGCCAAGTTGAAAGAATAAATAAAAGAACATTCCGCTCACTGGAATCAAACCTAGACCTAAGCGCAGTAACCAGGCGGCCACGCACGCGCTCGCTCGGCGACGCGCGTGGGAATATTACATAACCTTAATTAATTTTGATTGTTTACAGGCCCAGAGATTTACCGATCCAGTGTTGCTGCGTAGTTCTTGCAGTCTCTCTCGGTCTTCCAGATGTCCTTCTTTCATGAAGTTCGACGTTACAGAAACACTCGAAAAAAACTGTCGTTCAAGCTTCCAAACACACAAGAAACAAAACACACAGCGCTCACTTACCTATAAGTTTATATCGCGTGATAACTTGTTCTGCTTTACTTCTATTTCAGACGATTTCAAAAAGAAAAAGAAAAAAAAAACGAAAAAAAGAAAAGGGAAAAATTTTTCTTCTAGCGCCTAGACAAACGTGCGGCTAAATAATACGTTTTTTTTATGTGACAATAATATAGACGATATACTAACACATTTCTCCTCTAGTCGCATAATGTTCTCGGATTCAATAATTTTCCTTGTGAGTTGGTTGACACTGTTGTTTAACACGGTGCTGTTGTCGAAATGCGCCGAACAACCACACTCCCCACAGTGAATTTCTAAGTGGCCAGAGTTGGCGTTGACTATAGTGTTGTTATGTTCACGAAGGCGGCCATTAAGACACCGCCCATTTTCTCCTGCGTATTTGTCTTTCACGGACAAGGAGGAGTGAATAGACAACCCAATGCTGAAAAGCATGGGCTTGCCCTTTGTTTGTTTGTTCAGTCCTTGGTTCGTTTGGCAAGTATATCCCCCATGCTGAAAAGCGCAGACGCAGTCTTCGCGCTAACAATGTCCGACAGTGCACATACATCTATGAAGCGGTTCTAGCACTGTTTCATTTCATGAATTTGAAAGAAGAACGGCATACCTGGCTAGTGTTTTCGTCTGCGTAATTGAGCAATGTTCTAAGCTATCAAGTACGTACAAATTATTTGTGATATTTGCTGTTACGTCAAGTGCAACGAGAAAATTCACTCACTTTTTCCAACAGAAACGCATTACCGCAAGTCAACCTTCAACTAGTTTCTGTCTGCTTCACTCTGCAATAACACACAACCGTCAGCTGAACCTCTACCGCACATTATAACAACTCTATGATCACTACCAGTGTTGCTACTCTGGAAGCTAACGCAGCTATATACAGTAACCCTGGTCGTCACCGTAAACACATCAAAATAAGAATATATAAAAAATGTAATCAGGCCACTAAAAAAAATTACATTAACTAAACGAAACTAATCCGACGAACCTGATCGAAGTGAAATAAACAGAAAAACATGCTCTTCCGAATTCTTTTTTTCTCTCGATGTGCCGTTTTTGTTTGTTTGTTCTTCTAATTTAGAATTAAAACTTACCATGTTACGGTGTCCCATGTAAATCGCTTTTCGCACGATCCAAGGTAGTCTAGGCTCGCTGAACGTTAGATGGACCACTTTGACCTCTAGAGGACCCACGGGCGTCAAGGACATAGTGGTGATGAGGCTGCCCCACCTGGTCTCGCCATGAAACACGAAGAACGCTGGTCCAACCAACTTGAAGAGTCCTCTGACCGTCAAACTATCGAAGTTTCGACCAAAAATGGACACGCGAATGGGAGTTTTAGTACGAGCCACGGTGCCCTCGGCAGACCACGAAATGTCGTATTTGTGCGAGAGCAGGCGTCCTTTCCACGAATATCCGGTGTTGCTGGCGTACTCTTCGCCGGAAACTAAGCCCGATGCTTTGTGGAGCTTCTCGAAGTGACCGACGTCTGCTCCGTTTTCGCAGATGTCCTGTATGTGGCCGTACACGACCCTCTCAAATCTTGCCGTCTGTTTCCACCGGCCGCTGCTGATCTCCGGCTCATCTTCCAGTTCCCACGACGGTGCTTCGCCGTCAGCGTGATACCAGATGAAGAGAAAGCCCAACGATTCCCGGCAAAGCCAGGTCTTGGCCTTGACGAAGTCCGGTGCTGTTTTACAAGAGAGTGACCTAATTACAAGTGTATCAGAAAGTATGTTTGTGGGTATAGTGCTTTATTGAAGAGACGATGTGCCCGCAAACGCATTGTTCATTTTATGTCTTTTTTATAATTAAAGTTTACCAGCTCGTTTCTCATGCCTCTGTTATTTATATACACAATCAGGGCCTATAAAAATATATACATAATCCAGCAATATTCGATGAATGTGCTTTTATCCATGCGCACTAATAAAACGCCGAGCTTTTTTTTTTCTGGTGAGCTCATGTCCGGTGAGCTAAGGTTCATTGAGTATGCATTCAGTTATTTGTGTTTCTTAGAATTCAATACATAGGAATTTAATAAAAATAACAAGAATATAAGCATTTTTGTATATCCTCATTCTTCCAAAAAGAATCAGAGTACTAAACTTGTTGGGTGTCATGTTCTCTATGATGGGCAATTTTTCATTGATGGATGTTGCATTCTCTCTAGCAATGTCAACTGCAAGAAGGCAACCTGGTTTTGTTCACCTAAAACATTTTTTTTTCTTATTTAACGAAGAAAAACTGGATGCGAAAAACGTACCCGGTAGTCCTTAGGGTAGTATTTCATGGTCAGTTAGAAATAATTCGCCATACAATGATTACTCGCAACTTGTATTCAACGTGTCACAAGACATTATTCGTTGTTTAACAGTCTCGTTAGATTAAACGCAACGAAGACTAGAATGTTATGTTTAATATTGCACTGTAGCACCAAATATTTAATCTGGAACGGTGCTTGCCTCGATTGCCATCCAATCCAAGTGCCTTATATTGCTCGATAATTGATCTATAAATGTATTGCTGCAAGCATTACTTACTTCTGCTTGCGTAAGGCACATGCGTGCAAGCCCCGTCGTTTCCCCTGAACCTCCAGCCGTGGAAGGGGCATTCGATGCAATCTTCCACTACTCGTCCCATGATCCCCAAGTGTGCACCCAGGTGGGGACAGTATGCGTCCATCACGTGTGCCGCGCCGTCTTGGGTTCGAAAGACAACTAGCTCCATACCTGAAAAAGAGTGGACGCATTGCTTGGCGCGAGGCTGATAACCACCGGCTTACGCCTGCAACGACCGTATGAAGTTGACTTGATATATTAAAAAAGAACTATACGGATAAGTCTATAAAACATAACCAGCTCAAAAATCAAATCAGGACAAGACGAATCTTAAACATAAATAATGCTTGCCCCGTCCTTTTTATGTCCTTGTTTGTCGTTAGCACTATTTATGTTTAAAATGAGGTTGCCTCCAGCACACAGTTGTTAAGGGGGTAACATTTTGACCAGTAGCCCTAGACTTGAAGGTAAACGTTCGGCAGCCCTCTGCCTAGTTAGGAATGGAAATTAGGCGAAAAAGTTGGAGTCTAATCACAAGTTTAATCAAAAGTAACCCGACGTTCCGAGACCAATTCGGTCCCTTGTTCACTGGTGGGTGACGGAAACAACGCGCGTCGCTTAAAGTATACTGAACCGAAATTTCGAGCTCACTAAACAAGGCCGGGCGGATAGGTGGGAAGCTGCAAAACCAAAAAGTATCACTCATACGGCGATATATCTAACGGATCGCCGTATTTTTGTGGAAAAGAAATGCGCGATTGAACCCGGCCGACGAGGCCGACGAGACAAGGCACGTCACGATTCCCATTCTCTCTCCCCCTCGCTACGTCCCGTCAAGCTGATGAACCGAAGCGAGGAGGAGAGAAGCGAGGCCGTTTCTCCTCATTCTCAAATTATCCCGGAGGACAGTTACGTCAAAAAACTCGCTTGGTCGCCCCCTTCTTTCACAAAAGTACGGCCATCCGTTTGAGATATCGATGTACGAGTGATGTTTTGGGGTTCGTATTGTCCCGTTCAACACTTCTGCAGCCTTACTTTGCCAAATCCAAATTTCGGTTCAGTATCCCTTTAAATGGACCCACTGATGTAGCCCTAGTGAGATGTCTCGTTAATATGGCTCTTTATTCTTGCACCGAATATTCGTCCATGATGTGAGTTGTCCAGAATAACGAAACAAAAATGCTTGTTTGTTCCCAGTTCGTCCATAAAATTTTGTCTACATAGCAAGGTGTCCGTAGGGGGTCCGTGTTAACGAGAAATCACTGTGTTTTCAAAACTCGTATCAGACGTTGTCAGCAAATTTCATTATTTAACCACATATTTTTTTTTAAAGAATAAACCACTTACGATATGCCAGCGTTATCTGAAGTGATACTTTTCAAACTTTCAAACGCCTTTGTTTTAGTTTAACTTTTTGCCAACCTATATTGCTATAGGAAAGCTATTATTTCATTATAACGTAATGTGTGGCGCCACTTTTGGGAGCACCCATACTGAATTGTTGTAGGGAATGGGACTGCGAGATTACGTTCCACATTATCACGTTGCTTTCTTATTTTCTTATGAAACATTTTAATTTATTCAGGAAGCGCAACAAGAATAATATTGTCATAATTTTATTTTACATAAAAATTGCATAACTTCTAGTTTTTTTTTCTTTTTTCTTTTTCTTTTCACAGCCGCGCCAAATAGGTGATGTACCATATAGGTTCCATGAAATATATGGACATTGGCATTACAGATTTCAGACGGTAGCTTTCCTCAGCTTTTATTTTATGTATGTTGATGTATCTTCGAAGGGTTCGTTTATAAGCAGGAAGCACTGCATGGCATCCGGTTTCACAGCACAAATATGCCTTCGAAAACTCAAACAACTACCGCTAGCAGTTAGGTTTTTGCCTTTTGGGGTAATGTAACTCCTCAAGAATTGAAATCATAATGCCGAAAGCCAATTTGCTTGCACCCGAATACCTCTAATTTCGGAAGTATTCTCCAAATGTGAATAGCTTGGTTTAACTCTGGAAATAAAACACGACCAGTGCAGCTCAGCTTCTATCCTGGAGCCTTCATTGGCGATCATAGAGTGGCACTTAAAGAGATGTCCTCTAGCAGAGCACAGATTCGTGTAGAGCATAGTAAATCCTCAAGCAAGAAAAAATAAGACTAACAAACACAAGTTGTTTTTTTAGGTTATCTGTTCCCTTTCTCCTTGCTCCAGTGTTTTCAATATTAGTCTTAAACGAGCTCACCTGCACTTTTGATTCAGTTCATATGTAAATCAACAAGTCGAAAAAGAACTCATGATACGACATGCCTAAATTAGCAATGACAGCTGAATCCTGGATTAATCATAGCCGATATTTCGAAATAATAATTGAGCTCTTCGGTCCCGTGGGTGCAGACAAAATATATATCAAAATCCAGAAGAAACTCCTCTGCGCCCTTTCTGGTCAATTGTGTAATAGCGCACTGGCTTCAGCTATAACTTAATGTGAGAGCTAAAGCCAGTGTAAGAAAATACTAAACCAAGGCCATTTAGTGTGTGTCACGTGTACCTGTCACAAACGCGGTCAAACCGTGTTGAGCTCGCTGATTTTTTCTGGCTAATTTTTCGGCCCCGGTTTATTGAAACAGGGAGAAGTATGCCGCGCAGAGAGCCCGTAGAAAGTGTCATAGCAAGCATATGTGAAATCCTTCGCGTCAATCGTTTCCCCAGTATACAAGAGAAACCATAAGCGTTTTTAGAAATGCCGACCGGCCGCCGGCCTCAGGACTTGTTTAGAACAGTTTACTGTGAAAAGTGTGTTACGATTGGTTTTTATCGACATTCGCGTAGCTTGACGCTTGACAACTGAGATAATACATATAACTAGGTTGTAAGGTCATTTGTTTACCTGATGCTCTTGCAGTCGTAATTAGGTATGCCTTTAATATACGCATATAAGGTGTTTGTTACCCTACCCACAATTGTGTATGTCGATATTCATCCTATATCCCGACAGCGTGACGGTATACTATCTTAGAAATGCTAATATCAGCAAGTTCTAAGGTAGGTTAAAGCATTCCGCGTCGTTATCATCGACTGCAGAAAGGGCATGTGAATACAATTGACTTAACAAGTGTTTTGACTTTACGTACCTATTACGTGCATGGCCCTCACTTGGTTTACACCCAGTAATGACGATTCGAGAACGGGAATCCAGCCGTTTGGAAAAACAGGAGGCATATCCGTCGTCACATATCGGCGACGCTTCGAAACATTCTGCATGGAAGTATTACAACGCCTCGAACACAAACCCGATACTTTCATTACTAAAACACTACAAATGGTGGTTTAGAAAGAAACAGGTGACACTTCAGCGGCTGGTATCTATTGTTCGCCGCTAAATTACGCATTGCACTTAGGGCAAAGCCGTATATAGAGAGTTTACTCAATGGAAGGAGCGGGCGCAGTGTCAGGTCGTGCACGAAACTCAGATAAAAGGTGTGACGTGCTCTTTTGGCCAACCAGAAGCCGAAAAAAATCCCCTAGCGGTGGCTACGAGAAACAGTTTTAATAAGTGCGTCAGGGTTAAATGGAGTAACTCTTCATGGTTGAAAATATGTTATGTTTCGATTATGATCATGCAAAAATATGTAAGAACCGAATGTGCCGCTTGAACTCTCTTTTGCTCTGTCGGAGTCTGACCGCTTGGACGACATTCTTCCGGCACTCGGCGCCTGGTGCACGGATCACGTCGATCATACCCCTGGAATTCGATTTTGCATGACTTCGATCGAAAAATCACGTGCACGGTATTGTCAGTCACCGAGAGTTACTCTGACGAACTTTTTAATTTTGTTCCTCGCGACCACAACGAGGGCATTATTCGTGGTCCCTTACTGGCCACATTCGAATCTGTGAAGACGCCCTGGAACACGCCCAGCCCGCTCTCGGCCAATGGTGCCTCTTCATTTGCCTCCTATACTTCCCAATGAATGACCAAACTCTCTCAATGTACGGCTCTGACTTTGGTCGGGTGCACAATAAAGAAACACCAGATAGTCTGGCTTCAACGTTGTATAAAGTTTAGCCAGAATTTTAGTGATATAAGTTTCTCTAAAAATGAGCTACCAAAGTCCGGAATATTGTTCAAGCTATCATATTTTTGTTTCAAACTGGCCGATACTTGAAAAACCGAAGAAGGCGAATTTCTCAGGGACATTTCTTCTGAATAAAACCAAGAATACTTTTACACAGGGTATTTAGCCCATGACTAAAAATTTTTCGTTAAAAAAAATAAACAAAAAACATTTTTTCAAATAACGCTACTGTTTGCAGCGGACGTCAGGTATAGATGTTAATATAATGATTAGCACGTTTCTTACCTAAAATTGATCAATTAATACTTTAAAAATAGTTGCACTTTATGAAACGTTTTAATTAGAGGGTTGTTGGCCATCAACCCAATATGGAAGATCAGTTGTTAGAAAGTAAGAAACTGAAATATCATTTGTGCTATTTGATTGCGTAGCTAGCCCATGGCAAAACAACACTGACAGCTTAGCGCCAAGGGATATATCAGAGCGTGGCTCACCCTTTCTACGACCACGTAACCCTTAAGTAAAGGACGGTGCCAGATATGCTCTCCATTACTCTCTACCCGTGTCCGCCATGTTCATCGCTTCCGGATGGAACTTCGCGCTGCTCGTTTCCATCTAGTTCCGGTATTTCAGTCTGGTCAAGGCCTACAATTTCATGAGAACAGCGTGGTGCACAATTTAGCTGTCTGAATTTAAACAACTGTGATGGCATATGTTGACGACAGGCAACACAACTTTAATTTGAATATGACAGCTAAGGTGCATATTTAAGGTGCTAATTAGTGAATTTCTGCTAATTCATTTGTTAATGATCAGTTTGAGCTTGTTCCCTGACGTCCGCGGCGGTTAGTAAGGTTATCTAGAAGGAGTATTACTTTTCAGTGTTTTTTGTATCACTCTCAGCCGTCAGTGCGCCACTCCGTACAGCATAAAGACAACTCATTTATATATGAAGACCTTGATTGTTTTCCTTGTGCAATTACACAGACATGCTAGTGAATGACAAAACAAATAGAGGGCTGGCGACGTTAGCGGCATCTTAGGGGTATTTCTTTTTTTACGAGAAGCGAGTTTACAATCAAGCCCAGCATTAAGTCTTTACATTCACAGAAACAACTAATACAGATGTAATGGACCACGCACGAAAGAAGAATCATAACCTTGCTGACTACACCACCGCCTTTTATACTCGGCAATTTAAAGACAAACATTCGCAGATCCACAGACTCCGCAACTACAAAGATTACACCTACTTTGCTTTGTTCTCGACAATATATTACGTAATGCATAATATACCAAATTTTCCCAAACAAATCTCCAAGTAAAAAAAGAAAACAAAATTGATAGACCAGATTAATCCATAAACTACAGCGACTTACGTGGACATCCTTGCAGTGACTGCCCTTAAAAAAGGCTATTCGCCTTACTTCATCGTTGCAAACTTTTTCCACACTTTTTATGCTCTCCAAAAAGGAAGGGTTGTTAATGCAACAGATCCCATTTTACGACTGAAAAGGGTGTATTAGTCCGAAGTAAGGGTGCTGAAAGGGTGTAGTTATGGACCTTAGTTTTTAAAACAGCGTTTTACAGTCTTCAATGCGTAACTTCTCACGGCGTAGTTTCAATTATGGGTCGGATGTCCGCTGTGTATTTATAAGACTGGCACCGCTTAACCTCACTGTTCATCGGTCCGTTTATTACGTTTATCGGAAGGCTTGAAATTTCATAATCGTTTGTCTGCATTCATTCACCGTAACTCGCAGTACTGAAAAGGCAACTATAAATTGAGAAAAGTATCGAAAACTTATATTTAAAGCACACTTGACTTCTTTTTTATTATTGTTAAAAACGCCTCGAAACAGCGCCACGCAGTCCTTTTCTGTAAACATCTCCGAAAATAACGATGGCCAAGATGTTTGATTGCGCTTAAATACCTGCAAAAAAAATAATTCTTTTTTTTTTTTTTTTTTGGGGGGGGGGGGGGAGTTGTAGTCACTGACAGGTGAAGAAAACAAAAAGCAGGGCATGGCATATCTTGAGCATCGAATCCGGAACTCCGGAGCAATTGCGAATGCACAATTGGCCAATAAGAAAGTCAGAGGACAAATCACGCGTTTAGAAGCATTAACATAATAAGACACACCCTGCGTTTCTTAAGGTGTCTGTGACTATAAGCCACTTAAGGCGCGCAGGTTGAGTTCTCGCCAAAAAAAAGAACACTTTAGGACCCTTTCAAGCTTCAGCGACCTTACCTGACAAATCCTTCTGGACGAATCACGCTTCAAGAAAAGCCACGTGATAACGCAAACAACACCTGCACAAACTGCACTGGCCAACGGCGGAAGGTTCGAAAGCGCTTGAATGGTCTCCATGAAAACTTGGACTCAAAGACGCAATGGTTGTTTCCACCGCAAACGCAGCAGTCGCAGACACTAAGCACGTCTCTGCCTCCGGCGGGATTCAAGGCAAACGTGGCATTCTTGCCCGTACGCCGTGGCAAGCCAACAACGAGGAGAAAAAGAGGAAAAGAAAAAAGTGGGCAACAACGACGTAAAATTTAAAAAGAAATGTGGTTCAAGGTTAATATTCCATAATAGATCCAGAAAAAAAAAAAATATCAAGATGCATGGCGGTACCGGTTTTGACAAGGTTGTAAGGATCGATGAGGGCTCCGCGGCTGGCCGCTACGCTATATAGTACCAGAGTGACTTGACTGGTAGAAAACTGTTGGCGTAAACACCTCCCATGGCGGGCGGCGAACTCGAAATACAGGCGTACTTTACGACGTGAGGTTCGGAACGCGCGTTCTCTGCCGAGAGAATCAGAACGAGCGTTCCGGGCCAGGAGAACGCGATGCTTTCTCGCCCGCATGTTAAGGGGCACGATAGAACGACAACGTCAGACCGCGTCTCGCGGAATGAATGACGCGGTAACCCAGTCGGCGATATCCACACCGGGGTCAGGTGTCTGACTCACCTTTCGAGTTATATAGTTTGCTTGCATCCGAACTCGCCTGACCTTTGGCCGTGAGCAGGGATGGGCAAAATACATGCAAATATGTATCGAAATACAAATACAAAATACTTCGTCAAAAATGTATTTAATTACAAATATAATTACATTTCCAAAAAAGCATTTAAGTACAAGATACAAATACAACCAAATGTATTTGGTCTCCTCCAAATACTTTTCCAAATACATTTCTAAAATTTGCGTCAGCCACTTCAGGGCACCTGCAACGGGTTTCTGTGTATCTCGTTTTAATTTTGCATCGCACACTCGGGAGTTAGTGTGCGAGGCTCTAGTAACGTAATAGAAATATAATCACAAAAAAATGTAATCAGCTTGGACGTAATAGGTGAAAAAAGTACAGAGCTTCAAGCAGCTTTTTTTTTGTCGACTACATTTTGGTATAGACCAACAAAGAACCGAAACGACCAAGACGCGCAGCACTAGCTAGAGAATTTTTTATTGTTACAACTCGCACCAGTTACGAAACTCTGGACGACCCGCGCATTTAGAATGTTCCGGGCAAAAGTATGGATGGAAATCAGGCTGGAAAGCATCACAGGTTGTCACATGCACTTATTTAGCCAGTCTGCCAGTGAACGTCGATTTCGTCACTATTCCTACCCTGTACTAGCTCCGTAATCACAAAGTCACTAAACGCTTGTGCTTGATTGAGAGCCACTGCATTCGGTGCAGAACGTAGTTTTCTTCCCGCTCTGGACAGTGAGAATAAATTTGAGGGATGTATTTTCGCCCACAAAATTGTATTTAATTACAATTGTATTTGAAATACCCACGTTTTAGTATTTAAATACACACGTCAAATACATTACCCAATTTGTAATTAAATACAAATGCAAAATACAAAAAGTATTTGAAATACGTATTTCAAATACTTGTATTTGAAATACTGCCCATTCCTGGCCGTGAGATATACGCAAGTCGGAGGGCCTCACGCGGGAATGTAAGCAATGGCCCCATGGTGAGAAAGTAAGCCGATTAGTTGGGGCCTTTCGGTGAGTTGGAAACGCCTGTCTGACGACGAGTTGAGGATTCGACGCTACACCAAAAGGGGATGGGCCAACGAGCTATTTTTAGTGGAAACGCAGAAGCTGGTTTCAGTTGAGTTCGGGGACGGGAGTTTTGGATTCACCCTGGCGAACATGTTTTCTTGAGTCCGGCAACGTTCGATAGATCTGACTTGAGGTCTAGCTCATTCCGTTCAAAGGTCACCCCGGGCGGGGTGGTCTCACCACTTCAACTGTGCTGGAAGGCATCAGCATAGGAGAAACCAGACCTCATCACCTGCCACTGCCACAGTGGGCTCGCTTCCAGGGAACACTGCCGGGCATACCACCCACTCAAGAAACCCCGACGGATAACTGACCGTAAGGCACGCCATCACCACTCTACATGCACGTATGCTTTGAGCATTATTGCTTCTACAATTAAAAAAAAACTCGCAATTCATCGGGGAACTCTACAGCTTCCTCGCCCAATTCGCGCCCCTAGCGCCGTCCCCTAACGGCACTAACCTCAACCAGGTGACAGACAGAAACAACAACCGTCGCGCGGTGACAATAGACAAAGCAATGAAATAGCTCACTCTCAGTAAAGAGACGTAATGACAAGAAACACCTGGAGGTGCCCAGAGACGCCACCCCAAGAATAAGAACAGGTGCCACCCCGAGAATTCGAACGGGTGCAGACCGGAGAGGTTATTCTAAACCTGGCGCGCGTGCAACTGATGCTGTCGGCGGCGATGGAGGCCGGCTATACTGTGTGGCCGCTTCCGTTATCAGGAAGGAAACGCCGACGATGCTTCGAGACATCGGGCTTCTGCAAACAAGTGGAGCTCGTGCAACTGGGGCAACCACCAACGCAGACCGTCGTTTTGCCATCGGTAGGCAAAAAAGAAGTTGGCGTCTACACTAGAAAAGATACCAAAAAAGATGAAAGACGTTTGCAAATCTCTGTAATGCGAAACTAGAGTGCAGCTCTTGAGGAGGAGGAGGAGAGGGTACAGAGAAGAGAGTATGCCTTGCCTTCTCCTCCGTACCCTCCCCTCCACCTCTCCACCTCTTCCTGCCCTCCACCTCTACTCCTCCTAACCTCCTCCTTCTTCCCTGCTCCTCCTCCTTTCCTCCCCTCCTCCTGCCGCTGAATTTGTACATGGGTGACGCGGAACGAAGGCGTGAAGTCATTTTTCCCGCTAAATTTAGTAGGGAAACTAACTTGATGAAATTGAGGTCACGTGACGTCAATTTCCCCGCAAAATTCAGCAGGAAAAGTTTCAATTAAATTTAGCGGGAGAAAGTTTCCCGCCATATTTAGCAGAAAAATACTCCGCTAAAATTGGCAGAAAAATATCCCCGCTAAAATTAGCGGAAAATTTTCCCCGCTAACCTTAGCGGGGAAACGTCCTATAGCGAAAACGCGCGCAGTTACGCCGACGGCGACGCCGCTCATCCCGGAAACGGGCGCTTAAAAGATGCGCGCGCTCTAAGAGGCCATCGATTGCGATGGCGTTCAGACGACAAACCATTACACCATCCGCCGAAAGAAGAGGACAACGCCATCAGCATCATGGTAAAGGATCCTCTCTGCCTGGACAAACTCCCTAATAATAACAATAATAATAACAATAATAATAATAATAATAATAATAATAATAATAATAATATTTATTTTTGAGAAAAGAATTACCAAGTTCAGCTTCGGACCTGGTCAAAGCCGGCAAGGACTTGTGGGACAAGATCCAGCAAGAGAAGAATCAATAATAATAATAATAATAATAATAATAATAATGATAATAATAATATTAATGATAATAACCTTATTGCGAATAAAAGTACACATGAGGTTCTAATCAGCCCAAGTCTCAGAGACTTGTCGGGCTGTACCCGGCAGCCAGCAACATAAACGAGGAGACCATAAAGCAAATACAAATAAGAATATTAAGAAACATATTCACTATAAAATTACAAAAAAGTTATTTCCCAAATACAATTTTGACGCACGCTTTGACGTCGAAAAATATATTTGATCAGGCAAGGAATTAAACATATTAGGAACATAAAAGTTTCTACGAAAACAACCAA
The DNA here is from genome assembly GCF_016920785.2 of Ixodes scapularis. Lineage (NCBI taxonomy): Eukaryota > Metazoa > Arthropoda > Arachnida > Ixodida > Ixodidae > Ixodes > Ixodes scapularis. The sequence continues at coordinate 72,409,887 of NW_024609868.1, forward strand.
AGGGAGCATAACATCTAGGAATTGAAAACACTGGACTATTCCTGAATACTCTCATACGTACATACATGGGGATGTAGGAATTCATCACACCGAAAGTGCCTATGAATAACGCAGTGAAAGAACAACGCATCAAACGAAGGCGATTGAAGAAAAGAAAACAGATTCGTTACAGATGGGATGTCTAAATTACAAGCCACGCTCTAAAGAACACTTGTTATGATAGAGTTAATCTTCTCACGCCAAGTAAGAGAAAAACGGTAAAATGCAGTAATTACGAACCTAAGAATACTGTTAACAATTAAATAACGTTAACAATTTAATAACGAATCGGAAACGGAAGCAAAGAACGCGAATTGTACAATATTCATGATAAGCAATGGAGCTTATTGGCAAGAAATACTAGATGACTATTCCAAATCATGTCACTATCGAAAATAACACCTAAGTATTTTACACTGTTAGACAACGGAATAGAAGTACATCGACAGTCCATACATCTAGAAGCATAAAAAAGGAACGGTATGGGAACAATCATTTTGTGTAGATTATGAAAACAAACAATTTTGTGCATTAATAGAAACTAAGTTATATAAAAACCAGTCAATCACAGGAATAGACTCGACTTGTAGGCCTTGAAGGGCAGTCTCATAACGGGAGTCAGTGGCAACGATAGCAGTTTCATCAGCGTGTTGAAGAATACGGCACCGAGATATGAAATTTCCTAAATCATTGAAATAAATCGCAAACAAAAGTGGAGATAATATAGATCCCTGAGATACATCTGATTGCAAAAAAAAAAAAAGAAAACTTTCTAAAATTATAATTGACTAAAATATTTTGAGCACGATTACAGAAGTAGCTGGTTAGTAGCCTGATAAAAGGACCACAAAATCCCAGTAACTCAAGATTTTGATAAACAGTTCATGATGCACTGAATCCAAGGCTTTACTTGAGCCTAGAAAGAGAGCACAAGTCTTCTAGAAGGGCAATATTATTCCAGAAGTAAAACCACATCGAGTACCCGAAAATATGTTGTTCCTACAAAGAAAACTGTTCATAGTTAAAAACAAATGCTTGTCGAGAATCAGACTAATTGCAAGTAAAATTAAAAGAGGTCTGTAATTTTCAATCTTTTTTTAAATACCTCCCTTATGTAATGGCTCAACTATAAAAATTTTCAACTTATCAAAAAAAAATATCTATATATCCATTCAGCGTAAACAGAAAAACATTTTGCAGTACCGAAAAATTACGATGACTTTCGTGCGTACAAATATTGTCTACATCAGGGGCTGTATTGGATTTTAGACCAAACAAGCTATCGTAAATATTACTAACAGTGATATGGGGAAGAAAAGCTGAAGACATAGTGCTATGATTGTTTCAATAGCTTTTGTTAAGAAGGATTGAGAACTCGGCTCAGTATTAGAAGAAAAAAACGGTTGAATTCTTCGGCAGTAGAGAAAAAATCTGAAAAATGTTTCTAATGATATCCTCTACTGATAGCTTTGAATGCCGTCTAAATAACGGATTTATCGTCGACAATGTTTTAGCAGGAAAACGACTATTCTCACGAAAAACCTTATTAAAATGGTTTCGCTTTGCTATTCGCATCATAGCAGTCCAATCAATTTGAATGTATTCTTTAGATCACAATTATTGAAAGAACGATTACAGCGTGCCCACAACGAATCCTTTTTTCTCAACAGCCTTAAAAATATCCGCAGTAAGTCAAGGGAGGTCTGGATTCCGCTTTTTCCTTGTGATAATTTTTGGGTGGCATTATTGAATATATTGAATAGCTCCACAAATTTACTCTAAACATCGAAACCAGTAACCTCCCTAAGAAAGCGTCCCAATCATAAGATGCAACCTGACTATCAAACTTGGCTTTGTCGAGGACGACAAGACCCGCGTGGCTAAAAAGCGCACTACTTAGCGAGTGAAAAACAATATGGCAGCCTATGGAATAGTGTTAAGAAAGCTTATATTTAATCACAAAGGATGTAATGTCAGCTGATGGGGCTCTTGCATTTACCTGGTCGAAGCCGGATGCCACTAGTTTATTACCAAGATATACTTCCCTTATAAAATCAGTAACGGTACGTTAAACGCCACACTTCGCCAGAACGTTGAAATACTCGCATACTATTTGCCGCGACGGTGAAAGAGTATCTATGTTAAAGTCACCGATCCAGCAGAGAAGATGAAGAAAATGGGCTCAGAAGACCATTAAGCACTTCTAAAAACACCAGCGCATTTTCTGAAGGTGACCTAGCTGTAGACCACAAGTAAAGTAACATCGGTATCAGGTAAGAAAACTTGAAGACATTCAGGGGCACTAAATGTAATAGTTAAGTAAGAAACCGTCCACTTCTCATGTGCAAAAACCATTATATCGCCTCCTCTCCCCACCTGGCATGTAAAAAAAGACCTAGAGTAGTGATTAATATTGAAAAGTTGTTTGATCTCGGCGTGTATGTTAATTTCATCAAGTACAAAGACATCTAAAACAGGATTAGATTTACGAGTAAAAGCAAGAAATTCGTCCCAATGTTATCAAATGATGCCTATATTCACGTGCAGAGCACGAAATGACGTGCTGCTATGAGGGGGAGTTGTACGACAATAGTCCAAATTGCTCCAATGGAAAAAGGCGATGTACAGCTGCAACGGAAAAAGAGTAGCACACAAGTGACAGACGACCGGAGCGGCATAATCTCGACACGCGGCGCTATTGTACCCGAGCGCGCCGATAGCGAGAGTGCCAGTCACGTTTTATATCTTAACGCGGGGGTGGCCTGCAGAAAGCAGCTCATCCTAAAACCCGCATTTCGAAAGCTATCTTACCCCTCAATTTTCTGCCGGCCACCCCAGATTTGAGATATGGAACGTGACTGGCACTCTCGCTATCGGCGCGCTCAGGAACAATAGCGCCGCGTGTCGGGATTTTGCCAATCTAGTCATCGGTCACTTGTGCTACTCTTTTTCCTTTGCAGTAGCACATATCTAAACGAGCCTCTCAAGATTTTGGTGATTACAGATTTGGACTAGTGGAACACCTTCGGGCTTCTTAGCTAAAATGTTTCTGTGTTTTACCCAAAGAAATCTGTACTCTTGTTCTTTTCCCTTCTGACGAACTGCCAAAAACAGATTGTTGTTGTAGTCCCGTAAGGTTTATATTCAAAACAATCTTGGGTATAACCTTACTTTCTGCGAGGTCCTTCCCGATATTCTTGGCGTGCATCTATTTTCTCTTGACCGCGATTGAATGAAATCTAGCCAAGAAAACTGAAGAGCAGTTAAGCTTGGTTGCAAGATGGTGTATGGCCTCAATGTCACTTTCCTGAAACTCTATGTCGAGTTCCTCTGCCAGGTCACCAATGACCGTCACAAGGTGTTCATTTGGCTTTGTAGGAAGTCCCTGATTTTGACGATTTGTCAGTCTTTTATACTGCTCGTCATCGTTCACTTCTTTACGGATGATTAAAAGCTATTGTGATCGCTTTGACACTGTAGAGTTCAGGGTATAGACATCACTTTCCAGTTCCTTAATCCTGACTTAACGTGCAACATCAAAAGCAATCACATCATCATACTGTTTTGAGTAAAAGGCCATTGACGACTCAAAACTTTGCACTCTAGAGCGTCAGCCGTCGTTTTCAACAGAAGTAACTGATCCACTTTGAGCGAAAGGGAGCTGATAGCCGCTTACAGAGGTAACAGAGTCTCAATCTTAGAAGACAGCTCAGCCAATTAATCAGAGGCGGCGGATGATACATCCATTGTAGGAGCGCGGTAATCAGATCTACATTCACGGCATCGCAAGCAATCGCGCTCATCAGCTGCCTTGCCGCTCATAAAATTTTCAGTGGCACCAGCGCAGGTTTTCCCAATATGAAAGCCGAATGAACATTCCGTGCAGCTTAAAAATGAGCTGTCAATCGGAAACGCGTTCCGACACTTCAAACAAATCGGTTTCCTTGACATGGCGAAAGTTTTTAACAGTGCAATAACAATGCAGCAGTCAGCGGCAGGTGGAAAAGAAAGGCAAATATCATTGAGTAGAATACAACACCTCATCTGCAGCGAAGACAGCGATTAGATTCTGCAAAGCTCTTGCCGTCGTCTGCGAAGAAAGAGCAGCGGAGATGCGGTATATCTTGACCGCTCCAAACACGAAGAACAGTCACGCCCCAGGCGACGGGTCATAGGCTTGCGATGACGAAACGATGCAAATCTTGAAAACATTTAGACGAAGTGGAAACACCAGGCCTGGGAGACCGACGGCTGCATTCGCGTCGGCGGACAGTCGCAGTGGCTCCGGTCAAGCTTCCTCACCTGCAGCGGAGACAGCGATTAGATTCTGCCAAGCGCTTGCCGCCGACTGCGAAGAAAGAGCAGCGGAGGTACGGGATATCTTGGGCGCTCCAGACATGAAGAGCAGTCACGCCCTCAGGCAAAGGGTGATAGTCTTTTGATGATGAGACGATGCCGATCTGCTGCGAAGACAACGATTAAATTCTGCCAAGCGCTTGCCCCTAACTAACAGATATTCGCAAAGGAAATGAGGTGCGCTTGTTGCAGCCATACAAGACCTTCTCCGGAAATCAGGGCTGAGGAATAATCTGCTTGAAAGGAGAAAGAAACAACGTCGCACCAGAATTTGTTGCAACGGACATTTGCAGCAGGACCAACACTATCGTGACAGCCAGGTCCCACGGATGCTAAGAAAACACCATCTTGGTAACGTTCGAGGCTAAGATCTTCCCTAGGAAAGTAAGCTACATGAATGAGGTCCTGAACGTAAACGACGACCGCCCGCGTCCTTTGGTATGCTTCCAATGCCATAGACTCGGGCATAATAAAGTCGTCTGCCCGAAAAGCACTACAAGCTGTAATTCGTGCGAATCTGTCCACGACGGCATGGAAGAGTTTTTGCAAACCCCTAAATGCGTCAATCATGGGGGAGCCCATGTGGCGACCAGCGACCAGCAACGACTGTCCGAAGAGGACTATCCCGCACAGAAAACCGTCCAAGCGGTCAGAGGCCTCACAACGGCGGGGGCAGGAGTCAGAGTTCATCGAAACAGCGTCGACGCAACAGATTACCGGAATTTCCTACGCGACAGCGGCAAGGAGGACTCAACAGCCCACTGTCATACCCACATTTATGTCACAAAAATCGGAGGCGATGAAGCACAATGTCCGATCCCTTAACGAGAAGCTCGCGCAAGTGGAGACACAGCTGGCCGGTATCACACAGGTGCTAAATAAGGTTTTACAGAGACTTAATGTTACGCCGTAAAACAACAAACACATTTCCGAACACATGGGGGATCACACCCGCACGCAAACTTAATAAGTATTCCAACCCAAAGCATGGATCCTTCAATAGAACTGCGGCGGGTTACGGCAAAAACTCTCCGAACTCAAAGTTCACCTATTATTACTTAAAAGTCGTGCCCCCGATGTTTGTCTCTCACAAGAGTCTGACATTGGCGAAATTAAGATACGGGGATATAACACGTACCTACACTCTAGCATGTGACGGAAGTATTATAACTACGGTGTTGTGGATACTTTGACAAAGAAAAACATCTGCAAACAAAGAACGATTACGAGCTGGTATGTTCAGACGAGCGCGAAGTCGTCTATACACAAATCAAGCTCGGAGGCACTATAATTGACATACACAACACTAACAGTCGGTCAACTGTGTGTACGAACGACGCTTCCTGGATCGACCGTCTTGTGGTCCAAGGAAGGTATCCTGGCGGGGGACTTGAATGACCGACATACGGTCTGGGGGTACCCGGACAAGAACGCTTGGGGAAAGAACATCAAGAAAGCCTGCGTTGCAGCACATGTCTAGTTCTGCAACAGCCCTGATTCCCCCACCCGACTGGCACAGTCCACCAACAAGAGTGACACGTCTCCCATTCTGACTTGGGTCTCCCCAAGATTGCGGGTTTAATGGTACGCGCAGTCGAATCACTTTGGGCAGGGACCACCAGCCCATCGTCCTCAAGCTCCACATCAGCAATTCTTCGAGACGGCTGGCAATCTCTTTAGCAAGTGGGACACCTACCGCGCAACGATGAGCCGCCAGGACAACGTGCTTTTCGCGGAGCGCATCAAGTCCGCGCTCAAAGAAGCCCGCACCGAGTACCAGGTGAAGGAAGGCACGCAACCACCCGACCTCCACCTGGTCAAAAGCTATGAGACAAACGCCTCGCGGCTCTCATCCGGTAGAGGGCCAAGAGATTTCTCGGCAACGAAATCCGTTTGAACCACGCCACAGCCAAGGCTAGGAAATTTACCATCGTGCTTTGCTGCACCACCTGGAGGGGGCTGTGCGACTCCTTCAGCGACAAGACGGGCTAAACTAAAGTCTGGAACGCCCACAAGGGACTGGCCGAAAAGACCAAATTAAGCAACACGGAGAGGTACCTTGCTCTCCGTCTCAACATCACAGAGTAACAACTGGCGGAAGAAGTTGGGAAACACTCCTTTTCTCAGCAGCCAATGCCACCACCGCCCGAAGTCTACAGCCGGACGCCCATGTACAAGAACAGCAGGCGGACATTACACCCTAGTAGAGCTCATCGACGCACCGAGCTTGGCGAGGGCGAAACCAAGTCACCATAACAGCGGTCCGGAACCTTCCAAGTGAGGCAATAAAAAACAAACCTCGACGCCTTCAACGAGGTATGTATGGAAGGCAAACGACCAGCAGAATGGAAATCGTCAACAAATATTTCCATCCCCAAGCCCGGCAAGACCCCAAATGTCATACCCAACCTCAAACCCATACCACTGTCACCCAGCCTAAGAAAGGTTCCGGAGCGCATGGTCACTGCCCGCCTGCAATAGATACTTCTTACTGCGGTGGCTATTCACCCCATGCATGCGGGCTTCCGACCACATATGTCGACGCAGGACAGCCTGCAATTGATTTACCACGACCTCTACGAGCCCCTCCTCTCGAAGAGTCAGCCTCAAACACTCGTCGCCATGGACAATCGAAAAACGTTCGATTCCATCCCGCACTTTACACTTGTCGCCGCTGCTCAAAAGCAAGACATATAGGGCCGCCCCTTTAACTTTATAAAAACCTTCCTTCAAGATCACACATACCAGGTCTCAATTGGTAACACGAAAGGACGCTGGAGACTCAATAAGATGGGCGTACCTCAGAGGGCGGGTATTTCACCGCTCCTCTTCAACCTCGCTGTGATCGAACCACTCAAGCCCTGGAGGCCGTCACGCAAATCTGCTATACCATTTATGCGTATTATGTCACCTTGTGGACAACGACAGGAAGTGCGACCGATCAGCAGAGCCACATGTAACGTGCCCTTAGCATCGCTACCACGTTTACCTGTGAAACCGGATTCGGATCGGGCTTTCCAAATACGACAGCTTGTATATGGTCATTTCCGCCAAGCGCATGAGTTCCCGCACCAACATTCAACTTTGCTTAAAAAGTACCCCGATCACACCGACAGATATTATTAAGATTCTGGGCGACCTCTTTAAAAAAAAAAAAGAAAGACGGAAGGGCATTTACGTAGATTACGCAGTCAAAAAACAATGGAAGGACAGCCTGGACCTCCTTAGAGCAAATACCAGGAAAGCATGGGGGGTCAAGAGGTCCTATTACGCCACCTTGTGCGCACGCTCCATGGCTCCAAGCTGGTGTACGGTCTGAACTTCCTCCGTCTCATTCGGACGCCAAAAATAACACTCGCCGTCATTAATCAAGCGGCGATGAGGATTGTCACGGGTTTCTCCCCATTCCCTTGGGTGGAACAGCTCGAGTGCGTCGCGCAAATGAATACCATCCTAGAAATCGCGGACGAAATGCGCATTAGTCAAGCACTACGCCTATTCCGAGCCCCACAAGAAAGGATTATCCTAACCAAGAGCGAGCGCGCCTATCTCATCGAATGACCACTGACGCGGACACCTCCGCCTCCATCGGAGACGGAGACGGTTGTGATCGCCAAACCAATGCACAGAAACCAAAGGCACGGCACGCCAGGACGCCGGGAAGCCCAGACCTCTATGTACTTGGCAAAAGTCGGCGGGCTGGAAGGGCATGTAGAAGTGTTCTACACAGACGCGTCGCACTCCGAGACCGGCCGTACGGCTTTCACCTAAAACTACCCAACAATTAGCACGACACGCAGCAGCAGCTCACAGATTTCGCCCGGAGCATCGGAACCACGGAACTACGGGCGATTCTCATGGCGGTGAGAGCGGCCACTCAAAAGCGAACCGACGTTACGGAAATGCAAATTTACGCGGATTCTCAAGAGGAGCTGCGAGAATTACGCCGGTCTGACTCGTGAAACCCCACTGTTGCAGGGATTCGAGCACTGGGGCGCCAGTCGAGGGTACACAGTTCACACATCAAGCCATCAGCGTTACGTTTTTCCAGGCCACGAAGGCATCCTGGGGAACGAGATGGCGAATGGGGCCGCTAGGAGAGCGCTACAAGCAAGATTGCCCTCACAAGGCCCGGTTCCCTCGTCCATTCAACGGGAGGGGCAGCATCACTCACCGACTTTCTTTGCCCTTTGTGGTCGGTATTGCGACGCACGTTAGCGAGCAAGCGTGTGCGTGGCCGAGTGGTTACCGCGCTTGGCTGTCGCGCATAAGGTGTAGGTTCGATTCCTGCCAGCGTACTGTCCTTCTATTTACACTTTCAACTTGGCCTTCTTGTAAGTTCGAGGACATTCTCGTCTGATTAAGTTCCGAATGTTCTACGCACCGAACGTTCTACGCCGCATGGTCCAGGAACCCACGAGGGTTCATAAGGAACTCCGCAAGGCAAACGGAGTCAGTCTCGCCGCAGCGTACGATCTTGCTGTTACGCCGTCATCGACGCCGGTGACGCTCTACTGTTATCTTTGTATGGTTTTTGTTTTTGGCACAAGTTCGCCCATTAAACGTTCAGTTCCTTCAGTTACCATCGCCTCATCAATTGACATTCGTGACAGTTTGGTGGAGGTGCGGGGTGCCGCATGTTCGTGCATCATACCACTTTGAAGGCCCGCAGCGCAAGCCGAACCTTGAAACCACGAGGGAAACCAGTGGAGGAAACCGCGATTCGATCAAGCGCCGTCACCGGGGCGAATCTCCTGAGTGCGGACTACTGCTGGACCCTCCATGACCTCTCTACGCCAGCAAACCGAGACCGCCACCACCGCTCCCGTCGTATACAAGCCCGTCGCCCCCCGATCGCCAACGCCCTTCCATGGTGAGCCTTACGAAGCCATCGAGGACTGTCTACACCAGTACGAGTGAGTGGCCCCGCACAACCGATCGACGGACAAAAAGCGCCAGCAGAATCTTTGCTTCGCTGTTGAAGGAACGGCCAGGCACTGGTTCGAGAATCGTGAGACTTCGTTGATCTCGTGGACCGCCTGCAAGAATAAGCTGAGACGGACTTTCCCCAATCAGTGATCAATCGCTCGACTGTCGATGCTTTTGTGAGTGAAGCCATCAACATCGAGCGCGCACTGACGCCCCGAGCAAGCCACTACCACCGACTCGCCGGCGCGCCTACTGCTCCAACCGTCGGAGCTTCCCTACTGGACCCGAACACCAGCGGTGTTGACAGCCTTCGGGAGATCGTCCGGGATATCGTTCGGGAAGGTCTCCGCAAGATCCTACTGCTGCAGATCGCCCGTCATCTCTCTCGCTCGCCGAAGTCGTGCGCGAGGAGGTTCACCGAGCCTTCCAGCTGGAGTCTCCTGTCACCGTAGCAGCACCGGAGAAGCCCGCTCTTAGTTACGCCGCAATGGTCCCACGAACGCCACCAGCCCCGCGCCCGAACGTGGCGGCCCCCCAACGTGAGCTTCTCAAGCCGCAGTATCCCCGACGCCAGGAAGATCGGGCGCATGTACGTCGAGAACCGTCTGCGTCAAGAAAGACCGACCTCTGGCGAACGGCCGACCGACGCCCGCTCTGCTGCCACTGCGGGGAAGCAAACCACATTTATCGTGGATGCCCCTACGGCCGACTTGGGCTGCGTGGGTTCCACCCGAACGACCCACGCCCGAGGTATGGCAAACGCCCTCAAGACATTGAGGAGTACCTTCGACGTTCGCCATCCTCAGCATCGCCTCTCCGCCGTGAATCCCGCTCCCCGACGCCCAGACGCTCAGCATCGCCAGCGCCAAGACCCCGCCGAGAGGGCCTGTCTCCCCTGCGTGGCCGGGAAAACTAAGTGCGGCAACGCCTGGAGGTGGCGTTGCCGAAGACGACCGAAGTAAAGAGCCTCCAAGAACGACGGAGCGCTTCCACTCTCCCGACGCTGCGCATTGCAACTACGCTCCTGCTTCGGTGCGCAACAACCTAAACGTTATTATCGACGGCCGCGACGTTTCGGCACTCGTGGACATTGGAACAGACTACTCAGTCTTCACTGCGGAACTCTCTCCCAACGCCTTCGGAAATTGACGTCGCCGTTGGATGGCCCACAGATACGGACCGCTAAAGGACATCTCATCACGCGAGTCGGAAGATGCGCTGCTCGCGTCGATATTCACGGCGAGACGTGTCCGGTAAAGTTCGTCATTTTACGAGACTGTGAGAGAGACGTTAAACTCGAAATAGACTTCTTGGGCCCTAAACTCGTGAAACACAAAGTTGGAGCCGAAAGTTGGCGGAGCGCGCCGATTGGATGTTGGCGACAAAAACGCCGAGTCATCGTCGTGATAGTCCAATCGGTGCGCTCCCTCAACTTCGGCCCCAACTTCGTGTTTCACGAGTTTAGGGCCCCTTGTGCGGATACGGCGCCGTTGATCGACCTGGAAGCCAACGAGTTGAGGCTGTGGAAGCCTGTCGTAATCCCCGAGGACCACAAAACTACGGCAGCCACGTCAGCTGCAGTGCGTGTACTCTCCGACCACGTGACTTGCCACCACGCTTGAGTGTACTTGTGCCTGTCGCGACCGAAAAAGGCATCTGAGGAGAAACTTTGCTGGAAGGTAGCGTCTAACTGCTCCTACACTGTTAGCAAGTGCCGTGTATTTGGTGAATATTTGGGGTGAAAAACACGCTATTTACACAAATTACCATAAATTTACACGATGAGTAACGGATAATACGTTCAGATATCATGCGAGGTTGTAAAAAACGTGTTTTGGTTCGGACATACACGCATAACCGTGTAGCCGACCTCGATAACACGCAACGCCTCCGGCGACGACCGCGGCATTGCCGGCTATCGAAGCACCGGAATGCTTGGGGACACACTCAGAAAGGACCGTCGAGACAAATGCCGCGGAAAGAAACATGTCTCGGAAACAGATAAGCACCAAAAGCAATTACGCCATGTCGCGGGACGTTGGCGAAACCCGCGCTTACCGTGGCTCGCCGCCATTTTCTGGTCGATGGCAATGCGGCTTCCCTCATGTCGCCCATGTTTGCATTTAGTTTAGGGCTCTTGATAATAGTTTCTTACACACCACAAATAAAGTCATGGGTCCAATTATTCGTTCAAAACAGTTAAAATGGATATAAAAAGCGTGTCTTCGATGTGAACACGTGACATTGCAGTTGGTTTCGTTTTTGCTTCAACCTTCAACTGCTTCAACTGCAAGCGATCTGGCCGATCTGGCCATGGTGCAAGCGCAACGTCGATGTACGGTGGAAGCAAGAGCCGGTTGGCTTTCGTTCTTTTTGTTTGACCGGAGAAATTTCTGGCAGCCGCTATTGTTTTGGTTTGACGGGACGCGAGAAGCTTCGCATAGAGCTTCGCAGTTTGCGAGCACATAGTGAAGACGTGACCGGAGAAGTGCCCCGTGCCCCTGTGATGTTCCCGGAAGACGGAAAGTACCATTCGTCGTGTGTGCTTTGAAAGCGAGGGGAGTCACAGGGTCCACGAGTGCGCAACCACAAGCCAAGGTTCACGACAGCGCTGCGTTCTTCGGCGATCTCGTTCTGTTTGGGGCAACACGGCGATGCGAGAAAGGGCCGAAACGTTCGTGGTGTGTGGTGCGGTGCTTGTAGGTAGAAACCCGCACTAACGCGGAGCTCATATTGGTTGTTGTGGGGTTGCGTTTGACGGGTTCAGCCCCGTCGTCGTCGGCTGATCCGGTCCAGCTGGTCGGGGAGGACGCAGCGAGCGTTCTTAAAAGTAAATCTTCCTTCGTTCCGTTTCAAAATGTGGAAGATTCCCGACGCATACCGTGAGTAAAATGCTGCGGACGTTTTCAAAAAAATTACGTCGTTTTAATTGAACAAGGGACTTCGGATAGTTTCCCTAAATCTGCCGTTGCTATGCTTCGTGTCGTTAGACTGCATTTGCACAGCGACGTGTTCGCACAGCGACGCACACCGCTCGAGTAGATGATTCGGTCCCGCAAACAACCGGTTATACAGAATTTCAGGGAAACTTAAGTCACCACCGATGTTTTCCTGTAAATCTCGTGTGACTCGTGTGAGTTTGTTGCGCTCATCATGCGGTGTGAATAAACTAGGGCAAGATTTTCTACCTGCCCACAGATGCATGAACTGAGACCAATGTTTTACGTAGAGAACATAGTGTTTTTTCTTTACATTGGGAAGAGGCCCGAATTTGTCTCTTTTCCCTCTGGCACTGCCCCAAGTTTCAAGTTGCAGTTTCAGTAGACATACCTACTAACAGGTACAAACTGCTCTAAAGCAGGTAAAAGACTGGGAAGTCAGGACGGTGCGGACACCGTGTTTTGCGCTTCTCGCAAGGTGACTGATGCTTTTGCGAGGTATGCGGAATATGCAAACGATTTTGTTATGCCCTTCGTTTGCGTCTCCAGAAAAAAGAATAAGATTATTTACAAATTTAGGCGCAATCACAAGCCAAGATTTACGATAACAGTGCGTTCGCTTTGGTGGTCCGTGTAGTGGTATTATACGCTGCTTTCTGCAACACCGCGTCATGACGAAGAGCTGGAACGGTCACGGTCTGTGCTGGGCTAGCGGTTGACAGAAACCCGCATCGCCCGCATCGGCACCGAGTGCACTTGGGCTGTTGATGCTCGAGCCTTTCATACGCGGCTTGTCGCCAGCTGATCCTGCTGCTCGACGGTGAGGAAGCGGCGAGTGTGACCTCTGAAGTAAATGTAAATCCTCGTTCATCCAGTTATCCAGTGTCAAAGTGTGGAAGATGTCCAACGTGTACTGAGGGCGGGAACTACGAGCGTTTTGCCTTGCTTTTATAACCGAAACCAGAGCAGCGAGATAATTGCCTTGCGTACTTCAAAATGACGCAAGCAATAAGTTTCAACAGGTCGATTACGTCACCGCGGATGTAGGCGAGACTGTGCACTGTTTAAACGCTTGCAGTATCCACGAGTGCTACCAGAAAAACGACGTCAACAGAGAAGGAGCTCGCGATTTTAGCATAATGCAGTGCCACGGGCTCGTGAATTTTTAATGTAGCTATATAGAAATATTAAAAAAAAAAAAAAAAAAAACGCATCAGCGCCACATGAATGATCACGAATAACACCGGTCACAAACTCCCAAGCCTCACCGCTTCGCTCGACACCAACACGACATACGACAACAATCTGCATCAAAACGCCCCAAAAGTGAAGGCGTCTGCTCCCGTACGCGTACTACAACTAGCGGAAGTGAAGTGTTGGGCGGATGTCCTTCACAATAATATATATAAAAAATGCCTTGCGCAAGTATAATTTCCATTGATTATTGAATACGTACTGATAAAATCCCAATCATTTGTTTTTCTATCTGATTCAAGCGAGTCGGACTGCTCATAACACTGGTCGAGCATGAAAATAACAAAAATTTGAACTTTTTCATGGCTGGTTTAAGATTTATTGTTAGTACATCGTTGTTTTTCGCAAAGGACTAATTTTACAGATTTTGCCTCCATACTTTTTAAATGCAAACAGTTCTTACATACGGCTGTCCATTGTGCCGTGTTTTGTGTCTTCTTCTATAAATCGTTAACGATCAGCGACCAAAGAGCTCACCCGTACATGTCAAGCATATATACGCCGCGGGGAGAGTCCGTTGTTAGTAGGAAGTGTCGGGCGTAGTGTCGGTGTTGTGTTTGTGTATGTGTCGCTGCTGTGTCCTACGTGGTGCTCGTGTTGTCTGTGATGTATGAGAGTAGCAGTCTACTCGTGATAGTTCCCAGCGTATTGACCGACTCCAGCTTTTTTTTCATTGGTTGCTAGAAATCGCACTAGGTGGCGCAAGTTACCGCCCGATTACAAGAGTTTGCTTGAGCTATTTATCCATGTAAGTTCAATATTCGTTTTTTTTTTTTTTTTTTTTTTTTTTTTTTTGTCTAGCGGTTTTGTCGCAGCTGCCGACGCCACCGACCGCCGACGATGCACGTAGGTACCTTTGCACGTAGCTACGTCCGCCGCTCGGAGACTGTTTACTGTGCATAACAGACATCGAACGAGAACGAACGCGTCCTGTATGCTTTCAGTTCGGCTGAAAGGCGCGGCTGGCTGGCTCGTCGGCTGAAAGGCGCGGCTGGCTGGGCTCGTCCCTCGCCTGTTCTCGGCTGCTGGCCGCCATGTTTCATAAGGAACACGTTGAACCGTGCTTCTCGGAGGGCAAACACGGTGTAGCGTGTTAACTTTACACAGCACCTCATGTGTAGACGAAAAACACAGATGGCTCCATGTAAAACGAACACGTTTCGACGTGTCCGCTATGGGACAACGGTTTACACGTCTGGGCGTGTTATTTTTGCTAACAGTGTAGGAAGAGGGATCGGCGTCGCAAGAGGCATCGCGGAGCTCCAACACGAACGCACTGCTGCACTCGTAACGAACTTCCGACAGGAGGCTCAGCACCTTACGAAAGGCGCCGCCGTGGGTCACGCCGAGGAACTCCCCGACTCAGCTGCTATCGCCGGAGTATCAGAAGACCTCTCTTCGTGGCCACACGAGACAACGCCGCCTTCGCAGTTCAACATTGATCCAACCCCGCCTACCCCACAACGGCGACAAATCAGCAACCTTCTTGCCGAGTTCAGTGAGTGCTTCTCCACGTCGTCAAAGGTACGACAAACGACGGTTGAGAAACATCGAATTGTTACTGATTACGACGCTCGTCCCGTTTATCGGTCGCCGTCCCGTGTCTCAGTGAAAGAGAGAGAAGTCATCCAGAAGCAAGTTGAAGAAATGGTCGACGACGACATCATCCAGCCCTCAAACTTACCGTGGGCTTCACCGGTAGTCCTGGTGAAAAAGAAAGACTAAACTTTTCGGTACTAGCGTGGACTATCGTGGACTGAACGCCGTAACAAAAAAAGGACAGTCCGATGACTGGAATGGAACCTAGATATTCAGCGCGACTGTCAAGCGCGGTAACCACTCGGCCACGCACGCTTTTTTTTTTCTTTATTTCATTGAAAGTTTGAACGTGAACATTACATCACACCCAGTGTAGCACAAAAAAAAAACATTTGCTGCGGCGTCACATCAAAATTCTTTCATTTTCAGCAAGCTATCAAGTACCGGCAGATAGTCGGGCACAGTTTCACAGCCATCCTAGACACTTTTGACTTGCACTACTAATTGAATAAAATGCAATCGTACAGTTTTTGCAGCAGAAATAACGTTTCTTACATCCATTCGGGACCTCCATAAGCTGTATAGGCCCAAGAGCGTGATCAGGTCGTACGGTACCATTTCGCCCGGCTTGGTAGGCAAAACTCGAATTGAATGCGCTGAAATAGCAAGATCTTTGTTTAAGGTTCGTTGCAAGACATCCCAGAAAAAAATCGCATCCCAGCAGTCGATAAAGATATGTTCGACAGTCTTTGGAGATTTATATAACAAACAGTTCTCAGTCCAGGGAATCAATACCCCTTTTTCTTTTAACCAGACTTTAGTTGGGAGTACGGAACCGTGCAACTTAAAGAGAAACGATTTGACTGCTGGTGGGATGCCGATCCGTTTAACACGGTAAAATATACCTTGGCCTGGGCTATTAACAAAGAGCGATCGATAAATTGGTGTTAAAAAAATAGCCACGAAGTCAGGTGATAGTTTTTTCCTTGTAACAGTGGCAAGGTAATCCCTGGAAAATCTAGCTACTAAAAATTGAAAGCGTCAACAACTTCTTTTAGGTAATCCACTAACCTTGTGTTTTGGTCTCCATCCCCGGCTGATGATACCACAAAGCATAATAGATAACTTGCCAGTGTACCCTGAAGCATCTCACGGATCAAAGCTAGGGGTCTTCTGGTCTCTCAAAAAAAAAGAAACCTCGAAACCAACTGGCGTACAAACAGGCGCGGGAGGCCTATCCCGCCGACTGCGACGCGGCGGAAAAGGTTTCCTCGTTGCATGGGCTCCCAGGAAGATTTCCAGATAAAAACAGCGAATATACGATGGAACCTTTGAATGTTACACCTTGCGCAGCGGAGAACCTGCGGTACATACCAAAGCTTGGCCACGAGGAAAATATTGCAGATTGTTGACCTTGCGAAAATTGACACATCGTGGAAGGCCCAGCGCTTTGCTCGCCTTTCCAGGTCTGTCGCCAGTTCCGACCAAAAAGTCGTGCTGTTCCTGAAGTGCTGCAAGGGCACTCCAAAGTAGTCACACGGTGTGTCGCTCCATTCGAAGCCTTCGTAGTCGGTTGGTGTCTTGGCCCATGAGCCATGCCAGAAACCACGGCACTTTTGCCAGTTCACGGCAGCTCCAGCGACAGCGCAGGAATAGCGCGTGAGGGCGACTGCGTCTTGAACACTTTCTTTGTCCTTGCACAAGTAGGCGATATCGTCCGCATAGGCCAGAACCCTGACTTCCGCACTCCGCAAGGTGTAACTAGAAATTTTATCGCTTTGAATTATGCTTTGGCACAGTGGTTCAAGATAGAGGGCAAACAGCAAGGGAGACAAGGGGCACCCCTGCCGCAATGAAGAGTTCACTGGCATGCTTTTCAAAAGACTATTATTTACAATTAGGCTCGTAGGACAACCCATGTATGACATCTTAACGCCTTGTGAAATTATTTTACCAACACCAACGTGCGCCAGAACAGTAAAGAGAACTTCATGCTGAACGCGGTCAAACGCTTTTTCAAGGTCCACTTGAAGCATTGGCTATCTGGTCACCTGTTCTAGACACGGTTTCCAACACACCTCGGGTGACATGAATGTCTGTTTGTATGGCCCGACCCTTAATCCCACAAGTTTCATGGTCTCCAACTAGGTCTTGTATAACAGTCTGACGTCGGTTCGCTAAGATTTGTGCGAAAATTTTATAATTTACGCTACATAGGGTTATAGGGCGATAACCACTAACGTGACGGAGCGCGTTCGCATCTTTACTCTTCGGAATTAAAACAGTGTGAGCTCTTAGAAAAGAGGGGGGCAATTGATTAATTTAATACGCCTCTCGAAAAAGTTTTGCAGGATAAGCCAAATCGGTTTTTTTGTGTAGCTTATAAAATTCAGAGACAAGCCTATCCGGACCTGGGGTTTTTCCTTTGGGTAGAGCGTCCACTGCAGCTTCAATTTCTAGTAGGCTGATAGGTTCTTCGAGGGTTTCTTTCTGGTTATCTGATGAACGAGGTAGCTACGCTATTAGTTTTGTAAGGCCTTCGTCTTGCACAGCTGCTCTGGTTCTCAGGAGCGTGCGATAGTGCTGAAGAAATACATCATGCATACCGTCTGTATTAACATATATTGTATTGTTATGTTCTATTTCCAGAATTTCCTTTTTTAAAGCGTGTTGGTTTTCGTCTTCCATCGATTTGTTCGTGGGCTGCTCTCCCAGAAGAACTTTTCAGATCGTGCACGGACAACTGCCCCCTGATAGCGATGCTGATAAAGGTTATCAAGGTGGGTTTTAACGTATGCAATATCTTCGATGCCTTGTCCTGGGTTTTTGCTTTCAAGCTCGTGTAAAAGGTGCAAGTCATTGCGTAGCTCCCTTTCTGTTTTCTATTTATAGTACCTCAGTATACTCGATCTTAAGATTGCTAGCTGCTTCACATCTTCCTTTAACCGCTCCCACGTCTCACGAAAATGCTTCACTTGGCCAGATAATTGTTGTAGCTTTTCTTTTGTATCAGCAACAAACGTTTCATTTTTGAGGAGCGCGGCATCGAGTTTCCATATCTTCCAATTAATCCGTTTTTCGGTGCGTGGTTTTCGGCCAATTGTAATAGCGACTAGTCAATGGTCTGAAAAAAAAAAAAAAACTGGGTCGACAGAATAGTCACTCAATTGGTTGGTGAGATCTAAGGAACCGTAAATTCTGTCAAGCCGGGCGTGTCAGGCTTGCTGAAAGTGCGTGAACCGTATGTTCCGTGCCTTCGGTTGATAAAGCGAAACGTCAAACAAATCACTTTCCTCCATCACATCGAGCAACAAATGCTCGCTTTTTTCGAGGCGTGTTCTAACTGGCACACGGTCAACGATGTCGCACACACAGTTAAAGTCACCAAGAGGTTCAACTTCAACGCAAATGATTGAAGAATACTACACGTTCATTAAGATCGTTGGGGGCGTAAAAACAAATTACTCTCCACCTCGTGTCTGGTATTACAAAGTCACGAACTATAAGTCGCCCGCAAAGGTCACTCGTTATTGCTAATTCTGACAAATTTACTGAATTCTTAAAAAGAAGAAAAAACACCCCCTGAAAGGCCCACTGCGTGGCTTACACAGACCTCGAAGTTATTTAAGAATAACCGCAATGCGCGTTCCACCTTGTGGGAAACCTGGCGATTCTAAGCGGTCGGCCCAGGCTGCCCCTCCGACAATCATATGTGGTCATCTTGACCACGAGGGGGCCAAGGGCAACTGGCCACGCGAGCGGCGCTCCGCCGCTGATAAAAGGCCGTCGCAGCGGATGCGCGGGGGGCTGTTGGGATCGCTGCGCAGGCGATAGCGGTCATTAAATGTCTACGTGTTGTTTAACCGGTTAAATGTCTACGTGTTGTTTAACCGGTGTGCTGTGTCATTCTCCGAGACGGGTAGCAGCAAGGGAAATCCCACAACCTGCTCTTCCGTTGACAGTTTAGTTTCTTGAATTGCAATGAAATCTGTTTCTATATCCTCAAGCAGACGCTGTAATTGATAATGTCGCTTTCTCGAATTAAACCCTCTAACGTTTAGAGTAGCAAAGCGTAAACCAGTGCCCATTTAGGTTGTAAGCAAAAGGCGTTCTTAAGGCGGGAGCGCAGCAGAAAGCTTGGTATTTAGACGCTTACTCGCCAAATTGTTGGGCGGTTCCCCGTGCTTTCTCTTGCCTTCGGTGCCGTCCTTCGCCGGGCTTGTGTCCATGTGGGAGGCCCAGGCTTGTTCCTGACCGCACTGGCTGTTTACGTTGGAGCTCACCAGGCATTCTTTGAGTTCTGCGGTCTTCACCTCCGATTCCCTACAGGTCCCCGTCTTGTCAACGCTGTCGTTAGGCACGACACCCGGGCACGCGGCCGACGTGCCTGCGCCTCCGGATTCGTCGGGCGGCACTTTTCCGGTTTGTTCAGGTTCCCGTGAACTCGTGGCCGCGTCGCTGGCGATCCGCGTTCCCGGGAGGTCTCCCGTCCCATCCGCGACCTCTGAGATGTCCATCAGGTGGTCGGGATTGCCTTCACCGTCCTCCTCAGGTCCTCTCAGCGCTGTTGCGCACGTCGAGATACAGTCGCTGCCTTCATGTCCAAGACGGTTGCACCGGGCGCATTTTGGAGCACGGTACTGCCTCCGGATGGGACCCACTTTTTTCCAACGGAGGCAGAGGGTTGGCCTCCCCGGCACCACTCGCAGAGACTGCACGCCGTACACCTTCATCAAATGTGGAAGTTCCCTAGAAGTCACGGTGTCGTGAAGAGTGAGACATATTTTTCTATTCAAGGTTTCCATTGTTTCCATCCCAGGAACCCGCCACTTCTCTCTCGTGATGGTCCGAACTTTGCCGTACGGCTCGAGGGCCTCGACAACTCGTCTGTCTTACAGGTAGGTTGGAAGCCAAAGCATCTTCACTTCGAGGTCCTTCGACTGGAGATCAATCACCAAACATTTCTTTCCTTTCCCCTTCAGTCGTCCGGCCGCCTTGAGTTTTTCTGTGGCTGCGATGCTTGCAAGGGTGGCCATCCAGATGTGGCTCATTTGATATTGTCCAAGAGAAACCATTTCACGGAGGTCAATAACGTATTTTAAGCAATCGCGGAAGTCCACAGCTCGGTGCGGTCTGCCAGAAAGGTCGCCATGCAAAAAAAAGGGAGTTGATACATATGTATCTTGCTGTGGGAGCGTGGGAGCCGATAGTGCGCTGTTATCGGAGCGCTTCATCATCCATCCGCTCTCGTCGAGAGCCGGAAGCGAACTCTTTGGCCACGGACGCTTTTTTAATATATGTTTATTTATAAATGAAAAGCATTACAGAGGGCCACCTTGGCCAACGAGCACTCGCAGAGTATTAGACCTTATTACATATGCATGACCCAGTACATTCATATAGAGGTTTGAGCATCATACAATGTCTATTGCACGGGTGGCCAAGCTGCGGCTCGCGAGCCACATGCGGCTCTTCGTGTGTTAAAGTGCGGCCCGAAACTCCCCCCCCCCACCCCTCCCCCATCCCCCCTTTCCTCCCCCTCCCTCCCGGTCACATGAGCGATTCCTCGAAAAGAGAAATGGAACGCGTTTTAAATTGAAAGACAGGTCGCGGTTTGGTTGTCTTGTGCTACTGCTACCTTACGTACAATTGGACTGCTTTTGACTCGGATAGATTGAAAGTATATATAGCTCGAGGTTCGTTTATTGCTATGGACAAAAGTTTGCCCCCCCCCCCCGCTTGCGCGGCTCTTGGAAGTTTTGTGGTTTTGTTTGCGGCTCTTAGGCCGGGTCAGCCTGGCCACCCTGGTCTATTGCTTAAATGTTCCTCTTTTCACCATATAGTTTCTTAAAGCGACTTCCATCGCTGGCCATGACTCAAAACCCGGCAGTTCAGTGTGTTCCAGGAGGCTACTGGTGTATGCAAAGACATCGACAAAGTGGTGCCAAGCAGGTTTGCCCTTTTCTAACACCAGCATGTGGTCCATTCAGGATCTCCAGATGGCGTGCAACCCAAGCAGCATTAGCACTTCTGTGCATTTTTTTTTTTTTATTTTCACCTGCCTCGACCTGAACATATTTCAATGTCTCCCCGTTCAACTGTGCACTGGTGCTAAAGCATTTTGATGCTCGGACCAGAATATTTACACATTTGTACAGAACAAAAAAAAAAAAAGAGAACATATTGCAAAGTCTCCGGGAAAGGACACAGCGCGCAATTGGTTGACCATGCTACAAAGAACCCTTTGCTTTCAAGCCATGTTTTAACAGGCAGCACCTCTACGTGAAACTTTACAAAGAAGTCTTTGATGCTTGTATTTACGGGGTATTTAAGCAATTTTTTTAATACGCTCGATCATTCTGAATTTAGCTGTGGGGGGCAGTATAATGGTTGCGGAATAAGTCAACAGTATCCAAATACAGCTTTTTCCTGTTCACTTGGAATAGGTAGTCCCAGGTAAACCTGGCGTTTAAGAAGTGAATCGCCTCATTAATTTCTTTATAAATGCTGCGTACTGGTGCTTTCATATAGGCTTCTTTCGTACTCACTATTAAGGAGGGCTAGTACCGTCCCCCTAGACGTTTTTGGTGCTCGTGTTGTCACCGGATTAATCTGGTCCCGGAAAAACAAAAAGAGTTGAACTTTTATTCTTAACTCTAGATTCACGAGCCCTAAGCCCCCTTTGAACAGGCTCAGAAACAAGTTGGTTCTACACATTCGTTCAAATAAAGGTTGCCAGATTCACGTGGCACACAGTCTGTGGAACTTACGAATCTCTCCTTGTCGGTATGGTATGATTTGTGCCGCGTACCATACACTCGAAAAACAGACAGAGTTACAGACAAACTCTCTGTTAAAAAGGGAGATATGTCTTCTGGTACCATTCTTTCATTTTCCTGTTAACCTAGTTTAAATGTATAGCTTCATAACCAATGCTCCAGGACTCTGTCGCCAGTCGAATACCAAGGTAACTGTCGAGTGAGCAAGACCACCTTATGCCCATATACTCCTCTTGTTCGAACGTCCACGGGTCAAGCCAGGATCCGGTAGATTTAGAGGTATTCATGGCTGCTCCTGATATTCTACAAAAGTCCTTTATATAATCCAAAGCCAGCTCCAGCCACTCGGCCACGCACGCGCTTGCTCGCCATCGCGCGTGGCAGTATGTTCATCTAACCATCATCACTTTCTATGCCAACCGCCAGAAGCCATGGTTCACTGTTTTAGTGAACCCTGGTTTTTGGCGGTTTGCATAGAAAGTGTAGAAAATAAGAAAAAAAACGTCTTTTCCGCTCTGCCAAGCTAAAGGGAAACACAAGTGCATGGCAAAAATACTACATAGCTGAAGATACTTATCTAGCTGCAATTCGCAACGCCCAACACACCTTTTTTATGTTTACCTACCCAACGTTCTAACTTAGAACCCTAAGTAATTCTGGAAGACGATAAACCCTGAGCATACGCACTACTAGTCTTACTAAATAATCCGGGGATGTAGTTACCGACACCGAAAGCGCCAACATTTTTAACATTGCCTTCTCAACTGTTTTTACTAACTAATCTAACGCACCGGTCTCTGCGCTATTTTTTTAATATCAGGTCTCCAATGCCCACCGTTTCGTTCTCTACCGATGTCATTTCTTCTGTGAAAGAGAACTGCAAGTTGTCGTCAACAGCTGGTGTAGACCAGATAACTTCAAAACTCCTAAAAAATGCTAGAAATGCATCTGCACAATATTTGTCCTCACTCTTCTCGCAATCGCTCTCCTAATGGGCAGTACCATAAGATTCGAGAGCGAAAAAAGTCGTCCAATTTACAATTGAAGTAACAAAGATTCCCCATTAAATTATCACCCTATCTCTTTAACAGGCGTGTCCTCCGAAATCACGGAACATGTCATCTACACCCAGATCATACATTTCTTGCACCCGAACGATTTCTTCAATTTTTCGCAACACGGATATTGCAGGTACTTCCTTTGCGAAACCCAACTGCACTTTTAGAAAAAGGGTATGGATAGTCCTCCCTTAGGGAAGGAACGGTCTTGTAACCTATGTTCCTTTGGAAAGGGAGAAACTTTCGTCCCTGAAGCAGGGGAACAAAGTTCCTCCGTCGCTTGCATCTCAATATGGCGGCCCTGAATCGAGCAAATCCAGCCCAATAAGGCTTGACGAGGACGCTACGTCTCTTGTACGGGACGAGAGGAGCAGCGAATAAAAGCGTAACACGAGCTTTCCGTGAACTGTCTTTATTTCCGAAGCCAGATTCCCCCCACAGGTACAGAAACTTGCGTTTCGAAAGCAGTTACTCTCTCGTCGACAGCACTGTGATGTTAAACGGAGACAACCGATACCCAGTTACTTCGCGCACTTTGCGCCTTACCTTTGGTGTTCCTCGAGTCACAATTCCTTCGTTAACCGCACATCACGGAGAAGGGCAAACTCAATTCGCGAAACCAAAAGCCGCTCTCGAAAGAACAAACTCGATGCCGCTGTTTATCGCGTAGCGTGAAGGAAGGTTAAATCGTGAAAGAAGGTCAAGCAGAGTAATTGCAAGTAGTTAGGCTAGGTGGCGCTAGGTACCGCCTAATTCATGTTCTACAAAAAATAATTTGATTTCCTCAGGCCACTATTGCGCTTGAGGATCCTCTACTATACACACGTTACACTTATTAGAAGCATCAGGTGAATATACATTGAGCACATACACGGCACACACAAATATCAATACAACGGAACACCACACTAACTCGAACAAGCAACCGTGCTCTGCGTTTCCGTCTTTTATACTGGTCGTTTTGAACGGACGGAATTTTTCGGTGACTGAATAAGCAATAAAAAATATTCCCAGCATGTTGATTTTTTTCCAGCAATGTCACACCTCTAAGAGTATTTTGAACGGCTCAGGAAATGAATCTCTTATTAAAAAGCAAACGCTCGATCATGCCGTAATTATTTGAAAGCCAATAAATCAAGCTGCTCCAATGCGGTTCGAAGCCATGAGTTTGTTTCCCCGCACGGCACGTCGTAGCCTGTATTTCTATTGTAGTATTTGTTTTTCTATTTGTGCTGTTCGCGCAAAGCTGCAATTGCCGTCTTGAATTAATGTCTGTAGAGCGGATATTCACTCAGCTGGAAGTGATGCTTCACGGGCTGAGAAATCGCTTTTCGATCAACTTGAATGCAGTCAAAGCCGCGACTTGCGGCAGGTTTTAAGTGTACGGAGCTACGCCGTGGCGAGCCCAAAAACGTTTAGCACTCATCCCAGCGCGCCACTGGGAAGGAAGTTTCTCCAGGAACCGTAGTATATTTAAACAGCAAAATAAAGGGTAGCTTTCTTTTTCGATTTTACCTGCTATTGCTTTTTAATGCTAAAATTCCACACTGTAAATATACGTACTTTCCGTCACGATTTTGTACTGTTGCCCTTGCCCCAAAGCGCAATCGCTCTCTGGGACGAGACAGTTCCGACAGTCACATTGGCCACTGTACGATAGGAGCTTATACTGTTCAGACCAGCATTCCAACATGACTATCCGCACGTTGATCGATTGCACGTAATCATTCAAGTGGTATTAAACTTTTTAATGTAAAGCGGAAAGTCAACCTGTGACACCCGCCCCCTCTGATCACGGCCCGACCAGCGGCATTAATGCCCGACAGTTTACGATCTTATCTTCTTGCTACACCACTGATACGCGAACACACGGTCACATCGGCGATAATTCCAGTTTTCTGTTCACAACCCACAACACTGCCATCACGATGTTGCAGCTATGTTGCTGACACGCACAAATACAGAACAACGTTGAACGCCGGTTGCACTCGGCATCGGAAAACAGAACCGAGCTCAGCACGGAAGGCACCCAGGCAGCCGGCAGCAAAACCTGCCTGTCTTGGACGCAGTTCCTGCGGTTTCCATAACGTCGAAAACGTCGACACAGTTCCGCGTGGTTTCGCTACTGTAGTTCCGTGCCGCGCGAGTCCTGAATATCCGGAGACGGCCATCCCCCAGTGTACGTGGCGCTGCTGACACTGCTCCGGAACTTCGCTGCTTCTAGCGGCTTCGTTTGCTCATTTGATAGAATTAGCGATAAAAACGTCAATGCAACTGAAATGCTCAGCACGTTAAGAACAGAAGACGTAATTGCAGGCGGCCTTCGCTGCCGCTGAAGCTTAATCAACTCAACAGCTCTTTATTAAACAACGTGCGCGGCATGCTCAAAAAACGAAACCGAAGGAAGATGAGTCGGGAGGGCGAAAGCTTTCTCCCGTCAGCCTGGAGAAGGAGAAAAACGTTTCGTTCCTCCCCTTTTCTCGTGTCCGCTTGGGGGCGCGTCAGTAGAAGGGAGGAAGACGCGCCGTTGCTACTTTTTTCCTCCATTTTTTCTTAGAGTGTGGCCCTATTCATTCATGATCTGCACACTAATCTTGACCATAACATAGAAACTGACGCTATTTTTTTAGACTTCGCAAAAGCATTTGACAAAGTACCTCAGAAGCACTTAATATATAAACTTTCACAGAAGAGCCTAAATATAAACGTCTTAAAATGGATTCAAGAATTCCTTGAAAACTGCTTCCAGTCTGTTTTCACCAATAACCAGTCTTCGAATTCTTTCCCAGTAATATCGGGCGTCCCCTAGGATCCGTCCTAGGTCCCCTTTGGTTTTTAATTTACATCAACGACCTACTCCAGCACGTTTCCTGTCATTATCGTATGCTTGCCGACGATTGTGTTATTTATCGCTCAGTTACTAACATTTCCGACCAGGGTATCCTTCAGGACGACCTAAACAACATACGAGGATGGTGCAACAGGTTTTTAATGCCTCTCAACTTTAACAAATGTAAAGTCATGTCCTTCCAGCGTCACCGTAACCCTCTATTCTTCTTCTATGCTATCCTTAACGTTCCCATTGACCTAGTTGAGTCCCATATCTACTTTGGTGTCACCATCTGTAACGATCTATCGCGGCGCATGCATGTACTATACTTTGTTTCACCTAAGGTCCGAGCGTGGCCAACGTTATGAGCCGAAGGGCCAATCTAACGGCAAGACAGACACACCGTCATGACGTGCTCACCGCAGTTGATAGGACCAGTGGTGTTCGCCATCTTTCTGTACGTGCTTCTCCGCCCGATCGTCCTATGAAGAGCGAAAATCGCCATGACGTTGCGCTTTTTACGCTGTTTGATTGGACCTTCAGTTCATAACAGCGGCCACGCTCGGACTTAAGCTGAAACCAAGTATAACATCCTTTCTTCTGGAAACAGATCCCTGAGATGCTTAAGATGCAAACCTACGGCATGCACCACAACCCGTGAAATGTTTACCTTATAAATAGCTTATCAGACACAGACTTGAATACGCCTCCGCAATCTAAAACCCAAGCCAAGTATATCATATGAACGCACTCGAAGCACCTCAAAATCGCGCCACCAGATTTATTCATGCTTCATACTCGTACTATGTCAGTGTATCGTTCCTAAAAGCTGAATCATGCTTGCGAACTCTTTCTTGTCGTCGCTGAAATTCCAGCCTTTCTCTCTTTCCCAAATTATTCTACTCTCCGCTTGGTATCACACCTTACATCGTACCCCACGCACGCAGGTCCCACCGCACCGGTCATCCGCTCCAGGTCGCCCGCCACATTTCCGCACTGTCACTTTTTCTGCTCACTTTGTTCCCGAGCGGCTGAAGACTGGAACGACCTTTGCTATATAAAATTGAAAGAATAAAGCACAGAGGACAAGCACAGGACAACCACTGTCTTGTCCTCTGTGTTTCATTCTTTCAATTTTGTGTATTCATGTTCAACCCGCTCGCCTTCACCAGACCTTTCCTACAATATCGCTTCCACTGCTCATCAAGTCTCAGAAAATGTCCCCATTCATTTAACTCAGTGAATTCATGTTGCACCTTTTCAAAGGTTTATCTTGCCCACCCCACCCCTCATGTAATACCCCTTCAACGAGGTCTTTAAAGTAATAAAGTGATGTGATGTGATCACCCATCACTTCTCACCTCTCCACTCCTTTATCCCCCTGCCTGCCCTGAGGCCCCCTAACCAGAAGGCAGATATCTAATAAAAGTATTAGGAAAGAATGAATAATTTTAGTTTTTGCTGGAGCTCGAGAGCTAAGGCTCCGTATTCGAGCCCGGTCGAGGGTCTCCGAGGGACAATGTCCCCATAATACGGAACTTAGTTCCCTGAGCCAGTCAACTCCCGAGCTTGGATAAGCTAACACCTGAGTACTGCCTTCCCTACCCAGTAGAGGGAAGTTATCTTTTGGAGTATTATTTCGCTTATGTATTTTTATTCGCTACAAAAGTATTAAATTGTGTATTGAGAAGTAACTCGCAAGTTCAGCTGAGTTAGTCGTCGACGGCCAAGGGAAGCAACTTCGTCTCCGACGACAACCACCCAGCTTTCCACAATAAAGTTGGTTACTCCATCCGGACCTGGTAACCCGGACGGCGTAAGATGACCGCAGCGAACCCGTACTAAGGTCATCAACGTTAACGACCTCCGGTTCATTTTTGCACAGCGTGTTCTGCATTTTCAATATTTGTAAGTCCGTGCTTTGTTTCTAGGCTACTCTTAAAAAACATGCATTTCGATCACATCTTAGCCCGACAAAGAAGAAATGAGGAAGCCAATAAACCTTGGATAATAATACAGGGAACTTGAGAGTGCAAAGGGAGTAGGAGACACTACAAAAAACCCCCCTCCCCTCCTCCAAAAAAAAAAAAAAAACGAAAAATAAAAGACGTTTAAAATACCTTGTAACGCCGAATTAGAGCGCGGCTCTTAAGGAGAGAGAGAGAGAGAATATCTTTATTGAAACAGAGAGTTTAGTCTGAGTTTTGCGCTCTAACAGGCTTCTCGGTAGTGGGGAAGGGGAGGGAGGACAGAAAGACGATCGACAATGGGTCAATCTCTTAAGGAGGACAAGGGAAGGGCAAGCTGGAAGATGTATCAATGATAGGATCTGCGAGCACGCCGCTTCAACTAGAACCACACCGTCAGGGCATTTGGCGGTACCTGGCAGCCAAATGCAGATGCGCTTGCGCCCCGTCTTTTGAAAGCACTAAAATATTGGTGAAGTACAAAAACAGCGTCACGCGAGCTTCACGAGGCATTTGAGATTAGGAGTAGGTTTGAAAAATGCATTTGCGATACATCTCTGGCTCTGTCTACGGATGAGTTTGAATATTTGAAACGTGGTCTGGGCGGGTACTAACGTGACGTGTGGTGTCTGACGGTGTGCTCCCGTTGGTACATAAGTTTGTGTTTTTTCCTAATAAATTCAGTTGAGAGTGCGCCCTGTGTCGTTGTTATTCTACTCTTTGTCCCTGTTCTTTTGGCGCTTATTTCCCAAGGGTATTGTCACCCCCTCCCTTCTCCTCACCCCCTCACCCTCCCTGCTCCTCCTCCTCCCCTCCTCGTCCTCCCCTCATCCTTCAAGCTCCTCCCCTCCCTCCTCATCTCCTCCTCATCCCTCCTCCCCTTCTTCCCTTCGCCTCTTCCCCTTCTCCCCCTCCTCCTCTCCCTTCCCTTTTACTTCTCCTCGTGCTCCATTTCCTCCTACCCTTCTCCCCCTCCTCTTCCTCCTCCTCCCTCATTCTCCTCCCCGCGCGGTGCCTTATTGGACATTTATGGTATACCCCTCCTCCTCCCTCCTCGCCGAATGGTGTATTATGGGAAATGTCCCATAATGCACTGCGCGGTTACGCCGACGGCGACGGCGACGCCGACGCCGCTCAAGCCGGAAACGGGCGCCTAAGAGCTAGCTCTGAAAGGAAACACAGTACATGCTTGTTCTTGTTGTTTTTCTTTTTCGTTTTTCCTCATCGCAAGCATAAATTACGCATCGTCGAACACTCAGTATAACTCAAGCGTAGCGTTAGGCGTCCGGACAAGATGCCATATTTTAAAAACACACGATTCTCTTATTTTATATATTTATACCAGGTTATTCCGCGGCGCTAGACACATTATTCC
Source organism: Ixodes scapularis (assembly GCF_016920785.2). NCBI lineage: Eukaryota > Metazoa > Arthropoda > Arachnida > Ixodida > Ixodidae > Ixodes > Ixodes scapularis. The sequence goes on from NW_024609868.1 coordinate 72,438,952, forward strand.
GAGGGGGAGGGTGGATACAGCCGAGTGACATGCAGTTCACATACATAATAGGAACCTGCAAAGAACATAAATATTGCGCAAGCCGTGGCAATTCACCGCAGAGCAGTGCTGGCGGTAACGCGTTACAAGTAGCGGCGTTACCGGTCACGCGTTACGTTTTCGGTAACGTAGTGACGCACTCATTACTTTTTACAAACCAGGAAGGAGTAAAGTACTTACGTTGCTCAATTCAAAGAACGGATAACGTAGTTGCGTTACTCGTTGCTTCTTCCCAAGACTTAAAAATGACTACACTTCAATTTGCTGATGTTTTTAGGCGCCAAGCCCTTTGAATTCTTGAGTGTTTTGCGTTTTTCTTTGTGTTTTTCTAGTGTGTATTTAGATGAAACCGTAAAAAAGATGAACTAATCATGTTCAGTTTCTGTATGGACATAATGTTTCTTGAAATATGATGCTTATGCATACCTCATACATCAAAGCAGTAAAACCTGTTAATTCAAAATAAAAAAGTAAGGCCAAAAAACCGTGCGTTACTTCTCATCGGTAGCGGTAACGTGTTTCTTTTATTATGAGGTAACGTAGGTTCGTAACGCGTTCCTTTTACTTGCAAGCAAGGAGTAACGTATGACGTTACTTTTTTTTTGTAACGCGTACAACACTGCCGCACAATAAAAACAACGTAAAACATTTAAATAAAAACGCAAATTGATTTTCGGTTAGAACAGCCGCTTCAGTGAAAAGTTATACAACGGACAATCAGCAGAGTAGATAATAAGGGAACAAAGTTGGCGAAATTATCTCACACATGAAACATGTTAAAACAAATAAACATATTCGAAGAGAAGATACCATTGGACGGGATTGAGACGGAGTTACGAGCTAATTCACTCCACTGTGCAATGGTGCTAGGAAAACATTTATTATTTTAAAATGTTTTTTTCGGGATGGAGATTCTCATTTTTTCTTTGAGTGGTCTAATCTACGAGATTGCAAGATAGGCGTTTTGATGAATTTCACCTAACCTTCCCCAGTTTGATCCTGCTATGTCGCGCTGGGAAAATTTAAGCGACTACGTGTCCTTCTAGATACGAGCGGCTCCAAATCTATTTTCTTTAGCCTATTAGTGACAGTTTCTGTGTGACTCTAATTCTTTGGAAATGTTCCAATGGATAAATGATGGCCTACGAACCTCTTAACGTCATGAGATTCAATGGCACAAACTACCAGATTGGGGTCACATTTTCACCGTTATATTTACAGAATATATCACATATGAAGTTTTTTGTATGATAATGGCTATAATTAAGGGAAACTTCGGCATATAGTTCAAACCACTACCGCTACATTTGGGTGGGCGGTGAGTGTTTAGCTAAACGTAGTTTACTTTTCGGTAAAAACGAACACAATCCTTTTGAGGGCTGCGGAGTAGGGGGGGGGGGGGGGGGGGAGGGCGAGGCGCATTAAAAACGACTTTGGCAGCAGGGTTTGTGGTGTGATCTGATCATTTCACCTCAAGAAATTTGGTAAGTCTACATTCCCGCAAAATTACTTGTAATGACCGATCGGCACAATTTACGTAGGGAATTCGGCAAAAGAAGATGCTGAAATTATGTTTATACCCCCTCCCCCAAAAGAAAAATATGCGCGGGAGAATGACATTTTACCTTCCTTTGACTTAACGTCTAAACACGTTTCAGCCCTGTCATTCACCGAGCTTTTTTTATAGACTGCAGCGACTGGCTTTGCGGGAAATCGACGGACTGAATTTTTCGTTTTTTCCCGGGAATGTAGCGAGTACGTTGAGTCACTAAAAATTGATAATGTATGGAATATATATATATATATTTTTTTTTTTAAATAGGTAGTTTAAAGGGTCAACTTACCTCGGGAGCCGCGTAAGCTGGAAATGTGTAGGTCGGTCAGTCGGTCAGTGCTAAACAATCTTGAAGGGATCGTTTAGCGCTTTTAAGTTGCCGATGCGTACCCGCACCAAATAAAGTTCACAAGTTCAGTTATTTCGGTTATCCGGAGTCGAGGAAAGCCACCGACGCCGCCGAGCCTGGGTGATCGCCGGACGACGGTGTTGGCAGACGATCTTAGCCTACTTCGATGTGGGGCCGACAGATGGCGCAACGCGTAGAACGCGAAAATGCGGCGCCGGCGATACGGCGCCTCGACCCTCCACAGCCGTACGGCGGTGGGCCATTACGGCTCATACAAACGCATTGTGCATTTGTACGTGCTGGGAAAAAGAAAAAGTGGAATAGTAAAGCAGGCAAGTCAAAACACTAGAAAATTGTGCACCACAGTCTCGCGTCGCGCGTGATAAAAAGGAGGAAGGAAGAAAGGTGCACGTGATAAAAACTTTCGGAAGTTTGTCTGCTAAGAACAAGACCCAACTCGGTAACCCCTGCAGTGAAGCTCAACGCGTATCGTCTGCGCCTGGATAAGGAAGGTGCCTAATCGCCGATGCCATGTCGTTCACGAAGTGATCGAGGCGTTTAGGGATTTTCTGGTTTTAAGTCGTTCTTAGGTATATGAACCAGGCTATTCAAATAGGTAGTCCTAAAGATGCGGTCACGATTCCTTCTGCAGATATGTAAATTGCTTGAGGAACAAGTGGTCTTTCTTTTCACCAAGAAAATCAGGAAGGGCTGCCGATCCCGTAGCAGTAAATTTCAGGAAGTACAGCACTTAGTCCCTGGTAGTGAGTCTTTTAAAATATGCGCTACTAACTGAGGGTCCTCAAAAACAAGCAAAAACCATACATAGCCAACGGGAATTCAAATAGTCTCCCCGGAAGTTTGTCCATTATATATTATTCAACCCCCTTACCCCCACAGCGGCCTTGTGCCATCCTTCCTCCCAAAGGATCAATACATACATAAATACATACATACATATATTATTCTGTACCTCCGCACACCCTGTATACGAGTATAAATATCTCCAAAAGATTCCGATTATTATGCTGCCCGGAGCTCTGCGTCGGAGACTGGTGCCTTTCCCGCGGCCCCAAATGTGGCCCCTGGATTACCGTGTGGTGACGTTGTAGCCGATTCCTGCAGTGAAGAAGAAGAGGACATTCAGGAACGCGTGATCATGGAGTCAGTCAGTCAGTCAGTCAGATTTTTGAAAGCAAGGAAATCAAACATCTTGACTTAAACAGCGCAAATAAGTTACGTAAGGAAGAGACAACAGGATGGAAAGAGCGCTGTTTAAGTCAAGATGTCTATCCAACTCGCCCAGCAACTCATTAAGGAAATCAAAGGAAGTGTTGCTGAGCCCGAGGCTCAATATGTCACCTTTGATGTGATCATGGACCCCGAGTTCGGCTTTATAAATGCGCTCAGAGTCTAAAAGGCCGTGCCTGCACTAGCCTTTCCAATTCCGGTATCGATATAAAAGCGGTTATTTTGACTTCAATTCTAATGACTCCCACAACATCATTAATCTCTCATACTATTGTCTGACGCAATTCTAGCGGTAGCACACCAAGCGAGGTGGATGCGGCCTACGCCTTTTGTGCTGCAGGCTTCCTATGAATCCGCCCAGTTGTTGGAAACCAAGGCAGACGCCAGATGTGACGCCGTGAGGAGAGCAACCTCTAGCTCCGCTCACCTTTTGCGCCAGCTTCTACGACCAAATGCCCGCTTCACAAAACCAAGCAGCATGACACGCCGACTCCCGTTACGCAATTCGTGGCCACTTGGGGACCTCTTTCTCTGCTTAGGCCTAATAGGACGGTAAACCCACCTGTCCAAAGCGCGTTCCAGGAAGCGTACTATTAGGCCTCACACGCCCTTAAGACTACTCTAGTTTTTGGAGTGTTTAATATCACACTTCCGAATAGACTGTCCCACATCTGTCAACTTTCGATTCACCGATCAGCCTAATTATCGTCATCGACTTTCTGTAACGTGTCTCAGATGGTGGCAGTGGCGGAACTTCCCAAAACTCAGACAATCACGTAGGCTCTTTTCGCAATTTCCGTGAGGACATAATTCTCCTAACTCAGTGTCCAAAACTTCTCCTGTCAATTGCACACCTTCGATTCACAGCACACAAAATGGTCAAGTTGCTGTGAACGTTCCCCTCTGTTTCTTTCTCCCCCACAACAAATTGAAGTACAGCTTGTTGTTTATGATGCATGTCAAACACAGACGCGATTTGCACGGACACAGGTTTTAGTGAGTATCATGAACCAAGGTACCCTATAGACCCTTTCAAGCAACATTTCATGGGCGCTGCCATTTTAACGTCACGTGACTCTGCCGCCATAGCCGACCTTCAGTTTCTCAATGTTGCTCCTCCGCATTGTGTGCTGCTCCGGCCACCATCGGAGCTTTGTTTTCGTGTTCTGTTATGTTTTGCGTATAAATCGTCTGTTTTCTTTAGGTCTTTTCGATATTTCGGGCTTTCATTTAATCCTTTGATATCTATATTTCAACATAACTCTTGCATTTTCTTATTTATGGAATGCAATCGGAGAGCGGATGGATCGACGATACAAGATTATAGCTTACGCTTCAGAGACCATGCAAGTTCATCACATCCTTACGTTTCTGTCGAAAATAAAGGGCAGTCAACACCTTTGCGACATATGCAATTCTGAACTGACGCAGTAGGGCTATCAAAGTTCTACTTCTCGCTGCTAGTGCGCCTTTGTTTCCGTAAAGCCAAACCGCAACTAAGCGATTTAGTGTGCGACGAAAAGAGCGACGGCGACAACGACGAGATTAGCGACGAGCGACGAAAATTTCTCGGTGTCGCCCGTCGCGTCACTCGGTTTTTGGATTTCTAGAAAACGTCGCTCACCGTCATGGTCGCTTGCTCCCGTCGCTTCCATGCGGTTTGCCTCGTCGCGCGACTGACCGAGCGACGGCGAAGCGGGTCGCCGTCGCCTGTCTCGTTGCTCGCCTAATTGCTTGCATACGGTTTATACTTAATATCGAGGCGCCAGTGATTCACTGCTGTGTGCATCGAAATTAATAAAGTATAAACCGCATTTAAGCGATTCGGCGAGCGACGAGACAAGTGACGGCGACCCGCTTCGATGTCGCTCGGTCAGTCGCGCGACGAGGCAAACCGCATGGAAGCGACGGGAGCAAGCGACGAAGACGGTAAGCGACGTTCTCCAGAGATCCAAAAAGCGAGCGGCGCGACGGGCGACACTTAGAAATCTCCGTCGCTCGTCGCTGACTCTCATCGTTCTCGCCGTCGCAGGTCTCATCGCACGCTAAATCGCTTGCATGCAGTTCGGCTCACGGAAACAAGGGCGCACACGCAGCGAGAAGCACGACTTAGATAGCCTTATCGAGTCAATTGAAATTCGCATATGTCGCAAAGGTGTTGACTACCCTTTATTAGTGACAAAAACGTAAGAATTTGATGAACTTACACGGTCTCTGAAGCCTAGGCCACAATCTTCTATCGTCGATCCATTGGTTGCCCGATTGCATTCCATAAATATGAAAAAAAACAAGAGCTATGTTGAAATATATATATCAAATGATTAAATGAAAGCCCGAAATATCGAAAAGCCCAAAGAAAACACAAGATTTCCACGCGGAACGTGAAAGGACACGAAAACAAAGCTCCGGTGGTGGCCGGCGCAGCCTATAACGCGGAGCAAGAGCGAGAAACGAAAGGTCCGCTGAGGCGGCCCGCAAAGCGCGCGGAGGGCGCGCCGACTGGTGGCAGCTCGAGTAAGTGAGTAAACGCTACCTTTAGGTATCGCGCTCCTTGTAGTTGTTTGTTTTTGGTCTAAACGATTATAGTTCCTTTATGCATTACAAATAAAAAAAAACAAAAAAACAATAACTGGCATTGGAGAGTTATATTGACATTCTACTTTGTAGCAGCTATTCTACTTCTGGATTCGAATCAGTGTTGGGAGGTGGTTCGAGTACATTCAACAGTAGGGGTGTCGCGTACCGGCCGAGGTTCGAGTTCGACCAGGTTCGACTTTTTCGAACTTTTCGTGGAAATTTTGACGAACCTTGTATTGAGGTTCGACTCGTGTGCGCATGCGCAACAGGCTGGCCAGTTGGCTTCGGATTGGATGGTAATGGCTATGGGATTAACTAAGGGCACCGCTGTTTGGTTATTCCAGTTAATACAGTACAAAAAAAATTAATTTATTAAAATCTTCAGTGATTAGAATTGGTTTCTTTTAATTGCAACTGTTTATAAAATAAAATAACCCTTTGCATAAAAATAAATTCTCCAAACCTAGACATGCCTGTATCAAGGTCCGGCCACACTATCCGCAAACTCGAACCGGTCGAATCTGGTGAAAAGTTTCGAAGGTTCGTCGAACCGGTTCGACCCTGTCGAACCCCGAAAGTTCGACCTAAAAATCCGGTTCGACAAAAGTTCGCAACAACGACCAACACAGTCCATCGAGAGTTCCACACTGTAAAAAATCGACGTAAATTTAACGTGTATTTCCCTCGTCAAAAAAGACGGGCACGCTCATTGTTTCAAAACACGAGGTTGCCCTCTATATTTATCTGTCGGGAGAGCCGATCTTTTCAAAAAAGCCGAAATCCCAGCGGTGCAAGCATGCGCTGATGAATCAAGATAGCCTTGGCGACAAGGGGGTATTGCTTGAGATAGTTTCGGTTTTAAACTGAAAAAGAAAACCGAAAGTTTAGATAAAACCTAAGATAGACTAAACATTTTGTTAATTATTTACGAATATAATAAAGTGACATTATTATTATTAATGTATTGATTTGCTTAGTTTTGTCTTCAAAAAACAAAGAACAAAAATAAGAGACTTTTGAAAACTGCGCAAGACCATCGCTATTGCAATCAGCTTCCGTTCGGCCGCCGTTGGAGTTCCGGAGGGATAAGCATCGCTTCCTTTTCACGTTTTAGCCGTTTAGGGGATATTTTAGATAGCTTACTTACGAATACCGTGTTCAATAATAGCAAGCGATTACTGAGAGCTGCGAGACGCAGCGTTGGAAGTGGCGGACAGTCATGGCCGACTGGTGCAAGCGAAGGTGAGGAAGTTTCTTTTGTTTCTGCCAAGTGCGCCGCTGTTTCCAACTTTGTCTTGTAACGTGCGCTTGCTATCTATGCTTGACTCTCATTATGATCTACCCGGTTTTATTTCTTTATCTGAGAAGAGCGTATTTTCAAAACTCTTTCCGCATAGTAAGAAAGATTCGCATGCGGTGGAACCGAGGGCCAGCCGGGGGCCTGTCCTGGGCGCCGTCCCTACGACGGTGGCCCGACGACGCTTTTGCGGAGCGTTCAAGTACAGTCTGACGGCAGTTCAAGCAATCACAGGTCATGCTAGTTCTGACGTGTGGTCCCAACAATCTCTCGTCAACGATTTGTTTCACAAAGCGGGAGCGAGAAGAACGTTACAAGAGCGAGAGGCATGATTTCTTGCCCATGCTGATGCCTGTGCCGTAGAGACGGACGATCTCTTTGCGTATGCCGAAGCGGCACGCCTTCCAAGTTTGCGATTGTCTGTTGTGAATAAAGTGAGTTTGGATGTCACGTTTTTTAGTGGCGGTGAAAGCCGCTGCAAAAGGCAGAGCAGTTAGAAAAAGCAAACGCATGAAACAATGTTAAAAGGACTTGAATATTCGATGGCGTTGAACGACTACCAGAGTATCAACTCGCCCAGTTATTCTTTGTCAAAGAATAATAGCCAGTACTAATAAATCAAATAAATGCCAACTTTTAATTGGTTAGAAATTTATAATTGATGCAGTACAGCCCTACCCTGCTCTAGTGCTTTTATGACCCCAGATAATGTGTAAATATATAGGATAGTTCATAGCAACCATTTATGTCCGACCCATTATATTGAATCTTTTCTCTGAAGCTCCAAAGTATATGAAGAAGTGCTTATCATAAATTAAGCTGCACCACTGATTGTGTTATAGCATATGACTTGTATGTGTGTTCTCAGCAAAAGAAAATGAGGCATTGAAAAAAGGCCAATCATTTTGTTTGCTCTGTGCTAGAGCTTCTTTCAGCTGCACGCAAAATGTGGATGCCTACATCTAAAAAAGTGTAATTGACATTCCCCGCAGGGCTGCAGGCCTGAATCAGTTTGGCTAGCAGGTTGCAACCTATGGGAACCTGCAGGGGCCTGCATCTCAAGAGTAAAAGTGACGTCCGCCCACTGATCTCTATTATGGGTGGCTGGATGATGCATCGAGCAGACAGGTTTCAAGCCAGCGTAAGTAAGCGGCCTGTCCCGATAGCGAGCGCTTGACAGGCTTTTCAACTCTCCCGAGGGCTGGTTCGAACAGCGTTCAGGGCGCTGGGTTTTTTGTTGTCATCCCAAGGGAGCCTGCTTGTTGCGGAGTAACAGTGCATCCGGACCCGAGAAGTCTCCTGGGAAGACATTCGACGTGAACATTTTTAGATTCTATTTTATCAAAAAGTGTGTATGTCCCCCCCCTCCTCTTGGGATTTCATCCAGAACTAATTTCTGCAGCGCACTGGCACCTGCGGAGAAGCGCACTGAACAAAGCAAATCTATCGCAGTGGTGATTCTGCGAGCGCTTTGAAAGGTTTGAATGGCATAAACGACTTTGTTAGCGCGAGCTCAATATTTCAATCATTTTATGAAGTGTTAGTGTTGAGAATACTTTCCAGGTACAAAATTTTGCAATCAGGAGTAGTGTTCAATGCATTCGTATCCATGGGGTTACTTTTTTGCATGACCAATTTTGAGCGATTTCGATAAACTCGCAAAAACTAAGCCTTCACGAAAATGAGGTCGTTTACAGTAGTAGAATTACTCTTGAAACCAATATCGAATAGCGTATTATACTAAACTTATAAAATACAATTTTATGATTAGCACACACAGCCCTGAAATTGGCCATTCTCAGATGTTTTTGTTGTGGCCTTCATCAATCCATGTGCTTAAAATGTAGAATCTGCAACGTAAGGAAGGCAAGATAGTGTGAGGAAGGCAAGATAGTAACAACTTCATCCTGACAAAAGGGTGAGGAAAATCGGACAATATCGTTTCTGAAAGCCTGATATGTCAGACATTGGTGGTGTGCCTTCTTTGCATGCCCAGGGCTATGCTACAGGTAATGGTGTTCATTGCAGGGCACAACATTTATTACCTAAAATCTTAGGCACCACAAAGAAAAAAAAGAAGAAAAGATTCAAAGTTGCAGCTTCCACATTTTAAGCACATGGATTGATGAAGGCACAACGAAAACATCTGAGAATGGCCAATTTCAGGGCTGTGTGTGCTAATAATAAAATTGTATTTTAGAAGTTTAGTATAATACGGTATTTGATATTGGTTTCAAGATTAATTGTACTACTGTAAACGACCTATTTTTCGCGAAGGCTTAGTTTTTGCGAGTTTATCGAAATTGCTCAAAATTGGTCATGCAAAAAAGTAACCCCATGGATACAAATGCATTGAACATTACTCCTGATTGCAAAATTTTGTACCTGGAAAGTATTCTCAACACTAACACTTCATAAAATGAATGAAATATTGAGCTCGCTCAAAACAAAGTCGTTTATGCCATTCAAACCTTTCAAAGTGCTCGCAGAGTCACCATTGCGATAGATTTGCTTTGTTCAGTGCACTTCTCCGCATGTGCCAGTGCGCTGCAGAAATTAGTTCTGGATGAAATCCCAAGAACACACTTTTTGATCAAATATAATCTAAAAATGTTAACGTCGAATGGCTTCCCAGGAGACTTCTCGGGTCCGGATGCACTGTTACTCCGCAAAAAGCAGGCTCCCTTGGGATGACAACAAAAAACCCAGCGCCCTGAACGCTGTTCGAACCAGCCCTCGGGAGAGTTGAAAAGCCTGTCAAGCGCTCGCTATCGGGACAGGCCGCTTACTTACGCTGGCTTGAAACCTGTCTGCTCGATGCATCATCCAGCCACCCATAATAGAGATCAGTGGGCGGACGTCACTTTTACTCTTGAGATGCAGGCCCCTGCAGGTTCCCATAGGTTGCAACCTGCTAGCCAAACTGAGACAGGCCTGAAGCCCTGCGGGGAACGTCAATTACACTTTTTTAGATGTAGACACCCACATTTTGCGTGTACCTGAAAGAAGCTCTAACACAGAGCAAACAAAAAGATTGGCCTTTTTTTAATGCCTCCTTTTCTTTTGCTGAGAACACACATACAGGTCATACGCTATTACACATTCTGTGGTGCGGCTTAATTTATGATAAGCACTTTTTTTATATAACTTCGAGCGTTTAGAGAAAAGATTCAATATAATGGGTCGGACATAAATGGTTGCTATGAACTATCCTATATATTTACACATTATCTGATATCATAAAATCACTAGAGCAGGGTAGGGGTGTACTGCATCAATTATAAATTTCTAACCAATTAAAAGTTGGCATTTATTTAATTTATTAGTATTGGCTATTATTCTTTGACAAAGAATAACTGGGCGAGTTGGTACGTTGGTAGTCTTTCAACTCCATCGAATATTCAGGTCCTTTTTAACATTTTTTCATGCTTTTGCCTTTTCTAACTGCTCTGCCTTTTGTAGCGGCTTTCGCCGCCACTAAAAAACGTGACATCCAAACTCACTTTATTCACAACACACAATCGCAAGCTTGGAAAGCGAACCGCTTCGGCATACGCAAAGAGATCGTCCGTTTCTACGTACGGCACAGGCATCAGCACGGGCAAGAAATCATGCTGCTCGCTCTTGTAACGTTTTTCTCGCTCCAGCTTTATGAAACAAATCGTTGGCGAGAGACTGTTGGGACCACACGTGAGAACTAGCATGACTTGTGATTGCTTGAACTGCCGTCAGACTGTACTTGAACGCTCCGCAAAAGCGTCGTCGGGCGACCGTCGTAGGGACGGCGCCCAGGACAGGCCCTCGGCTGGCCCTCGGTTCCGCCGCAGGCGAATCTTTCTCACTCTGCGGAGAGAGCCATAAATATTGAAGATACGCTCTTTTCAAATAACGAAATAAAACCGGGTAGAGCACAGTGAGAGTCAAGCATAGCTAGAGCACAGTGAGAGTCAAGCATAGCTTAGCAAGCACACGGTACAAGACAAAGTTTGAAACAGCGGCGCACTTCGCAGGAACAAAAGAAACTTCCTCACCTTCGCTTGCACCAGTCGGCCATGACTGTCCACCACTTGCGACGCTGAGTCTCAAAGCTCTCAGTAATCGCTTGCTATTATTGAACACGGTATTTGTAAGCAAGCTATCTAAAATATCCGCTAAAACGGCTAACACGGAAAAAGGAAGCGATGCTCGAACCCGGCGGAACTCCATGCGGCGGCCGAACAGAAGCTGATTGCAATAGCGATGGTCTTGCGCAGTTTTCAAGTCTCTTCTTTTTGATCTTTTTTTTTTTTTTTTTTTTTGAAGACAAAACTAAGCAAATCAATATATTAATAATAATAATGTCACTTTATTATATTCGTAAAAAATTAACAAAACGTTTAGTCTATCTTAGGTTTTATCTAAACTTTCGGTTTTCTTTTTCAGTGTAAAACCGAAACTATCTCAAGCAATTTCTCCCTTGTCGCCAAGGCTATTTTGCTTCGCGCATGCTTGCACCGCTGGGATTTCGGCTTTTCTGGAAGGATCGGCTCTCGCGGCACATAAATAATGAGGGCAACCTCGTGTTTTATAATAATGAGCGTGCCCGTCTTTTTTTGACGAGGGGAAGACACGTTAAATTTACGTCGATTTTTGTGGAACTCTCGATCGACGGTGTTGTTCATTGTTGCAATTGTCAAGCTCTTTTCACGTGAATTGAGATGTCTTCGAGTTTTGCATGATAAATCTACACCATGAAACACTTTCGGTGAAAGCTTGAGGTTGTTACATGAAGGCGCCGATTTCTCCAGCCAATTTCAAAGCGAGCTTCCATTCATAACACCCCTTCGCTTACGCGGTTCAGAAGTTGATTTGAGCTACATGCGACTATGAAAGGTGGAGCATCTTATGTCCCCATTATTAGCCGTGGTTTCTTTTGCCTCCTGTCTTTTTGATTGCTGTGGATGCAGATATCTGAAACAGCGTATAGTGCGCTGAGACCTGCGTTACAAAAACCCCGCATTATCCTGGAAACGTAATTTTTCTACTAGCCTATGAGGCAGCACGCAAGTGGCGGTGCACTTTGAAAACAAAGTCATGTGCATGCTTTTTTATCAGCAGCATTAAACACTTTGTGCGAGTGCCCTCGATTGCCTAGCTTCCGAATAGTGCTAACCGTTTTTTTTTTACAGTAAACTTTTATTCTTCAATAAAGGTAACAAGTACAGCTCAGGGAAAATAAGAGCTATCTTTTCAATAAAAGTAAACTTTTCAATTGCTAAATTTATAGAAATGACTAGCTAAAATAATTATTGACAAGTTAGATAACGCTAATTTCCGTGGCCTGCAATGTAGCTAATTTTTCTATTTGTGCTTCTTTTTAGGCGTAAGTCCATGTTGCATTTGCGACGTAAGTATGCTATGACTGTGCCGGTCGTTTCCCCGGGGAACTTTTGGACGACGTGGTCTGCAGTGAAATGAGAAATGAAGCATCCTTTTGTCACATTATGTCAGCTATACCCAAAGATATATTTTAATCAACTGGTTTCAGGAAAATTGGGGGCTCACTGTCATGTTGATGCACTCTTCATGTCTGTCGTGCGACTCGGCGGACATTACATGGGTGAATAACCGTGGCAACATTTTTTTTAAGTAATAAAATCCGTAAATTTACTTTTTTTATTATTCCTGTTTTAGAGGGAGTCGTTATTAGGGCCTAACACGATCAAAACAATTCACAAAACAGCCAAGGGGCTTTCAGATATTTATTTATCAAATTTCGCACTTTTTTCCCTCGATTCATGAACCACGCGCGGCAGGGGCGGGCATAGTGGAGAGTGTCTTAGCGGTTTTAACATGGCATATCGGTGATGGCATGTTTGTTTGTGTTAGCGAGAACTTCTGATACTGGAGTTCTATGCATTATTTAATTTTCTAGTGAAGTTACAACCCTCATAAAGTGCTGTCGCATTCAGCATGAACAAACTTGCACCCTTTTGACAGCGTGCCTTTGGCGGATGCTCCAGCACCACACCTCCAACGGTGCGTCCGAAGCGACTTCGTAAGCATAACATCCTGCACTCTGTCCAGCGCGCTGTTTTTTAATCAGGCGACGAAAGGCAGAGTTTTAGCTATGAATAACCCAAAACTCGTCACCTTTTCGCAAATTGTTTCAGTTGGGCTAGAGTTTATTCATAGCCCCTCTAAAATTGAAAATTCAACATGGTCAATTACACTGTCAATTAAAAAAGCTAATTAGGCAACGTACTGTGACGTTTATTTACTCATCTAATGTCCGCCGAGCCCCACAAATATTCTGTGAAAACGGCATCGGCTATCTATCGCTTTTTTAGTGTTTTGATGTTCAGTGCAGATGAATGAACCGTACTTAATTCCATGAATTAAAGAATCCAAGTTTTCAGGAATCCGCCGAAAGCCAAAAAACGGCGGAGCCAGGATTTGAACTCTGGGTCTCCCAATGCCCGGTCGGGTGTGCTAACCACTACACCACTACACTACTACACCAATATATATATATATATATATATATATATATATATATATATATATATATATATATATATATATATATATATATATATATATATATATATATATATATATATATATATATATATATATTGGTGTAGTAGTGTCCGGTCGGGTGTGCTAACCACTACGGATTTTAATTACTTAAAAAAATGTTGCCACGGTTATTCACCCATGTAATGTCCGCCGAGTCGCATGACACACATGGAGAGTGCATCAACATGACAGTGAGCCCCCAATTTTCCTGGAACCAGTTGATTAAAAAATATCACCGGGTATAGCTGACATAATGTGACAAAGGGATGCTTCATTTCTCATTTCAATGCAGATCACGTGGTCCAAACGTTCCCCGAAAACGACCGGAACTGCCATAGCATGTTTACGTCGCAAATGCAACATGGACTTACGCCTAAAAAAAGCACAAATAGAAAAATTAGCTACATTGTATGCCACGGAAAGTAGCGCTATATAACTTGTCAATAATTATTTTAGCTAGTCATTTCTATAAATTTAGCAATTAAAAAGTCTACTTTTATTGCAAAGATACCTTTCATTTTCCCTGAGCTGTATTTGTTACCTTTATTGAAGAATAAAAGTGTACTGTAAAAAAAAACTGTTAGCACTACAGTATTCGGAAGCTAGGCGATCGAGGGCAATCGCACCAAGTGTTTAATGCTGCTGATGAAAAAGCATGCAAATGACTTTGCTTTCAAAGTGCACCGCCACTTGCGGGCTGCCTCATAGGCTAGTAGACAAATTACGTTTGCAGGATAATCCGGTGCTTTTGTAATGCCGGCCTCAGCGCACTATACGCTGTTTCAGATATCTGTATTCACAGAAATCAAAAAGACAGGAGGCAAAAGAAACCACGGCTAATAATGGGCACATAAGATGCTCCACCTTGAATAGTCGCATGCAGCGCAAATCAACTTCTGAACCGCGTAAGCGAAGGGGTGTTATGAATGGAAGCTCGCTTTGAAATTGGCGGGAGAAATCGGCGCCTTCATGTAACAACCTCAAGCTTTGACCGAAAGTGTTTCATGGTGTAGATTTATCTTGCAAAACTCTAAGACATCTCAATTCACGTGAAAAGAGATTGAGAATTGCAACAACGAACAACACCGTCGATCGAGAATTCCACACTGTAAAAAATCTACGTAAATTTAACGTGTCTTTCCCTCGTCAAAAAAAACGGGCACGCTCATTTTTTCAAAACACGAGGTTGCCCTCATTATTTATATGCCGCGAGAGCCGATCCTTCCAGAAAAACCGAAATCCCAGCGGTGTAAGCAAGCGCTGATGAATAAGAATAGCCTTGGCGACAAGGGAGGAATTGCTATAGTTTCGGTTTTACACTCAAAAAGAAAACCGAAAGTTTAGATAAAACCTAAGATAGACTAAACGTTTTGTTAATTTTTTACGAATATATTAAAGTGACATTATTATGATTAATATATTGATTTGCTTAGTTTTGTCTTCAAAAAAACAAAGAACAAAAAGAAGAGACTTTTGAAAACTGCACAAGACCATCGCTATTGCAATCAGCTTCCGTTCGGCCGCCGTTGCAGTTCCGGAGGATTCGAGCATCGCTTCCTTTTTACGTTTTAGCCGTTTTAGCGGATGTTTTGGATAGCTTACTTATGAATACCGTATTCAATAATAGCAAGCGATTACACAGAGCTGTGAGACGTAGCGTCGCAAGGGGCGGACAGTCATGGCCGGCTGGTGCAAGCGAAGGTGAGGAAGTTCCTTTTGTTTCTGCGAAGTGCGCCGCTGTTTCAAACTTTGTCGTGTATCGTGTGCTTGCTAAGCTATGCTTGACTCTCACTATGCTCTACCCGGTTTTATTTCGCTATTTGAGAAGAGCGTATTTTTAAAATTTATGGCTCTCTCCGCAGAGTGAGAATGATTCGCGTGCGGCGGAACCGAGGGCCTGTCCTGGGCGCCGTCCCTACGACGGTCGCCCGACGACGCTTTTGCGGAGCGTTCAAGTTCAGCCTGACGGCAATTCAAGCAATCACAGGTCATGCTAGTTCTGAAGTGTGGTCCGAACATTCGCTCGCCAACGATTTGTTTCATAAAGCGGGAGCGAGAAAAACGTTACAAGAGCGAGCAGCATGATTTCTTGCCCGTGCTGATGGCTGTGCCGTAGAGACGGACGATCTCTTTGTGTATGCCCAAGTGGCACGCTTTCCAAGTTTGCGATTGTGTGTTGTGAATAAGGTGAGTTTGGATGTCACGTTTTCTAGCGGCGGCGAAAGCCGCTACAAAAGGCAGAGCAGTTAGAGAAAGCAAAAGCATGAAAAAATGTTAAAAGACTACCAACGTACCAACTCGCCCAGTTATTCTTTGTCAAAGAATAATCGCCAATACTAATAAATTAAATAAATGCCAACTTTTAATTGGTTAGAAATTTATAATTGATGCAGTACAGCCCTACCCTGCTCTAGTGCTTTTATGATATCAGGTAATGTGTAAATATATAGGATAGTTCATATCAACCATTTATGTCCGACCCATTATATTGAATCTTTCCTCTAAAAGCTCCAAATTATATAAAAAAAGTACTTGTCATAAATTAATCCGCACAACTGAATGTGTAATAGCGTATGACTTGTATGTGTGTTCTCAGCAAAAGAAAAGGAGGCATTAAAAAAAGGCCAATCATTTTGTTTGCTTTGTGTAAGAGCTTCTTTCAGGTACACGCAAAATGTGGGTGTCTACATCTAAAAAAGTGTAATTGACATTCCCCGCAGGGCTGCAGGCCTGACTCAGTTGGGCTAGCAGGTTGCAACCTATGGCAACCTGCAGGGACCTGCATCACAAGAGTGAAAGTGACGTCCGCGCACTGATCTATATCAGCGATGGGCAAAATACATGAAAATATGTATCAAAATACAAATAGAAAATACTTCGTCAAAAATGTACTTAATTACAAATCTAATTACACTTCTAAAAAAGCATTTAAGTACAAGATACAAATACAACCAAATGTATTTGTTCTCCTCCAAATACTTTTCCAAATACATTCCCCAAAATTTGCGTCAGCGACTTCAGGGCACCTGCAACGGGTTACTGGGTATCTCATTTTAATTTTGCATCGCACACTCGGGAGTTAGTGTGCGAGGCTCTAGTAGCGTAATAGAAATATAATCACAAAAAAAATGTAATCAGCTTGGACGTAATAGGTGAAAAAAGCACAAAGCTTCAAGCAGCTTTTTTTTTTTTTTTTTGTCGATTACATTTTGGTATAGACCAACAAAGAATTGAGACGACCAAGACGCGCAGCACTAGCTAGAGAATTGTGTATTGTTGCAACTTGCACCAGTTACGAAAATCTGGACGACCCGCGCATTTAGAATGTTCCAGGCAAAAATATGGATGGAAATCAGGCTGGAAAACATTACAGTTGTCACACTTATTTAGCCAGTCTGCCTGTGAACGTCGATTTCGTCACTATTCTTGCCCTAGACTAGCACCATAATTACAAAGTCACTAAACGCTTATGCTTGATTCAGAGACACTGAATTCGGTGCACAACGTAGTTTTCCTCCTGCTCTGGACAGTGTCCGAAATAAAGCAGGAGGAGAAAAAAGAAAAAGCCCCATGGCCGAATAAAGGATGGAGACTATATCTTACAACCACATGTACAAAAACAATATGTATTTTCGCCCACAAAATTTTATTTAGTTACAATTGTAGTTAAAATACCCACGTTTTAGTATTTAAATACACACGGCAAATACATTACCCAATTTGTAATTAAATACAGATGCAAAATACACAAAGTATTTGAAATACGTATTTCAAATACTTGTATTTCAAATACTGCCCATACCTGATCTATATTATGGGTGGCTGGAAGATGCATCGAGCAGACAGGTATGGAGCCACCATAAGTAAGCGGCCTGTCCCGATAGCGAGCGCTTGACAGGCTTTTCAACTCTCCCGAGTGCTGGTTCGAACAGCGTTCAGGGCGCTGGGTTTTTTCTTGTCATCCCAAGAGAGCCTGCTTGTTGCGGAGTAACAGTGCATCCGGACCCGAGAAGTCTCCTGGGAAACCATTCGACGTGAACATTTTTAGATTCTATTTTGTCAAAAAATGTGTATGCCCCCCTATTCTTGGGATTTCATCCAGAAATAATTTCTGCAGCGCACTGGCACATGCGGAGAAGCGCACTGAACAAAGCAAATCTATTACAATGGTGACTCTGCGAGCGCTTTGAAAGGTTTGAATGGCATAAACGACTTTGTTTGGGCGAGCTCAATATTTCATTAATTTTATGAAGTGTTAGTGTTGAGAATACTTTCCAGGTACAAAATTTAGCAATCGGGAGTAATGTTCAGTGCATTCGTATCCATGGGGTTACTTTTTTGGATGACCAATTTTGAGAAATTTCGATAAACTCGCAAAAACTAAGCCTTCGCGAAAATTAGGTCGTTTACAGTACAATCAATCTTGAAACCAATATCAAATACCGTATTATACTAAACTTCTCAAATACAATTTTTGTTATTAGCACACACAGCCCTGAAATTGGCCATTCTCAGATGTTTTTGTTGTGGCCTTCATCAATCCATGTGCTTAAAATGTAGAAGCTGCAACCTTGAATCTTTTTTTTTTATGGTGCCCAAGTTTTGAGGTAATAAATATTGTGCCCTGCAGTGAACAGTATTGCCTGTAGCATAGCCCCGGGCATGCAAAGAAGGCACACCACAAATGTCTGACATATCAGGCTTTCAGAAACGATATTGTCCGATTTTCCTCACCCTTTTGTCAGGATGAAGTTGTTACCATCTTGCCTTCCTGACATAGTGGTCCTTTGAGCGAATTATGTGATGTTATATCATAGAGTGGCATAGGATAATTTTCTCTTCTGAAATGATGTAATGACATTCCATCATCACAAAGGAGAGTGTTCAGTGAGGCAGGCTCGGAAACTTGAATAAAGTGATGAGTAGGATTTCAATTTCTGTCTTATCAATTACGCGAAGAACGCTGATCATAAAGTTTGTATGCTACACATACATACTTTCGGTTGAAAAATGCAATGCACCTCTTCTTTATGGCTTTTCACACACAGTTTCAGAGGACGCCGGTACGTCATTCTCACGAGGAATAGAGCTGCCAAAGATTTCCTCGTGAATTTCCTGACTCATTTTTAAGACTGCATCTCCTGATGGTGGCGCCTCTGCATTATCATCATCAATTGAGTTGTCAACGGCGTTTCTTAACATTTCACGAGAATGGAGCTATAATATATAACATGAAATTTCACTGGTTGGAATACAGCCGTTCAAAGAAACACCTTTGAAAAGTCAGCTTTTTATTGCAGGTGCCGATTTTTCTGGCCAATTTGAGACCGTTCTTTCCATTCAGAACGCCCGACATACACGGCGTCCCAGATTACTTGCACCATACTTAAAAAAAACACCGGAGGGCTCTGCAGGAGTGAAATCAACTGTCGTTAGCCAGCGTCTTGAAAAAGTGCAGATTTTTTTAATGCGCCTGGTTATGTAAATAACTAAGATTAATGAGCTAACCTTTCAAATATTCTTTTAAGGGCCAAGATGTCAATTGTAAAGTTGCAGGGCGCATTGAGAAACACCCAATTAAAGTGTTTGAAACATAATACGTTTTCGTGCTTTTTTCCGGCCTTCAAAGAACGCGCATTCGCGGCGCGCTCGCAGGCCTTGATAGGGGAAGCGAGTTGTCACGCGGTATTTTTTTGTATTTCGCGGGCGTTTTTTTGAAGGCTAGGAAAAAGGAGCATGCAAAGTGCACCTTGTTGAAAATGGTTTAATTGGGTGTTTCTTAATGCGCTCTAGAACTTTCCATTTCACACCTCGTCTTTTAAACGAAGATTTCAAAAGTTAGCTTGTTACTCTTAATTAAATAATTAGGCGCACTAAAACAATTTCGTGCACTTTCGCAAGAGACTTTCTAACAGTGTACAGTTGGTTTCACTCCCGCAAAATGCTCCGTGTTTTTTTTTGTTTTTTTTTTAAGTTTGGTGCAAGTTATCTGGGACACTCCGCATATATGTACTGGTAATGTACATTTAGTACACTAAAAACATACATGTGGTGTACTAAGCGTGCACTTGTAGTATGCTAAAAGTACACTCGAGGTGTACTTATGGTATACTACATATGTACTTGGGGTGTACTAAATGCATACTATTTTTTTTCATAAAAGTGTGAAACTAGTACGATTTCAGTACATACCCTAAGTTCACTATTAGTATAGTTTCAGTATACTGATTTTGAATGACTTTTCGCTAAGGGGTCCCATATCAAGCGACGCCGCGCCGCACACGAACGAAGTTAAACAATCAAGATAGCGGAGTGTTCCCCGTGTTAGACCCACGGCCCTGCCGTCAGCGCTGTGACAGGGTGATCGCACAACAAATCGACCAACACGGTTGCGGGCGACGGCAGCATGTCGTTCGACTGTTGTTGCCGCCATGTGACAGGGTCGCGGGCCACACGATTTCCTCGTGTGGCCGGAAAGGGTTGCCCAACTGTTGCCTCAGTGTGACAGGGCCTTAAAATACGTATTGGAATATACTGTTTGTTGTCTCCTTTATTCGTCCATGTTGTTTGGTTTAAATTCTGTTTTACCTAAACCAGCTCGCATGCTTGCCAACTTTGTATTCAGTTACTTGGACTATTTCGTAGATTAGACGCTTAACAATCGCATATCGTTTAGTGGGATAAAAAAGGGAGGGAAGAAAGTCGAAAGCCTACTTTTAGAGCGCAGCTCTTAGGGGCCCGTTTCCGGCTTCAGCGGCGTCGGCGTCGGCGTAACCGCGCGGTGCGTCATGGGAAATGTCCCATAATGCACCGCGCGAGCCCCCCACCGGGGTCACGTGACCTCGTGGGGGGCACGTGACCCCCGAGGTCACGTGACCCCGGTGCATCATGGGAAATGTCCCATAATGCACCGCGCGAGCCCCCCACCGGGGTCACGTGGGGGGCTCGCGCGGTGCTCCTCGCGCGAGCACCGCGCGAGCCCCCCAGTGACCTCGCGCGTGCCCTCCTCCCCCGGGACCCGGGGGGGGGGGGGGCACGTGACCCCCCGAGGTCACGTGACCCCCCGGTCACGTGACTCCCCTGAGGTCACGTCACCCCCCGCCGATGTCGCGTGACCCCCAATGACGTCATCGTCACTGATGACGTCACCGGCATCCACATCGTCATCGTCATCATCACTGATGACGTCACCGGCATCCACATCGTCATCACTGATGACGTCACCGGCATCCACATCGTCATCGTCATCATCACTAATGACGTCACCGGCATCCGCATCGTCATCATCACTGATGACGTTACCGACATCCGCATCGTCATCGTCATCATCACTGATGACGTCATCAGTGACGTCACTGATGTCGTCACCGGCATCCACATCGTCATCGTCATCGTCACTGATGACGTCACCGGCATCCGCATCGTCATCATCACTGACGACGTCACCGGCATCCGCATCGTCATCATCACTGATGACGTTACCGACATCCGCATCGTCATCATCACTGATGACGTCATCAGCGACGTCACTGATGACGTCACCGACATTCGCATCGTCATCATCACTGGTGAAGTCATCAGTGACGTCACTAATGACGTCATCGGTACCCGCATCGTCATCGTCACTGATTACGTCATCAGTGACGTCAGTGATGACATCATCGGCATTGGGGGTCACGTGACCCCCAAGGTCACGTGACCCCCCCTGGTTAGTTTAACCCCCCCCCCCCCAGTGCCCTTCCCTCCTCCTCCTCAAGAGCTGCGCTCTAATTCGGCGTTACAGGGAGTTGTAAGCAGCTTTCACTTTTTTGTATGAAATTCGAAAATATAGCGGACTATTTCCTACCTCCTTTCCTTTGAAAGTGATCCAACTTTTTACTGGCTCTGATACATCCCCGGTACGTCCCAAAGCACGTATGCCTACACCAGCTCACGCAATGCATACCAGCACAGGGTCACTCGGATGTATGCGCTCGTGAACGTCTTGATGAATATCTTGATTCGCGTTCGTGGCCAATAAGTTTCGTGACGGCACTTTTTATCGCTCGAGAATGAGAAGTTCTATGCTGTGCCACGGGCCGGATTGGAAGCGCGCTCTCTCTTTCTCTTCTTACGGCCTTTGCAATCGTGCGGGAGTCAATGGCATTTTTTCTCCGTATGTAGTTCACTTGCTTGCCGCCAGGGGCGCAACCACCTCACCCTACTTCACCCCACTCGGAGAGTCCCTTCGAGCTGCTTTGCGCTGGTGTTCGAGCTTCGTAGGTTACCACTGACCTGAAAAAACTGAAAGAGCTTTGGGCTTCAATTCCCTCTGTGACATACTCTGGTCTGGTGTACGTCGGTGGCTATCTGGTGAAACTCATTAGTGAGTTTGGGTGCGACGCCTGTGTTATGCTGCTGACTACGACTAACAGAGGTGATCCTCTGTTCGTTTTATTGCAAGGCCAGGATAAAAGCGCACTTTAATATCTAAATCCTAGGTTCCTCGCCCTTCTGGACAACATTGTTCCTTTTTTTTTTTTTTAAGGCTCTTAAGCAGGTTTTGCGTACAAATGTGCACGAAGTTCTGCAACTACTCATAGCACGCTATCTTGAAGACGCGCCAATCCTAAGCTGCTCAGAGGGCATTGACAACAGTCACTCAAAGCGCTTGGCTGGTTTAATTTGCAACAAGTTCCTCAGAATAACTATGATTAACTACGCAAAGACGGTCACGGACAGAAACAAAAAATTAGCTGGATATGTGCACAAGCCCTTGAGGAAGCACTTTAGGCTGTAATATGCACTGTGGGAAAATTATACAGACTACTACACCCTCGTCTAGAGCAACTGACCTACTTCATGTGCGGCCTATGAAATTATGATGCAGACCACGGCAATAGATAGATTGGGCCGGCTTACATTTCACGAGAGAGTGTGAATTATTTATCATTTAAAGTTCCTCCACGTAGAAGGGGTCCGTCTCCTCCTGTTCTTGAGTTGCAACAGAAATCCTGGAGGTAAAGTTGAGTATAGTTTTTCCGCAATTGCATTCGGTGTCTCTACTTACTACTTTTTACTCCCGAATCTCTCGGGTGTCTGCGTGAAATATTCAGCTTGTTACGGGCTTTAGCTGAGCAAAATGGTTCGGATAACGAATTTTTCTCTGTATGTTTTTCATGTTCAGCTGGCCCCATCCACAAGCAAACATTCGCCGTTTTGGGATCATCAGAAATGCAGTAGATAGTGGCTGAGGGTCTAAACATAAGAATCAGGTGTTAAAGGTTATAAAAATCTCGGCCGCGAATCTCTGCAGCGCTAAGATACACCATCAGACGCGCTCTGTGCAGACGGCATAGGGTAGCCCTGGGGTGATGTGACAGCGCCCCCCGCGAATTGCGGCGGGAGGTGGCGATTGCCCGAATTGCAAAGGCCGTAAGAAGAGAAAGAGAGCGCGCGCTTCCAGTCCGGCCGTGGCTGTGCTTAAACAAATGAGCAAATATCAATGCTGCCGCCACGCTGATTCTTGAAGAAATACGTCAGAATTTTGCGCTGCGGTTATATTTCCACGTCAGATCGTACAATGCCTGTCCCTGTCAATAACTGGATAGTTCTGTAATGTATCTATGTGAAAGTCATGTTCTTGGGAGGAACATTCAGCTATATGTGAACGCCGTGGCTGTTGTTTTTCTACAGATATAAAATTGAGAAGCTCGAGGCCTGGACATTGCCGAGATTTCACTATGGTAATTTGCACTGCCACCAACACCACACCGAAGCAGGTACGCAGTTAACGAAAATTCCTTCATGTTATAAACAATTTACAACACGCCCATCCAGTGTGAAAAATTACAATCACACATTTCTATGCAAAAAAAAACAACGAAAAAGGTAAAAAAGCACATTTAAAAACATTTTCACAAATTATTTACCAGCAGACAACTTTATGCAAAACGTCACAAAATATATGAAAATGTGCGTCTTCATATACAATTTACGAATATATAAAACTATTTGATTAGCCATTATTGTAGTTAAGCTTTTAATTCAGAAACCTAAGTCATTTCTCCAAAAGTAGCAAAATTGCACGTCAAAATAAAATAAACAAATACTGTATATTTTATTTCTTGGAAGTTAGCCTCATCTCCTTGCAGCAACTTCAAGTAACTTGTTTTCGCAAAATATTGGGTAGAATATCACGTCCAACTGAGAAAAGCGACAACAGACCTCCACTCAAAATGAGATGGCTTGTCTTCGTTATAGAGGCTTTGTTGCAGGATGTCGGCTCCAATGAGGTGTTCTCTAGAACCTAGAAAGTGTGTACACTGGTGATGCTCTATTGCAGAGATTAGAACGTCGCCATTATTGAAAACTGTTTGACCAGGCAGAATATAAAATGGACAACACAACACAACATTTCAAGAAGAGCTGAGTTAATTCGACCATACCAAAGCAAGAAAAAAAAGATCAAG
This sequence comes from Ixodes scapularis, assembly GCF_016920785.2. NCBI lineage: Eukaryota > Metazoa > Arthropoda > Arachnida > Ixodida > Ixodidae > Ixodes > Ixodes scapularis. Next base: position 72,463,032 of record NW_024609868.1, read on the forward strand.
AAAACAGATACGGGACTTCGCGAAGGATCGACCATACGTGGTGACAGGCTAAATCCGTATAACGTTAGACACGCTTCCGACAACAAGCATCCGCGCCAAGCACCGGCATCCCTCAACTGCGAAAACTCAAGCGCGCACACAAGGAAAGCCAGTAATTGCGTTAACAAAGTGAGGAAAGTCTTTTTTGACATGTTCTCACCAAATGCCTTTGTGTCCGCTTGAGGTTTAATGCAATCGGCCGTTCACACTGTTCGCAATTACCAATAGCAGTGACGAACAAGAAATAAAAAAGGAGGGTGGGGGGGGGGGGGGGGGCAGGGGGGAGGGGCTTAGGGGGCGACGCAAGGAAAGTGAAAGATAAAACAATGCTTGGGACAGTGTGACTTTCTGAGAAAAGAACGCACATAAACGAGCTGGCTAGGAAACATCATAATCTAACACTCTGAGATGAGGAAGTTGGTCGGTTCTCGTAGTGTTGACGGAGGTTATCTTTGCGGATGCTCGCTGTCCGGAGTTCCGCATTCCTAAATTTAACAAGACGATATTTTGAGAATGTACTTGGAAGACGGGAGTTCTACATTCCTCGTAAATTACCAGAAAAAAAAAAAACTACTTTAGGCTTACCTAGAAATTCGGATAATTCAGATACTCAAAGAATGTACGTCAAGTCAAGCACAAGTTTCCTAAATCTACATCAAATACATGGGTCCATGAGGCAAATGAAACGCGTTTTTTTTCGGCCCGCAAAAATGAACTACGCATTGCAGTAATCTAAACTCATTGAAAACGTGACGCTAGCGGTGATGACAAAATGCGAAAGCTTGAGAACACGACGTTACCTGGATCAAAAGGCATGAAACGAAGTTATCTACGAGCCAAGGTCGACATAATTCTACTATTCATGAAACTAAGCAATGGCATTGTGGTCGCATGTGTAATTTATTTCAGTACTTTCTAGAAAAAAAAAGACCGATATAGCCTTCCTCGCTAACGAGTTTTATTTTACTAAAATTAATGCTACATGCGTCCACAATTCCATTTGATTTAACTTGATGAATGTTAAACTTCGGTGGATGTCGGCTCAACGAAAAAAATTCTTTTATTTCAGTATCTTTTGATCCAGGTAACTTCGCGTACTCTAGCATTCACATTTTGTCACCACCACTACCGTCATGTTCTTATAAAGTTTCAGCTCTCTGCGATGGTAGTTTATTTTTAGGGGCCAAAAAACACGTGTTATTTCCACGGTCGGGCCATGTACAGAGTGCCCACGAATCCGGATGACGACTTTAAACTTTAAGTTTACAGCATAACTCGGCTTACCCTTAGCGAAAAGTCGTTCAAAATCAGTATACTGAAAGTATACTAATAGTGAACTTAGGGTATGTACTGAAATCGTACTAGTTTCACTTTTATGAAACAAAATAGTACATCTTTAGCACACCCAAAGTACATATGTAGTATACCATAAGTGCACCTCGAGTGTACTTTTAGCATACTATAAGTGCATGTTTAGTACACTGCATGTATACATATATGCGGAGTGTCCCAGATAACTTGCACCAAACTTAAAAAACAAAAAACAACACGGAGCGTTCTGCGGGAGTGAAACCAACTGTACACTGTTAGAAAGTCTCTTGCGAAAGTGCACGAAATTGTTTTAGTGCGCCTAATTATTTAATTAAGAGTAACAAGCTAACTTTTGAAATCTTCGTTTAAAAGCCGAGGTGTGAAATGGAAAGTTCTAGAGCGCGTTAAGAAACACCCAATTAAACCATTTTCAACAAGGTGCACTTTGCATGCTCCTTTTTCCTAGCCTTCAAAAAAACGCCCGCGAAATACAAAAAAAAATACCGCGTGACAACTCGCTTCCCCTATCAAGGCCTGCGAGCGCGCCGCGAATGCGCGTTCTTTAAAGTCCGGAAAAAAGCACGAAAACGTATTATGTTTCAAACACTTTAATTGGGTGTTTTTCAATGCGCCCTGCAACTTTACAATTGACATCTTGGCCCTTAAAAGAATATTTGAAAGGTTAGCTCATTAATCTTAGTTATTTACATAACCAGGCGCATTAAAAAAATCTGCACTCTCTCAAGACGCTCGCTAACGACAGTTGATTTCACTCATGCAGAGCCCTCCGCTGTTTTTTTAAGTATGGTGCAAGTTATCTGGGAAGCCGTGTATGTCGGGTATTCTGAATGGAAAGAACGGTCTCAAATTGACCAGAAAAACGGCGCCTGCATTTAAAAAGCTGACTTTTCAAAGGTGTTTCTTTGAACGGCTGTATTCCAACCTGTGAAATTTCATGTCATATAGCTCCATTCTCGTGAAATGTTAAGAAACGCCGTTGACAACTCAATTGATGATGATAATGCAGAGGCGCCACCATCGGGAGATGCACTCTTAAAAATGAGTCAGGAAATTCACGAGGAAATCTTTGGCAGCTCTATTCCTCGTGAGAATGACGTACCGGCGTCTTCTGAAACTGTGTGAGAAAAGCCATAAAGAAAAGGTGCATTGCATTTTTCAAGTGAAAGTTTGTACGTGTAGCATACAAACATTATGATCAATGTTCTTCGCGGAATTGATAAGACAGAAATTGAAATCCTACTTATCACTTTATTCAAGTTTCCGAGCCTGCCTCACTGAACACTCTCCTTTGTGATGATGGTATGCCATTACATCCTGCGTACAAAGAGAATAGAAAATTACCCTATGCCACTCTATGATATAACATCACATTATTCGCTCAAAGGACCACTATGTGAGGAAGGCAAGATAGTAACAACATCCTGACAAAAGGGTGAGGAAAATCGGACAATATCGTTTCTGAAAGCCTGATATGTCAGACATTGGTGGTGTGCCTTCTTTGCATGCCCAGGCCTGTGCTACAGGTAATAGTGTTCATTGCAGGGCACAACATTTATTACCTCAAATCTTAGGCACCCCTATTGGAAAACCCCAATATAAACAGCGTATTATGGATATTGGTAAACAATATCTTTTTATTGTATTGCAATACAATATAGACAGTGTATTGGAAGACATTACATTTATTGTATTGTATTACAATAAGGATTTGTTATGGGATTCCAATATCCATAATACGCTGAAAATATTGGAATCCAATACCGTATAAACCCTTATTGGATCCCCATGTGTCGTATGGGGATCCAATAAGGGTTTACGATTCCAATGTACTCAGCGTATTATGGATATTGGAATCCAATATATTATATCGGCTACCAATAAAACTATATACGAGTTGGAATATCACGTTCAGCGCAACATTTCTCTGCAACGCAGTCTCTTCTTGTGTGTATTTCTGAGTGATAAATTAAAAAAAATGTTGCTGTTGTCAAATTATGAATAAAGAAGCAAAACACTGGGCTTATCCAAACCAAATATATTTATCATATTCCTGAACTGGAGAATCTGGCATTTACTGCAAAAGAAAGTTAATTGTTTAGGACCCTCATTCAAAAACTTGATGTTTGAAAACAGAATGTGAAATCCTCACCTTTTAATGAAAACCGCACCTGCTAGCTGTAGCCATATAGAAACTGCAAAATAAAAATTTGTGATTAGTTCGCAACAAGTAGCAATCCTTCACTAAGCCGGATAAATTCAAAATTATGTGTGTTTGATTGCGGAAAAATAAGCTTCAATTCCACTGCCCCCGGTCATTCTGAGCTCGGTCAATTAAATATACCTATCCGCTCGTCTGGCTTCGCTATTCCTGCTTCACACCTAACTAGAGTATCTGGAATGCTCACCTTTGAGGAAAAACAAACTGGTGCTTGCTTGCTTCTAGGCCGTGGAAACTGGAAGAGAGATTTGCGATTAGTTGCGTTCAAGTAGCAATTACATTGAGTAGCCCCGTAAAGTACACTAAGTCGGAAAGATTAAAAAAATTACATGAACGGGATATAGATAACCTCTTGCGACGTAACTGGGCATACGTCAATGTCGCTCGCGTGTATAACAGAAAAATAAGCTTCAATGCAGGAGCCCCCAGTCGTTCTGAGCTCCATCAACTAAAAATGCTGTAACGGTCGTCTGGCTTCAGTATTCCTGCTTCGGGAATCTGGAATTCTCACCTCTGAGGAAAAGCAAACTGGGACTGCTGGCTCTTAGGCCGTGGAAACCGCCAGAAAGATTTGCGATTAGTTGCGTCCAAGTACCAATTTCTTTGACCAGCCACCTACAGCACACTAAGCCAGATAAATTCAAAATTACATGTGCGTGACATAATATGCCTCTTGTGACAAAACTGGGCACATGTTTTGTTGCCTACAGCAACACTGCAACCAGACAGACAAGCGGTACGCAGGGGTGGAAGCGGGCTAGAGCCTTTTGTATCAGGGCTGGGAGCAGCAAAAGTCCCACTTTGGAGCAGTTTTGGAGCAGTAAAACGCTCGCTTTAGAGCAGCTCGGGAGCAGCAAAAATAAGTTTTGTAGCCGTAGAAGTAGGTTTTGGAGCAGGTCACGGAGGTCAAACAAATGTCTAAAAGTGATCTGTTGTTTCTAAATGTGAAAATGTAGCAAAAATATATGCATGCACATCCCAGAATAATTTTCAAGCAACATACATACACACCTTTCTATTTCTATTGCATTGAAATATGGAATATTGGCAATTTATGCAAAGGAAAGGCTTTGAGAACCATTCCGGCAGCAGGCAGAGTCATGATAGACTTTATATGGGAGGCCCCGACAATAAAAGCCTAGCTTGAGCCACGCCAGTACAAAACCGTCTACTTAATAGACCAATTGTAAACATGTTTCCAGAAAACTAAACCACTGCAAGGTGTCAGATAAACTACCTTCGCTGACTACAGTTTTTGTTTAATAAAGAATACACATGTTCAATCACTACTTAAAAAGCCCTATATCAAGTTTAGTAACAAACTACAAGGCTACTGACATTTGACAAAAATTCAGATGCAAAATAAAATGTGTATTTTATATCTTTAGACTACCACAGTCACTCGTACATATGCAGCTTTAAGCATCGACTAGAAGAGCAACGCAACCTTATGTACTCCATAAAATGCTGTGCATTGCGTGTCTCCATAAAAAAAATTAAGGTACCACAACATGTTTCAGAATAAAGCAGTCCTTGCTGACCTGTTTTCATTAAATACAAATGTTCTTAATCCCTGTTCATAAAATACAGTAATCCCTACACCCAAGTTAACATACAAAGCTATATCTAATTACTTTGGATGGAAAAATATATTGTCTTAAAGATATCACAGCCACTAATACATATGCAGCATAAACACTGACTAGAAGAGCCCACAGGCTCCATGTTCAAAAAAAAAAAAAAGGGTTGTGACTAAGCTGAATCTGTGTAATTTAGATACAACTGAAGTTCAACTTTTTTTTTCACAGTTTGAAGAGCAGAGTCAATTTCTTTTATGCGCTCGAGTACTTTGGGCAGTTTAGAGTTCACATCTCTTAGCAGGAGGTGTCCACTCCCCACCTTGTCCATGTCCTTAAAGGGGCACTCAAGTGGATTCTGAGATCGTCTATTTATTGTCATAACTCAATCTGCGGGCTCTAAGCATCCTAGAAATCCCAAAATTACATTCAAGGGCGGCCGATTTCCCTATTAAAAATCCAATCAAAGAACGCTGTTCTGCGCCTAGGCGCACGCCGTCAGGGGCGCTGTCGGAAAAGAAGGCAGCAGGGAAGGGCGTGCGCCATCCAATCACGAGTGACGGCTTCCCGGCGGATTGATCCTTCGAACCGGCGGAGTGATCTTCCGAATGTGCGCGTATTTGATGGATTCTCGTTGGGACTCATTTTGTTTACTTCGGGTCTTGCGTCGTGCGGAGATGGACCTGCCAAATCTAACACCGTTGGAGGTGGAAATTCTTCGGCGGACGGCAGATATCAGCTCAATCTCCTACGACGCCACTCCTACGCGCGACGCCGATGCCCCGAACGCGACGGACTCGGACGACAGTTCGCGATGCTCAATGTCGACACCGGAGGAAGACGACGAAACCGACGACGCAACCCAGCGGCTTGGGAACACCAACTGGTAGGTGATGAGCTGTTTATTATACCTCTCATGAAAACCAGCTGATGCTGGTTTTCTGTTTTAAGGTGCCAATGCAGTTGCTGCGTGCCGATGGAAACCGTCGCAGAGTGTGTCTGCTGCCGTGACTACCCGGCCGCCGTTCGCAAGCAGCAGGGCCGGCAGAGCTGCGTGACAAGCCACCCGGATTTCGAGGTGCTGTGCCTCGATCCGGGTGTGCTACAGCTGGCCTGTAGCACACCCGGGAGTGATGTGCGTGGGCACATCACTCCCGCGTAACAAGGCGAGGAGAAAACGTAGTTCGCTCTTTTTCAAACAATAATAGCTGTATTACGTCACCTACAGCCAAAGATTTGACGTTCAAAATATAATGTGCATGTGCCTAAAAAGAGCAATAATAATAACTTTAGCAATCTTTTCGCAGTTCGCTATTTCTATTGGTCGAATTCTATGGAGGTGGTGGAGACACGGGATGGACCCCGCAAAAGGATATAGTGCCTGTGTATTTCTATTGCTGTGAGTTTACTAGGGCGCCTTGCCATTTAGAACTGGTCATTTTTATTGACTGAAGCCCAACAAACTATATGCTTCCAAAAACAAGCTTCTCCAAAAAGCACTTGAGTGCCCCTCTAACTGCCTCACCCTTGCTTATGAGTTCTTGTGCACTCAGTAGAAGTGCTTTAAGAGAAGACAGTTTGAACGAGACTGAAAATGAGATGTAGCTGATCAGGCGCTGATCCCTGCGGGGCAGGCTGCCTTCTTACGTGACAAAAAGCCCACCAACTTCTCTCTACCCTACCCTACCCTACCCAACACCCCCCCCCCCCCCCCCCCCCCCCCCCAACCAGAAACTTATACGAGTAGAGTGGCTATAGCAAGTTAAGGTGCGTTCTTGACAGGAATCGGCAGCGCGGGAGTGTTGTGCGGCATTTCTGATGCATACCTGCCAACCTGTGGACTTTCAAATTCGTAAAAGTTCCGCAGCCGCGGCGGCGGCGGCGGCGGGGGGGGGGGGGGGGGGGGGGGGGGGGGGCCGAACTCCAAATCTCTTTTGAGGTTTGGAGTTCGGCATTGCGCCGGCGAAACCACAGTGACCAGGAGAATGCTACAGCTACACGTGCAACAAACACAGACGCCGTACTTCTCTCCTCGAAACTGGCCGAAGCAACGGGGCCCAACAACGTCTGAGCACGCCGAACCAACGTGCACCCGTGCACCGCCGAACACACGAACAAAGGCTTTGAGCTTTGGATTGGTTTTCGATCCGTGGCCACCGGATAGACGGATAGTAAAAACGACGACGCTGCTGTGGACGGTACCTTTCGTCCTCTTGTGGCGGTGCAAGATACCGCCAACAACGGAGTTACAAAAACAAAACAAAAAATAAAATAAAAAAATTAAAAAAAATTATGTTTTTCGTAAGATTTGAAGCAAGATTCGTAAAATTGTAAAATTACTCCCAATTCGTACATTTTACGAAAAATTCGGAAGAGGTGGCAGGTATGCTGATGTAACCCCCACTCCTCCACGCTAAAGGAAAAAAACAAAAAAGTGTGTAGCACTGCCAATTAACCAACTCGCTTAAGATCGCGGGTATTGTTTTCGCCAGTGGTTTGACGGCAGTAGACAACACACGACAGCGTGCACATTCGCGCACACAATGATGGTTTTGGTTTCGTTTTGACAAGACAAATTGAGCTCGAGAACGGATGTGCCTGTGCTCGCGATTCTTCACGGCTAAGCGTCCAAATATGGTAGGCTACCAAATAACAGGTAAAGCTAGTAAAGACCACTTACTTCTGCTCATGTTAATGGCCAAGGTAGCCCAACGGTGCCGAGGCACCAACTCCCACGATCACGGCAAATCGGGACCACGGGCAACTGCATGCGCGCTCCAACCGCGCCAACCAACTATGCCCGAAACCAAACCGATGTGTTCGTATATAAACTCTTTGTAGTAAAAAACGACATCGCACTCTCGATGAACTAAAATCGACGCCTCGCCCTGAGGTTAGACATGGTTCGGAGCCCCAGTCGAGTTGGTACGAGTCACCCGCAGTGACACCTAAGCAAAAGTACACACCTCATGGTGGCCCGTGGCCAACCGTTTTCCGCTAAATTGAGAGAAAACACTAAAAAAAAAAAGTTGAAATTAACGTTTTGGAGCAGGCTGGCGCAGGGAAGTGAATTGGCGCAGGGTGGCGCAATTGGCGCAGCGCTTCCACCCCTGGGTACGGCATATTTAATTGACGAAGCTCAGAACGACTGGGGACGCTTTCACTAAAGCTTGTTTTGCTGCAATACACACGTGTATTGCAGCAAAACAAGCTTCAGTGAAAGCGTCCCCAGTCGTTCTGAGTTCTGTCAATTAAATTTGCCGTACCGCTTGTCTGGTTTCAGTATTGCTGCTTCAGAGCAATCTAGAAAATCTAAATCCTCACCTTTGAACAAGAACGAACTGGCGCCTGCTGGCTTGTGGGCCGTGGAAACTGCAAGAGATTTACGATTAGTTACCTCCAAGTGAAGTTTTTTGAGTAGCCAACTACAGCACATTTAAAATTATATGCACGGGACATAGATGCCTCATGCGACGAATTCCCTTCATCCTTGTTTTCTGTTAACTCTGCTCACCTTCACCACTCGCCTCCAATTTCTGCGCTACTTCTTTAATCTCGATTCCCTGGTTCCCAAAGGCCATGCCATGGCTTGTGCCAGTCACGAGTCTGTCAGCTCTGCAACCGGCGCCATTGTGGCAAAGACGCCACAGCACCTGGCGCTGGATGTGTTCTCTTAAAGGCCGACGACCAGAAACGAGATTCTGCAAGGCAGAAGATCCTCCTTCCCCTGGGGGAGGAGGAAACGGGCAACGGTGGACAGGGTAGAAGGGCCGAGAGAAGGAAGCGAGGGAAAAGTGGAAAGCGCAAACTGGTCGTCGGTCTTTAATATTTTGAGCATGGCTCAAAACAGGTGGATGGGTGTCTGGTATGCCCTTTGCTTATTTGCGGATCGTTCCGAATCAGAGGGTAGGTGCTTCTGTGATCTGGGCGCATGCTCGGTATTTTACAATAGTTGAAATTGAACTCTGGAGGAATCTTGAAACATAACAAACATAATGTGCACGCCAAAAGGCATAGCAAATGAAACACTTACCATCTATCTATTTTCGTTTCTTGTCCGCAAGAAGCTGTCGTATATGTAGTCTCCCTTGATTAAGCCGCTCCTCCCTAGTGTCCCGGTTGGGTCTCGTCCTGATGAATCATCGGTGGAGACCTGAGGTGCGGTCAACATCAGATCAGACCTTTCTGAGACAGAACCATATACTTGCTGAGAGGACTTACACCCAAACAAATCTCAGGCATGTCATTTATAGTGCGTTTTGAAATGAGATGCATGATATAAAATGAGGCATCAATACTGACGCACCCCTTTTGCGAACCTAAACTTTTGAAGGCCTTGTCCCCCTCGCTAGGCGGACAATCACATGCATCCTGGCATGTGGATGAAATTTTTTACCTTAACACCCCGACTCAATGCCCATCCCCGAATATTCGACCATCACACTTTAAGAAAAAAAACAATTTTTTTTAAAAAACACAGAGTCATCGACCACTTCGACAAAAGCCTGCACCAAGCATACTCGTACCGTGGCTTGTTTCTCCGTGCCGCCCCCAAGTTAATTCGGGCCAACAATGTTTTTTTTTTTTTTTTTTTTCATATGGAACCCACATTCTTAGTTTTGGTTTCACTTGTAGAGGCAGGTGGATACTTTTGTAAAGCTTCCTCCTTATGCGCTTCCGAGTCAACATTTTTGCAATGGCCAACCCCTGGGCTTTGATTTTGCGCTCCTTGACAAATGCTGAAACTCATATAGGCGGGCAATAGTTCGCCTTGAAAATACTTGCTCTTGGTGGCCGAGAACAAACACGTGTTCCTGATTGGCAGCCATTTGCTGCGAAGAATACCCGCACATATCCTAAAGAACCCAGTCTTAGTCTAACACAGATGCTTTGGCCGGACAGAGACACAAAAGTCTGACACAAGACCACTATAAAGACAGGAAATAGAGTGCCTGTGAGGAATGAAACACACAACACAGATAGGCATCAATGACTCACCTTGAAAATACTGGCTCTTGGTGGCCGAGAACAAACACGTGTTCCTGATTGGCAGCCATTTGCTGCGAAGAATACCTGCACATATCCTAAAGAACCCAGTCTTAGTCTAACACAGATGCTTTGGCCGGATCTGATACAAACCACAAAAAGCAGGAAATAGTGCTTGCGAGAGATAAAAACAGACCCAGGTGGAGAGGCTCGTTCTGTTTCACCTTAGTCAAATAGTGTAGCTAATTTTGCTAAAAAAAAAAGTATATATATTTTGCCCCATTTAGCAGAGTTTACTGCCAAGGGTATTTGCACACCAGAATAAGTCAGACTTAGTAAGTTTTTTTTTTTTTTTTTTTTTGATGAGCGACAACAGAATCCTAAACGGGTGATGAAACAAAATATGAGCCCAGCAAGACAGGCTAGTTTGCCGTGTGCAAGCACAGTGCCTCGGCCGACAAATGAGGTTCTATTTATTCTTGGTCACTTGTCATATTTGGTGGGAATAGTAAAGTGAACGAAAATAAGGCAATCTCTCTTGCAGCTGACAGCTGCAAACGAAATTCATATACCTCGATGAATAACCTGGAAATAAAATTGTGTGGTGGCCGAGTGGTTTCAGGTGTCAAATTTCAAACTTACAGACTGTGTAGTTCTGGTTTAAGTCCTTTAAGTCCTCCTAATCTAAAATGTATTTCTTTTCTCAATTTGTGAGGCACTAGCACATAATTTATATGCTAATTCACCTTTAGAAGCATTTTAATTATACTCGGCGGCTTCCTAGTGCCCGCAATAGATTCTCAGTAAGAGTGGCTTCTAATTGTTTTTTCTTGCTCTCGCTGCTCCTTGCTTCCTCACCCTTAAAAGACTGACAACTCGACACAAAAGTAAAAAAAAAAAAAAATGTGTTTCAAATGTGATGAAGATCAGCATTTACAAGTTGTACCCCTCCTTCATGCCCCGACCATGCCACCATACCATACCTGAGTGCAGTGACGAATGGTCCCAGGTGCTGTGACCCGGCCATATATGGCCTTACAGTGTGATGCGACTCATGCAGCACCTATGCTTCATGATAGAGATAGTGTGCGAGGTGCGACCTGTTAGAGCTGTGCACTACAGCTTTACAGCCTGCAAAGGGTGGGAAGATGCCCGTCCCTTTGCAGAGCTCGCAATAGCTCACCAAGAAGCTATTGCAGACACTAGGGAGCCACAGAGTGTGAATAAAAGCACTTCTGAATGTGAATTAGTGTGCAAATTGTGTCTATACGTTAAAACTAAAAAAAGCATATATATGTATATGCACATGTATATATATATATATATGTATCAGGGATGGGCAAAATACATGCAAATATATTGAAATACAAATACAAAATACTTCGTCAAAAATGTATTTAATTACAAATCTAATTACATTTCCAAAAACAAATTCAAAGGGATATTGAACCAAAGAATTTAGTGTCCATAATAAGTGGCGCACGTTCTTTCCACGAGCCAGCAGCCGCCGGTGTGCGCGAGCACACGCAACGAAAATTATGTCAAAGACCTCTATTCTCGCTTAAGAGGACAGTGAAATGCGTGGGATTCGGGCCAAAGGAGACTAAAGCCAGGCTTTTCATCTCTACAAGTGACAGCTACGTGCTTGTTAGATCAACTAATCGCTTACCTGTTACACCAGACATCACTGTGTAGATGAAAAACTTGTCTTTATTCTCTTTTGGCCCGAAGCCCACAGATTTCACTGTCATCTTAAAGGGGAACTCCGGCGATATTTTGAGCAACCCCAACTAACCATATATTCGAATATACCCGCGCTTTTCATTGCCCTGAACGTCACGGTTGGGCTGGATTGCGGTTCGAGCAGGCAGTCTAAATATGAACTATGCCGAGCATTTGTATCGTGCTGCTGCGCGGGGGCTGGAGCAACCTTCCAAAGCATTCATTTGACACCATGAAACTGTTTGTAATCAGATGTGCACAAAGTCTACAGCCCAAAGAGTGAACTCCTACCCAACCATGACGTCACTTTTTCAATGTTGCCCGTAGCGCTTTTCACTTTGAAAAACACGATGAGGTCCAAAATTGTAAATTCTGTAACTGCACGAAAAAACATTATTTTGTCCAAATATTTGGGTTACTAGTTCAGCGATGTTTGTTGGTGTGTCTAGCAAGCTTTTAGGCAAATCGGGGACTATGAAGAAAACGGCGGAGTACCCCTTTAACCGCGAGTGGAGGTCTTTGACGTCGTTTTTGTTGCGTGTGCTCACGCACACCGGCTGCTGCTGGCTCGTAGAAAGAATGTGCGCCACTTATTATGGACACTAAATTTTTTGGTTCAGTATCCCTTTAAGTACAAGATACAAATACAACCAAATGTGTTTGGTCTCTTCCAAATACATTCCTCAAAATTAGCGTCAGCGACTTCAGGGCACCTGCAACGGGTTTCTGGGTATCTCATTTTAATTTTGTATCGCACACTCGGGAGTTAGTGTGCGAGGCTCTAGTAATGTTATAGAAATATAATCACAAAAAATGTAATCAGCTTGGACGTAATAGGTTAAAAAAGTACAGAGCTTCAAACTGCTTTTTTTTTGTCGATTACATTTTGTTATAGACCAACAAAGAACCGAGATGACCAAGACGCGCAGCACTATCTAGAGAATTTTTTATTGTTGCAACTCGCACCAGTTACGAAAATCTGGACAACCCGCGCATTTAGAATGTTCCAGGAAAAAGTATGGATGGAAATCAGGCTGGAAAGCATCACGAGTGGTCACAGGCACTTATTTAGCCAGTCCGCTAGTGAACGTCGATTTCGTCACTATTCTTGCCCTGGACTAGCACCGTAATCATAAAGTCACTAAACGCTTGTGCTTGATTGAGAGACACTGCATTCGGTGCAGAACGTAGTTTTCTTCCTACTCTGAACACATGTTAGGTGAGCAAACTGAGTCGTGACAATAAATTTGAGGGATGTATTTTCGCCCACAAAATTGTATTTAATTACAATTGTATTTGAAATACTCACATTTTAATATTTAGATACACACATGAAATACATTACCCAATTTGTAATTAAATACAAATGCAAAATACACAATGTATTTGAAACACGTATTTCAAATACTTGTATTTGCAATATTGCCCATCCCTGATATGTATATATGTGTGTCTGTGTGTGTGTGCATGTGCGTACGTGCGTGCGTGTGCATGTGCGTGTACTAAAAAAAGGCAAAAAAAAAATTCTCCACGTGGGTTTGAATTAAGAGCTCCACTGCCCTCGATTTCAGTTTACTAAGGCCCGCTTCAGACGTGGCAACTTTTCCAGCAATTTTGAGGTTGCTGGCGGGTTGTTCCCTAGGTTTTCCCAGATCAAAACAAATTGTTGAGATCAGGTTCGGCTCGAAATGGACGAGCAACTCGAGTAACTAGGAGAAGTGTGAAGCGGCAGCAGCCAATCAGGAATGCAATATTTTCACGTGACATCCCTGTGGTGGTGACAATGACAGCTAAAGACTTGGTTCTGGTTTGAAATGGATCGTTTTTGGAAATAAACCGTTTCAAAAAGACGAGTTAGTATTCTCAGCACAATTTAAAGATATAAAAACATGTTTTTTTATGTAACTGTGCATCTAAATAAAGCAAGGAAAATAAAATTTCATGATGATGATGGCAAGCTCAGTTGTCATCATCATCACCACCACAGGGGTTTCACGTGAAAATATCACATTCTCGATTGGCTGCTGCCGCTTCAAACATCTCCGACTTGTCCGAGTTGCTCGTCCGTTTCGAGCCAGACCAGATCTCAGCAATTCGTTTCGATCTAGGGAAAGCTATGGAACAACCCACCAGCAACCCCAAAATTGCTCAAAAAGTTGCCCCGTCTGAAGCGGGCCTAAGACACTCTATTGTCTGGTACAGAGACCATTTAGGAATGTTTTGGTGTTTAAACGTTGTACTACCCTTTTTACAAAAACAACAACAGAAAAACACATTTCAGAGGGAAAAGTTAAGGAAAGGGAATGTACCATTATGTTCAGTGAAGTTCGGTGACATGACCCGGGACTGTAGCAGGAACACTGTTATCCTTGGTGTGGCCCCATGAGACTGTCTTGCTGTCTTTGCTGGGGCTTATCTAACTGAAGTACCTGTACCAAAAGTAGAAGAAACATATGTGCATAACACTCATTATTCACAAGAAAATTTGTCAACATCCATAATGACCCATGGAGAAAATTATGTGAGGAATTTTTCGGCCACGTTAGCCGAGTCCCCTATTGTGGCCAATGTTTCATTGCAACTTTAATTGTACTGAACAGTTATAGGGTATATTACAAAGTGCAATTTGGTTTGTATGAAACTACAACACACAAAACAGCACTCTAATACAGTATGTTGAGGTATCTCTGAACAAATTTTAGGGTTTGATGGTGCCTCCTTCAAATAACTGATGTTGAACAAGAAATATGTGCACCAAGGAGTGAGCAAACAGTGACTTCCAATTAGTCCCGCGATATGTCGACAAGGAGTGCGATGTGTAGAAGGTCATCTAGAAGTATGCAGCCAAGATGAGAAAGCAAAATATAAGGTTATCAGAATAAGATCACATCAAAAAGGCTCCAGAGCAGTGAGACAATCTACAATCTAGGCACAGTAATGAGTCAACCGACGTACAGCCGCGATTCCCTTTGCGTCGATTGAGGTGAAACGTGACGGACAGAAAAATAAGAAACGCGTTTTTTTTTTTTTCGTTTTTACATTATGTGCTTTGTGCAGCCGATAGCAGGGCGGTTGGGCGGCGTCACAAAAATTTGACTCACTCGCTAGCGTTTTTAACTTCTTTCGGCGTCACTCGGCACCACAGATCAGTGGTCGGCACTCATGGTCTACCCGGGAGAAAACAAAGTACGAGCTCAGAGCCGAGCGCCGATCGCGACTTGCCTAAAGAGAAGCTCCGGTAACAGTTCGGCGACTCGTCAGCTTCAAACAACGCCTCTTCGAACGAGCCCGCGAATCCAATGCCTCGAACGGTCGCGGCGGCAAGCACGCCGGAAGGAAGGGGGCTGGAGGCGCTCGAGAGGTATCCGAAAGAGACGCGGCGCTGGTTTCTACGTCTATTTCGCACATGAGATAAGAAGATTGCAAAGCTAGGCGAGTGTAACACTGACCGACGTTACATTGGAGTACACGCAGTCGAAATGACGCCTGCAACAGAGCAGAGCTAGAGGCTTTCAACAGGGGACACGATCGTTAAAATAAGCTGCGATTTCAAAACATCATGTCTCTTTTCTGTCCTTCGGTGTTTACTTTGATCAGTGTATACCAAAGAAAAGCACTCAATGCTGCAAGTAATAAAGTCGTGTTTACGTACCTTTCGAAGCGATTGAAAGTGCGTTGGTTTCGCTTGCAGCTCACGAGCAAGGAGCACTGTCTGTCGGTCTCGCGTGCTCGCCATGCTCGCGTCTCGACGGGTCGCCCGCAGCAGCGCGCATGCTCGGCGCACGGCGGCACAGCGGCTTGGCCAGGCTCAACTGGGCTCGGCGGCCCGGCCAACCCCCGGACATTTTCCATAGGCCCAATGGAGTCGAGTTTTGTACAGTAGCGCCGAATTCCTCGTCCGTGGTCGGGGGCTCTCATTACTTGAACGAGTCAACTTATCATTTTATATTCGGTAAATTGTAAAATTATATTAAGAGCTAACCATGCTATTAATAAAATATCTGGCTCACTTTTCAAAACGACTTTTATATACACGTTTGGAACGTAGTAGCCTGCTTTGAAGCCGTTTCTAAGCCAAGCCGTAAAGAATCCAACATGGCGCCTTTTCATTTTTGTAGGGTGGTTCTCGTATGGATCGCTTCGGGGTCGTGTTGGAGCCTGGATCCAGGCTCCTGAGCACCACGCCCGGTCCCGGTAGTGTAATAATAGGGACTTTTAACAAACCGTGTTCCGCACTATCGGAGCCTTTGAAGCATGCTTTTAAGTGCGCGCCCCGCCGTCACGGTATCACTCCGGGTGCGCGCCTATAAAGCATGGTTCAGAGGCCCCGATAATGCGGTACGCGGAACACGGTAACAGTTCGTTAAAAGTCCCTAACGTAATATACGATGTGCGATTTCGCTTTCAGTTGTATAAGGTGCGTATTCGCGTGTGTTCGTTGTTCTTCTGTTTCGAGGCGTCCCGCCGTCCAGTAAGGAATCCAGAGCTGCGACCGAAATATTTCGAGGCATATTTATTGCACAGATGCTAAAACGGAATTAAGTACAGCACTGCACCTGCATGCGCGCAAAAATAAAACATTGACAAAATCACTTCGTCAACCTCGCCCACAAGCTCCCGTTTCAGGTCGCCAGCACCTCTCATCTGTGCACGATCTCATCACTTCATTATTACATGCGCCTCCGCACACCTTGGGAGTGGGCTTTATCACTAATTTTATCACTATCACTTCTTCGGAATTGTCACTAACGCATATCTTTACAAGTGTACACATTGACCCACATAATTATGCATTCAACATGCCAAGTTGGATCAGCTGTTTACTGAAAGTAAAGTTGTTCACTGATTTAAGAAACATAAGCCACTTACGATGCCCCCAGCAATCATTAGCTTCATTTTTACATATTCATAGCTTCTCACGCAACCAAGATGAAAATGTGAAATAAAGCTTCGAAAAATGTTGGCACTCAACAGGCTGTACAACTGGTTGGGAACCACGAAGTGTCCGAAATTTTTTTCCTCCTTGAGACAACGTTCAAATGCTTGTTCCATATGTCCCAGCATCTGTAATGACAATGTGGTCATGATATTTAAAATTTTAAACTAATTTAAAACCAAAACAAATGTCTATGTACCGAGAATAAACTAGCGACATAATGCCGTTGTCGCACCCGGAACCATGCAGAAATAAATGAAACTTCAAATTAATATATAGGAAGCCTCATTCTTTCTTTTTATTATCCTCCGTCTGTTCGAGGACCGCCAAAGAGCATTTTCTAGATTAAACCCAATTGTTGCACTTGAAATAAGCAGTTGTGCACAAATCGAAGTGGGGCTAAGTGTATACCATTAACTTCATTAAAACCGTACTTGTTCGGGGTGATATGTTTTTACTGCGAGAACGAGCCTCCCTATAGAACGGTAAACCCGCAAACTAAGAGCTATGGGCAGCAAAAGTTTAATGGTAAGTTCGCTGAGCAAATAAAACTGAGTATATACTCACCTGTCTTTTCTTGGGGAAAAAAAAATGAACAAACAACAACTTGTGGGTCTTGGCATTTGCGCTGTTCGTGCACCATTGGGATATGGCCACGTAAAATGCACCTCTCAACAGTCTCTGAAAGTTTGCACCAAAATATCCATCGAGTTCGACAGGCGCGCGGAACGCCGGAGAGCGAAACCACGCCAACCACGCTCGCACGGGCACCCTCGGGTAAATAAAACCACGCGATACCGCCATACCGCCGTTCGCCGTTACGAAGTTTCAAATTAGGGCGAGGGTAGAGAGAGGGGAGCAGCGTGAGTAGCGGCGCCAGCGGCGCCTTCCAGGGCCCAGGACGCCGGCGAGGCCAGCGGGTCGGTTTAGAGTTTTGGTTTCAGACAGAAAACAGAACAAACGAAAAGAAATATATAAAATAAATTGAATTTTATTTTCATGATGCGGTGAAGCCGTTTTGTTGAAATTACTGTTAGCGAACAAAGTTTCATATTTGTATTTTTGTATTAATGAGAGCCCCCCACCACCCAAGCGCCGCTGATGGTGGCGACGCTAATGTCAGCGCCGCGAAACTCGGACTGTGACCGGGGGTTGGCCCGGCTACGTAGTCAAGCGGCTCGGCTCGCTCCCTTCGAACTCCAGCTGGTGCGCGCGCTGGTTGACGACTTCTCAAAAAACGAGGCTGTAACGTATCGTTTGACGCCGCAAATGCACGTATTTTCCACGTCGTTTTCTTTTTTTTTTAACAGTGTGTGAATCGGTGTGATGAAGATAAAGAGTGGTGGGTGAAATGTGTTCGCATGTGGTCGTGGATTTTGTTAACGACGTAGGATTACCCCGAAAGGTGGGTCAATATCGAGAAATGTGCGCGTAAGATCTGTCAAACCTATTCACCCTCGTTATTTTATCGTGCGCTGCGAACCGACATTTGTCACGGATCGCGTTCGAATTGGGTTCGAACACCGGTAAACCATTTTTTGTTGCATTACAACGACTGCAATAAACATTTGTAAAACGATCACTTCAATAAGAACGTCGTTAATGGACTTTTTCATTGAAAGGTAGGTCGCGGGTGTACCAGATAGTTATTCTGAATGGTTTGGTGGTTATCCAGCATTTCAAGCACGCAAGACTGTGTCTACTGTGTGCCGTACCAACAGCTTTATATACTTGCACTGTCAATCAATGTTCATGTTTTCGCAAGGCAGAACGTTTGTGTTAAAATATCTTTCTCTCGCGTGTTGCCGTGTGGTAACTCGTGCAGTTTTACGATATCATTCACGCGATGTCATATATGTGGGCATACCGATATTTACATGTTGCTTCACGAACGCTGAATATCGTGTTACGTTTTCTGTTGTTGGTAACTTGGTATCCGTTCTGAGATATATGCACGCGATATCATATTGGGCCCGTGATCGACGACCGATATTTATATGAGTAAAGCTATACGCACCCCGGAGTGCGCTTCGGACGGAAATGGCTATACGCACTCCGCTTTTCTCGTATAAAAGGAGTGGACACAACGAGGTTCCTAAGCGGTGCCATGGCATAAGGGTTATGATGTCCGTTTCATACGCAAGTGGACGCGGATTCGATCCGCGGTGGGCCAACTTATTTTTTTTTTTTCTCAAACACTTTGTTTTGTCGAGGCATTTGGCGATATTTACGATATTTCCTTTTTTGCGATGAACAGTAAAAAAAAAAAAATCGAATGTTGTCGAGAAACTTCGCAGAACTAAATGGTAGCGGACTCCCTTTCCGGAGGTGCGATCGGGGACAGCGGGGCTTGGATTGCCGGCTGGACGCCGCGAAGCGGCGTGTACTGGTTACGCTTTGTAATTAGCAGCCGATACTGTCGCCGCGAAGTGGCGTGAACGCAGGCGGGGGGCTGTGTTAACGAGCGCCCCAGTGATTCACGCGCCATTCGAAAAGGGTGGCCCGAGCGGCATGATCTCTTGGAGGGGTGCGTATAGCCATTTCCGCGCGAAGCGCACTCCGGAGTGCGTATAGCTTTACTCTATTTATATATCGTGAGGCCGTACAGTATGTCCATATCGGTCACCAAAAGGCACGCGATCTCGTATTCTATTCCAATAACCACGCATTATCGGCGTATTGTGCTCCAATATGGTGTTGTAACCACAAGTTCTATCGGGATATTGTGCTTCGATATCGTGTTGTATACCAATAACCGCAAGTTCTATCGGGATATTGTGCTCCAATATCCTGTTGTATACCAATAACCACATACTATATCGGGATATTGTGCTCCGATATGAATTCCCATCGTGCGTATCGGGTTAATCGGATAACAATAAGATTTTATTGGTTTCCATCAACTTCATTGGAATACAATATTTCCAATAAGCCGAGTTCATATTGGCCTTTTTCAATAGGGACCATAAAGAAAAAAAAAAAGATTCAAGGTTGCAGCTTCTACATTTTAAGCACATGGATTGATGAAGGCCACAACGAAAACATCTGAGAATGGCGAATTTCAGGGCTGTGTGCTAATAATAAAATTGTATTTTAGAAGTTTAGTATAAAACGGTATTCGATATTGGTTTCAAGATTAATTGTACAACTGTAAACGACCTAATTTTCCCGAAGGCTTAGTTTTTGCGAGTTTATCGAAATTGCTCAAAATTGGTCATGCAAAAAAGTAACCCCATGGATACGAATGCACTGAACATTACTCCTGATTGCAAAATTTTGTACCTGGAAAGTATTCTCAACACTAACACTTCATAAAATGAATGAATTATCGAGCTCGCGCAAAACAAAGTCGTTTATGCCATTCAAACCTTTCAAAGTGCTCGCAGAGTCACCATTGCGATAGATTTGCTTTGTTCAGTGCACTTCTCCGCATGTGCCAGTGCGCTGCAGAAATTAGTTCTGGATGAAATCCCAAGAACACACTTTTTGATAAAATATAATCTAAAAATGTTAACGTCGAATGGCTTCCCAGGAGACTTCTCGGGTCCGGATGCACTGTTAATCCGCAACAAGCAGGCTCTCTTGGGATGACGAGAAAAAACCCAGCGCCCTGAACGCTGTTCGAACCAGCACTCGGGAGAGTTGAAAAGCCTGTCAAGCGCTGGCTATCGGGACACACCGCTTACTTACGGTGGCTTCATACCTGTCTGCGCGATGCATCATCCAGCCACCCATAATAGAGATCAGTGGGCGGACGTCACTTTTACTCTTGTAATGCAGGTCCCTTCAGGTGCCATAGGTTGCAACCTGCTAGCCCAACTGAGTCAGGCCTGAAGCCCTGCGGGGAACGTCAATTACACTTCTTTAGATATAGACACCCACATTTTGCGTGTACCTGAAAGAAGCTCTAACACGGAGCAAACAAAATGATAGGCCTTTTTTTAATGCCTCCTTTTCTTTTGCTGAGAACACACATACAAGTCATACGCTATTACACATTCAGTGGTGCGGATTAATTTATGATAAGTACTTTTTTATATAATTTGGAGCTTTAGAGAAAAGATTCAATATAATGGGTCGGACATAAGTGGTTGCTATGAACTATCCTATATATTTACACATTATCTGATATCATAAAAGCACTAGAGCAGGGTAGGGCTGTACTGCATCAATTATAAATTTCTAACCAGTTAAAAGTTGGCATTTATTTAATTTATTAGTATTGGCTATTATTCATTGACAAAGAATAACTGGGCGAGTTGGTACGTTGGTAGTCTTTCAACTCCATCGAATATTCAGGTACTTTTAACATTTTTTCAAGCTTTTCTTTTTCTAACTGCTCTGCCTTTTGTAGCGGCTTTCGCAGCCACTAAAAAACGTGACATCCGAACTCACTTAATTCACAACACACAATCGCAAACTTGGAAAGCGTGCCGCTTCGGCATACGCAAAGAGATCGTCCGTCTCTACGGCACAGGCATCAGGACGGGCAAGAAATCGTGCTGCTCGCTCTTGTAACGTTTTTCTCGCTCCCGCTTCATGAAACAAATCGTTGGCGAGAGACTGTTGGAACCACACGTCAGAACTAGCATGACCTGTCATTGCTTGAACTGCCGTCCGACTGTACTTGAACGCTCCGCAAAAGCGTCGTCGGGCGACCGTCGTAGGGACGGCGCCCAGGACAGGCCCTCGGCTGGCCCTCGGTTCCGCCGCACGCGAATCGTTTTCACGCTGCGGAGAGAGCCATAAATTTTGATAATACGCTCTTCTCAAATAACGAAATAAAACCGGGTAGAGCATGGTGAGAGTCAAGCATAGCTTAGCAAGCATACGCTACAAGACTAAGTTTGAAACAGCGGCGCACTTCGCAGAAAAAAAAGAAACTTCCTCACCTTCGCTTGCACAGGTCGGCCATGACTGTCCGCCACTTGCGACGCTGCGTCTCACAGCTCTCAGTAATCGCTTGCTATTATTGAATACGGTATTCGTAAGTAAGCTATCTAAGATATCCGCTAAAACGGCTAAAATGTAAAAAGGAAGCGATGTTCGAACCCTCCGGAACTCCAACGGCGGCCGAACGGAAACTGATTGCAATAGCGATGGCCTTGCGCCACTTGCGCAGTTTTCAAAAGTCTCTTCTTTTTGTTCTTTGTTTTTTTGAAGACAAAACTAAGCAAATCAATATATTAATAAAAATAATGTCACTTTATTATATTCGTAAAAAATTAACAAATCGTTAAGTCTATTTTAGGTTTTCTCCAAACTTTCGGTTTTCTTCTTCAGTGTAAAACCGAAACTATCTCAAGCAATTTCTCCCTTGTCGCCAAGGCTATTTTGCTTCATCAGTGCATGCTTGCACCGCTGGGATTGATTTCGGCTTTTCTGGAAGGATCGGCTCTCGCGGCACATAAATAATGAGGGCAACCTCGTGTTTTGAAACAATGAGTGTGCCCGTCTTTTCTGACGAAGGAAAGGCAGGTTAAATTTACGCCGATATCTTACAGTGTGGAACTCTCGATCAACGGTGTTGTTCGTTGTTGCAATTGTCAATCTATTTTCACGTGAACTGAGATGTCTTAGAGTTTTGCAAGATAAATCTACACCATGAAACACTTTCGGTGAAAGCTTGAGGTTGTTACACGAAGGCGCCGATTTCTCCGGCAAATTTTAGAGCGAGCTTCCATTCATAACACCACGTTGCTTACGCGGTTCAGAAGTTGATTTGCACTGCATGCGATTATGCAAGGTGCAGCATCTTGCGTCCCCATTATTGGCCGTGGTTTCCTTTGCCTCCTGTCCTTTTGCTTGCTGTGGATGCAGATATCTGAAACAGCGTATAGTGCGCTAAGACCTGCATTGCAAAAACACTGGATAATCCTGCAAACGTAATTTGTCTACTAGCCTATGAGGCAGCACGCAAGTGGCGGTGCACTTTGAAAACGAAGACATGTGCATGCTTTTGCGTCAGCAGCATCAAACACTTGGTGCAATTGCGATCGTCTATAGCTTCCGAATAGTGCTAACAGTTTTTTACAGTAAACTTTAATCCTTCAATAAAGGTAACAAATACAGTTCAGTCAAAATAAAAGCTATTTTTGCACTAAAAGTACTTTTTAATTGATAAATATAGTAGAGATGACTAGCTAAAATAATTATTGACAAGTTAGGTAGCGCTACTTTCCGTGGCGTACAATGTAGCTAATTTTTCTATTTGTGTTTTTTAAGGCGTATAGTTCATGTTGCATTTGCGACGTAAGTATGCTCTGACAGTGCCGGTCGTTCCCCCAGGAAACCTTTGGACTACCTGGTCTGCACTGAAATGAGAAATGAAGCATCACTTTGTCACAATATGTCAGCTATACCCGGTACTATTTTTCAATCACCAGGTTTTTTTAGAAAAAGAAGGCTCACTGCCACGTTGATTCAGTCTTCACTGTGTCGTGCGACTCGGCGGTGAATAAACGTGGCAACATTTTTATTAATTAGCTGAAATCCGTAAATTACCTTTTTTAGTATTGCTGTTTTAGAGGCAGTCATTGTTAAAGCCTAACCCAATCAAAACTGTTCACGAAACAGCAAGGTGTTTTGAGATACTTATTTATCAAATTCTGCACTTTCCTCCCCCAATTCAAGAACCACGCGCGGCATAGGCGGGGAAAGTGGAGAGTGACTTAGCGGTTTTGACATGGCATGTCGGTGATGGCATGTTTGTTTGTGTTAGCGAGAACTTCTCATATTGGAGTTTCATGCATTATTTTATTTCCCAGTGGAGTTACAAACCTCATAAAGTGCTGTCGCATTCAGCATGAACAAACTTGCACACTTTTGACAGCGTGCCTTTGGAGGATGCTCCAGCATCACACCTCCAACGGTGCGTCCGAAGCGACTTCGTAAGCATAACGTCCTGCACTCTGTGCAGCGCGCTGTTTTTTAATCAGGCGACGAAAGGCGTATTTTTTAGCTATAAATAACACCAAAACTCGTCGCCTTTTCGCAAATTGTTTCAGTCGGGCTAGAATTTATTCATAGCCCCTTCAAAATTGAAAGTTCAACATGGTCAATTAGACTGTAAATTAAAAAAAAGTTAATTAGACAACGTACTGTGACGTTTATTTACTCATCTAATGGTCGCCGAGCCCCGAAAATACTCTGTGAAAAGGGCATTGGCCTATCTATCGCGTTTTTAATGTGTTGATGTTAACAATCGCACTATATATATATATATATATATATATATATATATATGTGGAAAAAAAACGCTCCTGAGACGGTTGTTGGAGTTTTTAAAACATATTATTGGTAAAGTTGGTCGACGTTTCGGCCCGAGACAGACCTTTTTCAAGACTCTATTATGTGTTTTATGCATGTTTTAAAAACTCCAACAACCGCCTCAGGTGCGTTTTTTTCTGTATATACTTTTCGTCATCCTGCGCTTCGTTTTTCTCTCTCTCTCTCTCTCTCTCTCTCTCTCTCTCTCTATATATATATATATATATATATATATATATATATATAGCCGTTACTATAATTTGAGTACGCCGACTGCAAGCACTGAAAGTAGGCCTTTAGTACACCTGAGTGCAGTTCTTGTATACTGATTTTGAACTAATTTTTAACGTGGGCACTACGATTCTACTACATGTACTAGTTTTGTCCGGACGAGTATACTTTCAGTTCACCGCCATTTTTACTGGAAGTATACTTTAAGTACACTTAAAGTATACAATCAATACAAAGATCCACTGAAAGTATACTTTTAGTATACTTGAGTACACTTCGAGTGTACTGATTTTGAACGACTTTTCGCTAAGGGTGGCTACTTGGCCTTCGTTTGCGAACAAAAGGTGACCATTTTTATTTGCAGAAATTGTCGTAATTTCGAAGTAATTAGCTGAAACATTCAACCTATCAAAGCAATAAGAATTTCTCAGTGAAAGCAAGGAAGGCTAATGTGTAGAACACGCTAAACTTTGCAGATGACGTGTCCTGAATGAGAGTGCAACTTAAGGGAAATGCATCACATGACGGAGCATATCAGTCCATGTTTAGCCTTGACCAAGGAGGACTCAGCTATCCACGACCTGAAGCTGTCTGGCTGTGCAAGCTCGTCTGCACCTTTGTCGAGTGGGCTCTACAGTCGGCAGAGATTCGTGGTTGTGGAAGAATTTGCAAGGCCCTCTCGAGCGCTGTGGTTCCACACCTTATGGACTGCCCGCTGGTGCGGTGTGTTAACTGCCGAGACCCCTACGACAGCGAAGAGCTCTGCGAGCTTTTTCTCAGAAAACTCCTCAGACCTTTTTTTGGCAAACTGGGCTGGTGACCTAAACAGCCCACTAAAGAATATATTGAGGCTTTCGCGGAAGCCTCTTTCCCGAAAGGTACTTCGCTTGTGAACTATATGACTCCCTTGGTCTGTTTTTTTGTGAACAATCAAGTTTATATTGCTGAAGTCATGCACGCGGAATCTGATTTTATATTGTCCTTCACAGATAAATAAATGGCAAAGCTCGCGCGTGCTCGAGCGTCGGTCAAAACCGGAAATCATGCGGTCTAGCTATATCCAACTACAACTCCTATTTTACAGTGGTAACAGAAACGGGGCAACAGTTACGGGAACAAGAAAACGACAATTCGCTCATACTTCCAGCAGAATGCAGCTTTAACGCGCAGCCTGCAGCTGACTGATCTTTTCGCAGAAAGAATCATGTGCTTTTATTCTACACAGATTTGTCACATCATTCATGCAATCTGGCACTCGTTTAGACTTGCGGCTTCACGAAAAAAAAAAAAAAATCTAAATAGCCACCCCGTGCCGGGCCGGGCGTACTGCTCCTCTCTCACTATATTTCATCTTACCTTAGCATGGACTAACCGCGAACGCTGTGCTAGCGCGAGCGGCTAGCCTTTACTGCCTTGACTGGAGCACTCGCTGCACGAGCGCTCATGCAGCCGCCGAGGCTTCCTTCGAAGAAACTATCTCGCGCTTTTAGCACACGCGGCTAACAAGTACATACTAACGTGAAACGAAGTATAGAGTTCCTCGATATGCTCCCCCGAAAGGAACTCCATCTCTCACCGATAACGAGCGCCACGGCTGGCGCCTGCGGGGTAAAGTAGAACTATCGCTCTCACCGGTGGAGTGAACCATACGGCAGGCCGCTCCCAAGGGGAGTCCTAATCGAGTGGCCGTGATATGAGCTTCCGAGGTTCTTTGCAGTGTTCCAACACTTGGGTTCCTTCAGTTCTTTTAGGACAGCAAATAAGCCCCTGATGCTCTTCACAGTGTTCCAACGCCATAAATGCAAGAAAAGCCATTTCAGTTTACCAGTCTGCCTTGCAAGGCGTGGCCTTTCAAACCTTCTGATCTTTTCCACTTGGCCGGTCGCTCTGCTGTACCCGGTTTTGGACTTTACGAAATTTCATTGCATTGAGACATGCTGCTCTATACTCCGTTCACCCCTAAGCTGAGACAGAGCCATATATGTAGAAAGTTTGGCCATTCGTTGGGAAGTATAGGAGACAAATGAGGAAGTGCCATTGGCCGAAAGCAGACTGGGCGTGTTCCAGGGGGTCTTCACAAATTCCAATGTGGCCAATCAGAAGCCGGAAATAATACCCTGGCGGTGGTTGCGAGAAACAAAATTCATAAGTGCGTCGGAGTAACTCTCGGTGACTGAAAATGTGGTGCATGTGATGTTTCAATCACGGTCATCCGAAATTATGGTGAGAGCGTGCGACTGGCGGAACGATCGACATAATCCGTGTGCCGAAGGCCGGGAATCTACCGCCTGAGCGGTCACACTCTCCCCGAGCAAAACAGAGTTGAGCGGCACATTTGTTTCTTACATCTTTTTGTATGATCAAGATTGTAACATCCTGTGCACCCTATTTTAAACCATGAAGGGCCACTACACTTCACACTTACGTGCTTATTAAAACCATACACAAACATATCCCTATGATTAAAACAGTTTCTCGCTACCACTTTCTGCTTCTGGTGCACGCCCAGGCTCTGCCTGCGCCTAGCACTGACCAAACACTCTCTAAACACGGCTCTGAGCTGAGACTGCAGTGGGAACTACTTGCCCGCCGAACTAATCAGCCGCCTCCCATTCATCACCTGACCCAGTCCTCGGTCTGTGGATATGAGCGGGAGCGTGATCACGTGGCGAAAGAGGGATGTATGACTGGTCCATTGAGGACGTAGCTTTCACCGCAGTTTCAGCTTAGCGACGAATGGAATATAGTCAGCGCGCAGGATGGCCACCCAGCTCCGGCCTCCCAAGAAGCTGGTGTTTACAAGACGGCCGCTGTCTTCATTGGCCTCCTCGCTCGAAACCGTATGCTGAAGAACCAGCGTGCACCAGCATGCGACACGAAGCTTTATCGACGGCTGCCCGTACGCGGACGAGCTAGCATCTCCTCCGTTCTGGACGGGCGCTTTCGGTGAATCGCAGTGCTGTGAAATTAATTGTCTCTCTTTCTATTTTTCTTCTAAGAAAACGTTTTTATCATAAATGCCTGTGACGACAACAGCCGCCATTAAGTCAACATTTTCCTCTGATTGCGACTCTCTCAAATATGACAAAATTTCCTCGGATATGAAGTTTATCCAATATCATTTCTCATTGACCACTTGTGTGTATTAGAAGATAAGTTTTGTGTTCTGGTATTTTTATTATTGTAGTCTTCCTATAGCTACTGTTAAAAAAATATTAAGAATTGGAGAGCAGTAGTTTTTTATTCTGCTTTAATGGGGTATGGAAGCAACATTTTAGCGCCTACTTCTTTGTGTAGACATGGTCTGCTTCATGACAGCGGCTCACAAACAGCAGTCTTTGGTCTATAAATGCAAGAAAAGCCATTTTAAAACAAATAAAAAAATGTCCTAATACCACTTGGTAGTTGAGGTCTGAGCTTTGTTGGAATGTCCTACGTCACGGGCTCATCAGGAGCTACGCCACCGTGTGGCGTGTCCGATGGAGGCGTGCGGGAGCAAGCGACGCTTGGCGCACGTCTCAGGTCTAGTACACCGTACCTCGGGCATTCCGACTTGTCAGAATTGTAACGCGCTGACGATAAAGCTGGCGCCACCTAGTGCCGGCGATCGTAATCACTATACCCTTGGCCTCGTATGGGCCCGTGACGTTGCGAGCGTGACGTCACGGGTAAATATCTTGAGATTCGCGTGCCGACTCAATGGCTGTTTTTGAAGCGCTCGCCAAAATTTGTCGGTTGGAACAAAAAATATAGCCATCTGCTAAAAATATAAGCGTTCCATTGTCATTTACGGATATCGTGGATCATATTTCACTTATTTCGAAGTGTTCCGGAAATATTCCAAGTTTTGGTTCTGTACACCCTTAATGTCTTTCTGGGAGTTTTGTTTAAAAAATATAAGGAAAGGAGAATCTAATAATTGGCGTTTACTGGTTTGTTACATCGTCATCACAGACACTATTTTCACTAGTATGAGTGCAAGTTCAAGTCCGAGCTTGCACCTCTTTGCCATTCTGGTTCTTCAGTTCTGATGTTCTGCTCTATAATTAATTAAATCTAAACCTAAAAGTCAATCACCTCTGCTTTGTCGCCGGCAGGGTTTGCGGTGACTTTGAACCCCGCAACTACTCGTCTCCCATCAGGGTACCCCATCACCTGGCCGCTCTACCAGCGCTCTTTGGATGTCTCCTGCTGACAAGGAGCAGCCTGATGATTGAGCCACCGAACCTCCAACATTGTTGCCTCTCCGTCAAAAAACTACTACAGGTAGGCTGGCCCACTTGTGGGGAAGCTGTGTCCAGAGCTGATCTGCCTGGTGTCGGTGCTGTCCTCTTGAGGTGCCTACTGTTGTCATTCGTATACCATCAAGTGAGCAGACATTTTCAGGAATCTACCATAGGCCTAAACTGCGCCCCCACAGAGTCTGTCCCACACCAAAAGGATGGTTGCCTCCCATGTGCGGGGACGAGTCCAAATGCTTATAGACAAAAATCAATCGGGGATCAGATGTGGTACCCAAATAACAGTTAAGAAGAATACTTCCTATCTTTTGCTGAGGTTCTGCAGCAGTGAAACTTCAACAACAGCGGGGAAGTGCTTGCAAGCCTGGTTCCAAGACTGTGAGGTTGAACCTCATATTCCCCCTTGTCTCCAAATATCACATGCTCGGATAACCTAATGAACTGCGGGTGATACAAAGGGGTGGTAGGGTGATGTACAGTCGCCGCGGGAGTTAATAGCTCCACGCGAGCGCGCGTTTATTTCTGAGGGGCGCTCGACTGGTGACTTGCGATAAAACTAGAGATGACGTCAGGGCGAGTCCATGCGGAGTGGACGAAGGAAGCCGCTCAATTCAAGGGAACCGTTGCTATCATCTGCCTAAGGGTGAGCGTAGTTCGAGTGAAAATGGGAGATGATTCTCCAGAAGTTAGAAAATACGACGTGTTCCTTCTCTCTTTCCAAACAGCCATCTCATTCGTGCTCGGCGATTTTGACTTCTGCAGAATCATCTCCCCTTTTCATTCGAACTGCACTCAGGCGGTGCGGGCGTGTGGATGATAACAACGGTTCCCTTCAATTGAGACGGCTTCCCCCGTCCACTCCGCATGAACTCGCCCTGACGTCATCCCTAGTTCTATCGCAAGCCACCAGTCAAGCGCCCCTCGGAAAAAAAAAAAGAAAAAAACGCGCGCTCGCGTGGAGTTATTAACTCCCGCGACGACTGTACATGACTGTTGTAAAAACTGTTTGAAAACAGTACTATTAATCTGGGTTCGTTGTCGTCAAACACCAGTGTCCTTTGCTGTCCAAATCGATCAAAGATGTCGCACTGGGCTTCCACTGTGGTCTCGGCCGATGCTTCTATCCGCTTTGTGTTGATCAGTATCACGTAACTCTCTAGCTGTACGGCATAATATAAGCCATGTCAGCGTTGCTTGGTATCCAATCAGCTGACCCGAACCTGCACCAGGCGCATTTAACAGGGCTGGGCACATGTCTCGCACCTTCTTACATGGTCTTAAATGTCTTTGTCAACACCGGGGTACCAGAAGATGGTTTGTGCCAAGCTCTTCATGACTGACCTGCCTGGGGCCCTATGTCGCGCTTTGTGGACTCCCACGGCGACTAGGAACAAGGAAGTGACGTCAACAACGCTGCAAGCACAGATTAAGTGTTGATTGATGAAAGTCCCTGATGACGAATTTCAGCAGAAGAAAACAAAGCTCACTTTTTCTTTGTTTTCTTCTGCGGAAATTCGTCATCAGCAACTCTCACCAATCAACATCCAATCTGCGTTTGCTGCGTGTTTGACATCACTTCCTTCTGCCTAGTCGCCATGGGAGTCCAAAAAGCGCAACATAGGGCCCCAGGATAGGCGTCATGGAGCATAACCTCCTGTATACTGCTAATGCCTGCTCAATTGCCAGTTGCCAGCTATCACTACAAGGGTGTGTCGCCTTCCTATACAAGGCAGAAAATGTGAATGAAAATAAGCCTCTCGTACCTTCTTGTATTCTTGGTGCTGTTTTTGGCATTTGTCGTGGTACCAGTGGGCAAGAACTTGCCGGGGCTGTCATTTCACGAGGCCCAAAGCAACACCCGGGATCATGGAAAGTGACTAAAGCTTATTTTGAGGGAAGACTGCGTCCCAAATTCGACCTCCTATATACTTAATAGTGTGTGGTAGGCACATTTTTGTGACGTACATGAAGGAAGGCTTGTCTGGTCCTCCTTCGTGGATTCTGCTGAGGTTCCACTCAAAGCCCAGCTTGGCTCAGGCCTCTCTGGTATCAAAGCTGGATGAGCCCATGTACCCTTCCAGGCCCTGTTTCGGTGCTGCTTGACTGGCTGTTACTGTTTACCTACGCATATCTTTCTTGCACTGCTCGAGGTATGTAGTGACGGGTTTTTACACAGTGCGTCATGACGAAACGTGAGCCCTGGCACAGCTAACACCTTCCACAGTGCTTATGTGACTTCG
Organism: Ixodes scapularis; assembly: GCF_016920785.2. Taxonomy (NCBI): domain Eukaryota; kingdom Metazoa; phylum Arthropoda; class Arachnida; order Ixodida; family Ixodidae; genus Ixodes; species Ixodes scapularis. Next base: position 72,493,823 of record NW_024609868.1, read on the forward strand.
TAGCGGTTGTTACCCCAGAGGACCCTGGCTGTTGCAATTTCTCCTCACCTTCTGAACTTTGAAACAAAACCAATTATGCAGTAAAACCAAAGCATGCACTACCTTTCAGCGTTTTAGCACCGCTTCTCGGCATCATTGCCGTTGTTGCAATGCTTTGTTTGTTTGTTGTTGAGATGGTGATATCCCAACACCTTCCTTGGCACTCATGGTACTTGCAGTAGCTTCGCAGAACACGAAAACATTCAAACTGCATACACCTGACACTGCAGTGAAATGACCAAAATATGCGGTTGCAATTTCTGCTTGCGTCGACCAGCTCCCTACAATGCGACATCGGGACGTGCCACGTCACAGTGCCATAGGACGCCAGCTACGATTGATGTAAGAACCATCATACAATGCCTGTCTTTGTCATGCACGTATTTCACATCTACTTTGCCAACTGATGCAATGAAAAGAGTTTTTGTTGAAGGCTACTGAGTTGGCAGGTTACAACCGCCTGAGCATTCAGCTAATTGGTGATTTTATTTGGCTACTCGTTTCAGTGGAATGTGTAATCTTGATTCTGTTTGTCCATAATCTATTTATTGGGTGGTTTGTTCGAAAGTAACTCAGTCGGTCTATCTAAGGAAGACTCAAGAAAAAGCTCTGCTAAGGCAGCACTAGCCTTGACAATTTTTTTTCTTGAGACCAATATAACGCCACCTGATTTTATTTTGAGCAAGCCAGCACACTGCAGAGGAGGAATGACCCAGATTTAGCATGAAGTTGTAGGTTTCACATGAGCAAATTCCATTTGTAGCTGAAAAAGAGGTGTCACTTAATTAGAAAGACAAGTGAAAGAAAATCATTCTTAGGTATTTCGGTTGAGAAAGCTGTGCATACTTTAGCTCAGCTTTCAGTATTTTGGGTACATTTTGCTTTGTAGCTTTGAGTTTTTCTATGATAACTATTAGTTCACTTGGAGCATGTAAAATACATTGGTTTTGACAGACAACCGCACTTGGGCATTTATCATATATCTGAGCTGAGCCTTCTTTTTTTTTCAGTTGAAGTGTATCTCTCGCTTGGCTTGATCAGTATCTGCTTCATGTGCTGAATGCCTTTTTACAGGGTTGCGTTGCCACAGGAGACTTGTGCGCTTGTGGGTGTTTGGTGAGTGGTGTCACCAATCACCAAGAGCCCCGAGCCCAGCATGGGTTCAGACCCCCTGCAAGCCTGGCTGTGCTAGGTGTCCCCATGTCTGATGAAACTGGGGTCTTGGCAGTTGAGCCAAGCCCGGGTTAGGTTTTCTTCAAAGGCCCCCCAGGTTAGGCAACACATCACCCCAGCCCACGCCCTGCACAAACAGGTGTCCTGGGGTGGCTCGCCTAGGACGATTCGGTCAGTCGCTTTGCTTCACCACTCATTTTCTCTCGTTCCTCTCCATCCCTGTTTTCAACCTCTCATCTTTCTGATGTAACAGAATTCTTTGAAAGTGAAGAGGAATTATATAGCCCATGGGTGGTTGAAAACCACCAGGGTGTGACATGACGACACCAGATATTTTACTATGAAAATATCTCACCCCATGAAAATCCAATGGCCTGGACACAAACAGGCTTTGCATGGTTAAAACGACTGGATGTGCAGCAGCCTCAGGGTTTTTGCCTTTGAATAGACCAATCTCACCAGCCAGTTTCATTAAGCCGCCGCTGCCACAATGCATCAAAGATACTTAAGTCTTTCTGCATGTGGGAGAACCCCGCTTGAGCTTTGCACGTGACGAGACGACACGAGCCGTCTCGTGCACTGCCTCCTGTGAACTAAAGTTATTGCGGCATCACGCATGCGTGGAACGCTTAGTGATATCTGCCTATTGGGGCAGTTAATTGATGGCAACAATAGGTGACTGTTCCCGTCTATGGTTGTGGACACCTGGAGCACTAGTCGAGACAGCTGCCTCTGCTGTCTCGGCAAACCCGGTATCTCGGCGTGCCCATGGCAGCCCTCTCCCTTGGTGCGGCATGACTGCTGTACAGTGTGGACGGTGTGATCCTCATGCATTCTCTCAGATGCATGGTGTCTACACCGTTAGGAGAGCAACATTTGGCAGTGTGGGTGCGCTGGCGTAAATGTATGGAGACAAATGTATTTTTCCTGGTGAAGTATTTGGTGAAACTGTCAACTGGCATGCTTGCAGCCAGGCTAGCTATGGCCGTGGTAAGGTGACTCGTATCCCAAATGTCCCAAGATGTCTCTGTCACATTTCAATGACTGCATTAGATGTGCTTGCAAGAATGGGACATTTACAATAAAAATATAGCAATTCACTCAAGATAGATATTAAACATATTTTTCAATGAATCTGTATATGCTTGTAGTTTAATTTCATTATCACTGCAGGGTCAGAAGGTTAATTGACAACAAAATTTGATTGCTTTACTTTTTTCTAGTTTTGTAATTTATGGTTCTAGGTGCATCAGCAAAACACATAGGCATAGTTGCAAGCGATCACTCCGAAAGTTTGGGTATATACAGCATTAACTAATTGTATTTTTGGATAGTGATCATACCAGAAATAGCACGTTGCTATTTCAGCACGTTGCTATTTCAGCGGTTGCTGCTCGTGAACTCAGGAGACTGGAATTGCAGCTATAGCTACTTCAAGATGTAACGAGATTCCAGCTGCTCGTCAGACCATGGCCAGGCGGTGGAATGGATCCTCAATCCTTTCGTTGGTGTGCTTGTTGGTTGAGATCGTGAAACTTCCAAAATTCTGTTTGCCTTACAACGTCAAAATGTTAAAAAAGATTTTTCGTGTGAAGCCAGCCTAAAACAAATCTGTTTGCTACATTGTTACAGGTTTGTCATCCTGTTTTTTTGTTTGTTTTTATTATAGTGATTTAGAACTGTTGTGGGAAACACCAGTGCCCATTGCCGAGCACAGCACCTCATGTGGCAAGCACCAGCAAGAAGATGTGAAAGAGGGTTAGCAGACAAGGCCCACCATGTAATAGATGCCACCAGCCCGACAACCCACAGGACCACGTATTGTATGCAATGAATCAGTTGTCGTCGTTAACCTGTCTCGACCACAACATGCCGGCAGCGGTGGGATCCAGCGTTGCTCATGAGAAGAAAAAAGGCTATATAAATATCATAGGAGACGAGTGAACATTGCAGTATGCGCTTCTGCTATTTGTATTGCAGCCACCAACAGCTTGTCAGCTACCCTTGAATAGACCTTTTTCAAAAGTGTGCACCAGCTATACTACGTTCACCTTGCCGGACCAATCAGCCGCCTCCCTCTTATCACCCAGTGATCTGATTGCTGCGCCAATTGTGCCAAACTGCGCCTAAGTGCTTATTCTGTTACACTTGCTACATTTGATCAAAATGTGAGGAATTTGCACCAACATTGCACCAGAACTTACGTTCAATTAAATAATACTGAAAATATAACAGCTGCAGGCCTCGCCGCCGGGGCGAATCGTTAGTGTAGTCTCGCACGGGTTTTCAGGACTTTCAATAATCGACTCAAATAACATACTATTTGATTTGATTTCGCACCAAGCACTGACAGTACTCAGAAGTTTCGCAACAAATCTCGTGTTCGTGGTCTGTTCTGGTGGGCTAGTTAGCTTTGTTGAGTGCGCTCCTCACTGCATAGTGGTGTAATGCAGTGAAGCAACAATTGCAAATTAGGCGTCGCTATGTTGCGTGTCTTGCTTCGCCACAGCACACCCGCGTACTAAGGGGAAAAGTACTCCTCCGGAGCGAGACGGGGGCAAGAAGGTATATATGGACTCTTGTAGGTTTATTTTTTATGCTTTTTTTTTTTTGTCTGAATTAAGAGTTGCAGTTTTGTTACACCCCCCCCCCCCCCCCTTAGAACTCGAAGGACACATAAATCTAGGTGCTCAAAATGATTGTATTTTAACATTTTTACAGTGGGATTTCGTACCTAAATAATCATCCACAGCAGTTTGCGCTGTTCTTTATCAGTCGTCTTCTTGTTGCGGTGTCTGGTGCTTCCACAAGCAACTAAACAGCTGGTGTTTGTTCTCCCAATATTTGCCATCGCTCCTCACATTTGCAGTGATATAAATGAAAATGAAGTGTGCGGTTGTGCTCCAAAAGCCCTTTTTGCTTCTCCAAAATGAACTTCTGGCAGCTCAAACAGCTGTTCCAAAATGGCTATGACCAATCACATCACTGCTTTTATCACATGACCCAACTCTTTGCGCGTGGGTATGGCCGGGAGCGTGATGATGTGGCAAAAGAGAGGCGTATGACTAATCTAACGAGGACGTAGCTTCCACCACAGTCTCAGCTTAGAGGTGAACGCAGTATGGTAGCTACAGCACCAATTATCGAAGTCTGCCATAATTAGGGCACACACTGTGGCCGATGTTGCTTGATGTTACAGAGAATATTGCCTCATCTCAATTGACCTTTTACAAAATTGCTTGGTAGTCTGACAACACTGAGAGCGTCACTGTTTTAATGTTATCAAGCGTTGTCGGTACTGAAGGACGGTGGAGGGCAGTGTGTGATGGCGCGCCAGCTCTGTTTTCCGCCTTCTGACCATGGAACGCGGACGAACAGTTTAAACAACCTACCGCAACTGTCTGATGAAACTTTCGGAGGCCTGTGCACACGCTGGCGACAACCCGCAGTGTGTAAGCTTGTACAGCAAAGGCGTAGGACTTGCTCCGCTGCTTCGACGAGGTTGTTGCCAGCGTGCACGGGCCTCCTAGAGCTTCATCAGACAGTTGCGGTAGGTTGTTTAAACTGTTTGTCCACATTTCATGGTCAGAAGGCGAAAAACAGCTGCTGCGCTATCGTACACTGCCCGTACGGCTCTCTCTGATGCCTCCACCGTGCTTTGGTACCGACGACGATTGCCAACATTAAAATGGCGACGCTCTCAGTGTTGTCAGATCACCAAACTATTTTTCATCAGGTCTATTGAGCCTCTGTGACTGGTTGCCATCTTTTTTTTATTTTTAACATGGCATATATCGAAAGCTTTTGGTGCAGTGATTTGTTCCAGGTTGGATTCAAAAGTAACCGGAATTAATTTCTGAAAGGCGGGCTGTTTGTAGTACCAGCTTCCGCCGCTAGCAGCACTTTGCAGCACTCTTTCCGAGCGAGTTTGCCGACTGGCATTGTCTGCTATAAATATTTTTTCCAAGCACTTCAAAATGTTTTTTTAGAGAGCTTACAAGGAAAATGCTAATAAGAAATTGCAAGCGATTTTCTCGCTTTGAGACTGGTGATTTTTTTATCGATGACCAACCTCGTTCTGGGCGACCTTTAACGTCCTCAACTGAAGAAGAACACAAAAAAATGTGGGCATTGATCACTCCGAGTTTGTTCCTCTTGGTGAATCTGTTAATCAGGTGTTTTACCGGAGCATTTTGCGACACTTGGCGAAACTCAGTAAGGCAGAAATGCCCCGATATGAGGGAAAGGGGGAATGATAGTTCCATCACAACAATGCCCCAGCAGACAATGTCCTGGCATGACACCGCTTTTCAACCTCCCGTATCCTTAGGACCTCGCCCCGTGTGACTTTTTTTCTGTTCACCCGTATGAAAAGTCTTGAAAGAAAATCATTTTATGGATGTGGAAGGTCCTTCAAGTCAGACATTGCAAAAAACAAGGAATGATCTTGAAGCGCGTGGGAAAAAATTCACAACATGCCGCTAGATCCTTAGCAGACGACGCCGGTCGGCAAACTAACTTGGGAAGTGAAAAAATTGTAAGGGTGCAGGCGAGCTGGTGGAAGTTAACCATAGTATTGTTTAACCCGAGACTGGGGTATTTCGGAAAAGGGACGAGAAGAAAAGAGGCCACAAGGAGGCGACGTCTCAAACACAGCTAAGGATTTTATTCCATCGTATGCACTTTTATACACACCACGTCCACACACCACCAACCAAGTCGACCAATGACAACATAACACCCGGAATACACTAAGCCAAACATAGGCCCAAAACATTACAAAAGAAAAATCTTTCAGCTGACACAATGTGTCAAAAGTACCTACAAGGTTGTTTAGGAGTTTATTTATTTTTTAGAGGAAAATATTTTCAATATAAAATTGTATAATCAGGTTTGGAAAATAAAAGAATACAAACAATTGCCACGTGAGCACTCTGTCTTCATTATAGCCACTTTATATATATACACACAGTATAGTTTTGGTTGTAATGCCCTAATGTTTTGAGCTTAATACACTGTTTAGATCAAGTGTCCCCATACTTAAAAAGTGCCAACCTTTTGTTGTCAACAGAAAACTGAAAGATTTAAAATAATTTGATATCGGTGTACATGTTCTCCGAATGCAGTACAAAAAAAAGAAGAAACCTCGGCTATGCTAGGTGTTTTTGTTTCTTTTACAGGTACCCCAATCCTTTTTTTTTTTACGTGAGTATAATTCAGGGGATTCTAAAGTAGAGCGAGTAGAGCGACTCATCGGTCACTCGATCAACACGGGAAAGCGTGCCGCTAACGTTTGTCCGCTACAATTGTCACCTATTCTCAAGCACTAAATTTAAGTGCTTAAGAAATTTAAGCACAAACATATTTCTAGGCAAATTAAAATTGTAGAAACTTGTGTGCCTTTATTTATGGCTAAGGTGAGTACATTCATACAGAAAGAACAAGAAAATTTCAAACCGGTAAAAAATTATTGAACGTATCATATATGATGCACTGGGCTTTTCTGCTACGTCCTTGCCAGCTGCAGTCTCGTGGCTTGTGGTATTCAAAGAAACAGTTGCGTCGCTTGCTCAGACTCGGAGTTACATTGCATTTCGCGCACACAACTGCGCTAAATGTGTTCACACTGGGCACACAGTTCCTGCATCGAAGTCGGTTGCTCGCCACAGTTGGAAGATGCCCAACCCCGTCTTTTCGAACGTCATCTTGGGGATGACTTGGCGAGAACTTCCTCTTCTTCATCGGAGGCGAAGGCAGACTGACCGGCCGTCCTCTTGGCGCTTTTCCATTAGAGATCGGGCTTTCTGATAAACTGGCAATGAAGGTTCTCAGCTTGAGTGGCCGCTCCTTCAGCTGATGGCTTTGGCGCCTGTGAATATTCCACGCATTCACGACGCAGATGAAGATAGCATAATATATGACGTACGTGTACCAGCGCCTCGACCAAATGGTGTATTTGTACAGCGACACCTGATAATTATGCTGGGCGATCCCCCCCCCCCCCCCCCCCCCCCGCTTCCAAAACTGTTGTACATACCAACAATTGCCAGGCGTGTGATTTCAATGTGGAGTTTGGCCTTCCGGTCATACCGTTTGACTTGCTGAATTGACTCAACAGAGACGAAGTTTGACATTAGGGTGACAGCTTTCCTGTCAAACCAGCGAACTACCACAATTCCTTTGTCATTGTCAACTCAGTAATCATTTGAGCGTTGGTCAACTTTCCTCAGTCTTCTCATCCTGGAGTTTGCAGTCTCTCAGCCGATTTTGCCTCAGAATTCCAACGTACTGTACTCCTCTCGTTAACACTTCAACAAGGTTCAAAGAGCTAAAACATTGTCAGCTGCAACCTTGAAGTTTTCAGTTCAAGGTATTTCAGAGCACATACTCAGGACAGTATCACCCCCAAGTCCAAAAATGTAGTTTTCTTTGGAGTGGCCTTGGTATACCTCGAACTGGTAAAGGACACCGGTTGTGCCTGCCCGTCCCCAAAGCTTGAAACCCCACGGCGTCAGTTGGTTTGGGGTGTACTGTTTTAGCGAGCTCCTTCCTGTAAATAACACCATTATCTCATCCACCGCATTGAACTCTTCTTGTTCAATGCTCTAGAGATTGTGCTGGAATAATGAAATCCAAAGACGAATCTTCCACAACTTGTCCTCCTTCGCTTCTTCGGTGGTTTCCATGTTGTTTACAACATGCATGCATTGCATCAGCTTCAAGAAACGATTTCTCAACCTCTTGTCAGCGATAGGAGAATACATCCTCCCATTCTCCCAGTAGCACATGACGTTCGGCAATTTGTGCCCTCATTTTCAGACATATTCTAATATATTGCTCCAGCTCTTGCAGAGTTGTGTCACGGAGCTGCCGTATTTCTGCGTACTGTACACATTTGTTTGCACCACTAGCATAGTGAGCATATCAGTACTTAGAAACTGGCGGAAAAGGAACAATGGTGAATCTATGGCATCCGGCTCAGAGAATCTTTGGAAACTTCAGCATGACTGTTTTAGAGCAATTCCTTTCGCCATTTGTTGTATGGACGAGAAGGCGAAGCTACAGATGATCCGAAGGAATCTTCTACGGTTTCTTCATCACTTGTCTCAGAGGGCTCAGCCGCGGCAGGGGGACTAATTTTCGTCACTTTCCGACAGATCACTAAAATCGCTGACATCTTCGCCGGCGACGATGTTGTTCAATATGTTCCTAACTTAGGAACCTAAAATTAAAAGGAAAAATCAATAAAAAAACGGTTCAAAGCTTTACCAAGAAAACGTATCAGAATTGGTACAAAAATTGTGCCATCATTACGACCCAGTGTATCGAAAATGATACGCAGAAATATGAAGCAATGTTACTAAGCGGACGGGACTCAAAAACAACAGCGAACGGAATAATGTGGTTGCGCAACACTTTCTGAGCAAAAAAAAAAAGTGCCGAATATAAGACGGCTTACTGTTTTTCGAGTAATATGACGCCGACGGTATGCCTTCGAGCGAGCTGCTGCGTGCGGCCATCTTGCTCTAGCTGCCAGCGGCAGCCTGGCGGGGCCTTGCTGAACTACCCAAATCGAAACACTCTGTAAGCGTATCAAAACCGATACTGCGGGCTTTGGTCTTATCCATAAAGTTATTACAATAATAACTCTAAGGTCTCAGCTTCACGCCATTTATTGTCACTTTTTGAGCTATCAAACTCCACGTAGCAAATATGATAAGCTGGGCTTTGTGGGGTATTTAACAACACAAGACTAAGAATTATGTTAACTTTAGTCCATTACTGACTAGGAATGCAGATATTATTGTAACCTTTGTTGCTATTACACGCGCGGAACGCGCATGGGGCAGCATGGCATTAGTAAGCTTATCACTGCGTGAATCTGAAACCGAAACTGATCGGGAGCATGTCTTGTGGTGTTACTTTAGCCGATTACTTTCATATCATGCTGCCTTTCAAAGCGTTAGATTAAGAGAGGTATCTAGCCGGCCAATCTAAATACTCAGAACAACTGTATACTAATGATACTTGCAGATACTCTGTATTCATCAACTAAACAGTGGCAGTCACTTGCCTAATCCTTGTCAGAACCGGGTAGGGCATATATACGAATCGGGTCGGTAGGGTGGTTAGAGTAGAGAGTCGCGGAGGTGTTGTCTTGCAGTTGCTTGTGCCTTGTAACAATGTACTGTTGATATGTATGTGCCCGTAACAGTGTTCGGTATCGTGGTTGGTGTGTGTTGACGCATGAGTTGTCATAGCTGCAGTACGTACGTAGTTCAGGAGAGTTAATGAATGAGCATTTTTTTAGTGCATCTAGCGGTTACTACTACACCTCCTAGGTGGCGCAAGCTGCCGCCTGATTCAATAAGCTAAGTGTTGTGCAGTCCTGTAGCTATTGATTACAAACAACTGGCATACGGTCCAGCCGCCCAGGCTCTGCGGTCCACTGGGCTCCCTACGTGCCTCTCAGATTGAAAACGATCGTAATAATTGTGTCACTCGGCCACCTAAATTTTCGTTCTGTGTCAAAGAGCTGCGAAGTGCAGGCAGCAATGGATAACCACGTCGGTAGAGGTAGGCACAAACAAGAACAAATAGGAAAAAAACAAAAAGAAAGAAAGAAAGATAGCGGGGCGTTGGTGCGAGTTGAACGCCTCCCGTCGGTGTCGACAAAGGTCCCCAGCGATTCATCGCCGCAAACGACAAGCATACGTTGTCTTCAATAAAGTCAGCATGCCCATTACTCGCGTTACGATTTCTTTTTTGAGCGTTCTCCGCCGGCGGTAAAAATACAGTCAATCTAGCGAGATGCCGTCGGGTGCAATCGCGGCAATTCCGGCAAACAGGCTGCCGTCCTCCCGGCTAATGGGTACGGTACCGGTGTCTAAGGACGGATGTTTAGAGTGTCTGATGGCGCTCGGAATACGTCGAATAGGCGTATGCGCCCTATTCTCTAACTCGGACGAAAAGCCGTGCTGTTCGCTAGGCCTTACCGGGAAATCCGAGCCTCGCTAACCGTCCTCCATGTTGCTTTTGGGGGTAGTCAAATTTGACTACCTGCTTTTTGGCTGCGTGTGGGGTCGTCATTTTTACCCTAGGGGTCGTTATATTTGGGACAACTTTTTACAACCCCAAAGGTAGTCACATATGACTACCCTTTTTTTTAGAGTGTACTGTAAAATTAAGTTAGCGCCGGTAGTACCCCAAAGCGTCTTTTGTACCGTTGCGTTCAGCTGAACTGAAAGTGCGTAAACACTGTGATACCGACACGATCGGCCTTTATAACAAATATAGAAATAAGTATTTTTCAACGCTGTCTATTTGCCTACCGCCTGCTATGTTATTGCTTCCTTCCCCAAAACGTAATAAAGATTTTCTAATCAATTAAGGTGTCTGGTAGCGGCTGTTTCCAAGCTCAAAGTATCAACAATCATGATCAGGGCGGTCGTTTTAATGTTTTGATTTTTTAATCTTTGATTTTGTGGATTATTTTTATTACATTTTATCAGCGCGTGAGTAGTCATGCCATTTTATTTCACTAGCAATGGTGTGAACTGGTCTCTCCGGAATTCTGATTTCAACACTCGTTTGAACGTTCCCGACCGTAGTTGTGACTTTTTGGACAGTTGCTTTTTGTAATGCGGAGGGCAAGTTCGTCTGCTTCTTGCGCAGGGGGTAGCGGTGACGTCAGAGCGCCGAGCCCTGATTGGCTGATCGCGACCCCCTATCTGAGCGTCGTCTGCTCCTTTGCAACGTCGTCTGCTCGCAACGTTGTCTGTGTCTGTCTATACCTTTCCTGCGACTTTCAGAAGTGCAGAGGCCAGATTCACGAAACGATCTTACGCCAAAAATGTGCGTAAGACAAAACTTAAGAACAAATTCGTATTCACGAAACGAAATCTTCGTAAGTTTTGCGCAGGTTACGACGAAATCCTACGACAGCTCCGAAGCTGTCTCACGCACTTCCTACGATCAAATCAGCATAGCCGACAGCGTCGCGGTCGCGACGACCCACGGACGTTTATTTTTCTACGTGCGCTTCTCACGCGTCCCGACTTCAAGCTGCAAGAAAAAAATTAAAAAGTACTTGAAACAGACCACGACGAACAAGAACGCTGGATCCACAAACACCCGGGAAAAGCTCCAACAGCCATGATTCCACCGAACGCGACCAATCGAGTTCGGCAGTTAGGCCTAGCTGGCACTCCGCGACTCGGCGACCGTCTGCCCACGACCGGCTGGCGTGCTGAATGGAATATGCCCGCGCGACCCTTGTGAACCCTTCCCGTATCATACTTTCATCGCTGACCTCAATTTTAGATTAAGAGGTCATTTTCTTCCTCTTGTTATCTCCTTGTTTCCCGAGGCAACGGCGACTGTCGCCGGTAAAAAAGCGGTGAATCTCCGACAGACGCAGGAAAGGTAAGGCAGCCATTGCTTTGACTAGCAGACGTAAAGCAGACGACGTTAACTGCGCCAACCCGCCGACGCCGTTAAAGAATGAGGGGTCTCGCCGCACACGAAAGGAATGAAAAAGTATTTGGGAGGGAACTTGCGGACACTAACACGCTCACTCTCGGTTCTTAGCAAACAAACCTCGGCGCCTCGGGACACCTCGCCAGTGAGTCCTTTGACTTCCCTCCTTGATGCGCGTCTGCTAGTTGTTATACAAAAACAACGTACCGCTCGAGTTATTTCGTCTGTCCTCTCTGAAAGGCGAAGTCGAGCTCGCTCGTAAAGACCTGCACTTCCGAAAGTCGCAGGAAAGGTAAGACAGACGCAGACGATGTTGCGAGCAGACGACGTTGCAAAGGAGCAGACGACGCTCAGATAGGGGGTCGCGATCAGCCAATCAGGGCTCGGCGTTCTGACGTCACCGCTACTTCCTTTCTCATGCGCAGAAGACGAAAATGAGCCCACTTGCGAGGCGTATAGGCCTTCGAGGGGCCTGCAATATTATTTAAGCTTCCACCTTTTTTTGCATTTTCCAAGTCTCTTGGGGTTCGGGCAACCCAGCGGGCACGGAGAGAGTACCTAAATATCAGTGCGTCATATTTTGACCAGACGACGCGGAAACCTCCTCCACCGACGAGGGCGACCCGCGGTACCGAAAGCGCGCAAAATGGGACGTCTTTGTTCCTGGGCTTACTACTGGTCAGAGCCGCTAAAAGCTTCGTTTTCGTCGAAATACAAAATATAAGTGGCGCAAACCGTTTCAAATATTTATAAAAGTAGTTTTTGTTCACTATTTAAATCAGAGAAGGAACGAATGCAGTTTATAAAGTACGGAAACAAGAAATGACCCGTCGACATACCCGCCACCAAGCGGTGGAAAAGGCGGCACACACTAGAAAGGAGTAGTGGGATCAGGCGCCGACACGAAAACGTCCCGGATGTACACGGCGGCGCTGCGGTCGTATCAACCGCAGGATCCGACCGGCTCCGAGCGTTCCGAGGGCCTTTGGCAAGAAGCTTTGTCTTGCGGTTCGGCTGTTTCGCAGTATGGCAACGCGAAGTGACTCCCATTCTGAAATGATCTTTACCCCGTGTTTGCTGTCGTTCGTCGCCAATGAAGTGTCATGCCGAATGAGTCTTTAATCGTGCAGCAAATGCAATGAAAGCCGCTCTGGCTCCCCGCTGCATACAGCCTATCCAGAACATGCTTTAGTGGCGCCTTCTCGTTCCGTCGACACGGAGTGCGGCAGCCGTAAGCGCTCGCTGTGCTCACTACCCCTCCTCTAGTTCGCGGTCACTCAAGCAACCAAGGACGTCATGAGGGAGGTTATTTTTTGCTTGTTTTTGTAATTTTAATTTGCCTATAACTTTAAAAAATAAAGCGAATTTCGAGAAAATAAAAGTCACTAATTTACTACGTTCAGTGCAGTCAGGTTCGGTGCAAATTAAAAACTAGTAAAAAAATTGAAAGCCGTTTACAACACCCGGTAATGCCGAATTAGAGCGCAGCTCTTGAGGAGGAGGAGGGAAGGGTACTGAGGGTCACGTCTTCTCGGGGGGGGGGGGAGGTCACGTGACGTCGGGGAGGGGGCCGGTCACGTGACCTGAGGGAGGGGTCACGTGACCCCCCCCAGGGTCACGTGACCTTGGTGGGGTCACGTGACCTCGGGGTAGGGGGTCCACGTGGGGGGTCACGTGACCTCGGGGGGTGGGGGCAGAGAAATCTTTCCGCTAGATGTAGCGGGGAAAGTTTTCCGCTAGATTTAGCGGGGAAATTTTTCCCCTAGACTTTGCGGGGAAATTTCTCCGCTAGATTTAGGGGGAAACTTTTTCCGCTAAATCTAGCGGGGAAATTTTCCGCTAGATTTAGCGGGGACATTTTTCGGCTAGATTTAGCGGGAAATGTTTTCCGCTAGATTTAGCGGGGAAATTTTTCCGCTAGATCTAGTGGGAAAATTTTTCCGCTAGATTTAGCGGGAAAATTTTTCCGCTAGATTTAGCGGCGAAATTTTTCCGATAGATTTAGCGGGGAAATTTTTCCGCTAAATTTAGCGGGAAATTTACCCATAATGCACCGCGCGGTTACGCCGAAGGCGCCGCCGCCGCCGACGCCGACACCGACGGCGACGACGCCGCTCACGCCGGAAACGGGCGCCTAATGGCGCGTTCACACTGGAAGTGGATCCGCGAACGCGAAGCGGATCGGCGCGTTCTCAACCGCAAAGCGGCTGGGATCGAGCGGTTGGAGCGCGCTTTTGCCAACCGCTTCGGGACCAATTTCTCCTAACCGCTTTCACGAACCGCAAACCGGCAACCAATCACAACGCGAGGCTGACGTGACGTCAGTGACTTCTGAGACAAGATGGCACCTGTCGCTGGTATGGCGCCCAAGGCGCTGTAGTCTTAGCTGTTGACAAATCAACGGAGGAACGTGATGCTCATGTCCGTCACTTGAATCCGCCGCGAAAAGAATTCACTCGGAATTTTAACGGGCTTCGCACGGGTGACATGGTTCGGGTAAGAGTGTGTTTATTATTCCGGGTGGCCACAGCCCAAGCTCGCTGCCTTGTTATTGTCTTCCCGTAGAAGGTCGGAACCCGCCCCTGATCGACCGAAATGTCATCTTTTCTACCAACTAAGATAGCCGCGTGAACTATTGAAAGCTTTCGACACCCATGCATGACCACCACGAAGGCCGATAGAGACGTCGTGAGCTTGATTGCGTAGCTAACAAACTACCGCGGAGGGGGCAGGGTACCTGCGCTAACTCGACCTCTAACGTTTACTACAAATAAAATAAAGGGAACTACTCAAGGAATAAAGTGCACGTACCAGACACTGCAGAGGTAATCCATACGGCGTTTATTTGAGTTTAATGTAAAAAAAACAGTAGACTCGATCGACGAGCGAGTGACGAGAGGAGAGTCCGCCACCAACGAAGCCACCAACGGCTAGCACCGAACACATTCCCCCGCACCACGGTCCACCCCACCGCTCACAACTTCGAAACTGATAAGAGCGAACAACAACGAGGGGAAAACTGGCCCTCTATCCCGAAAACAAGGTCAGCTATTCATGCGGGAAGGGTCCACTTCAAAAAAAAGGTCGGGGGCACCCTGTTCTGGGTCAGCAAGGCGCGCCTAGCTGGGCTTTGCTTGTGGGCGAAGTCGAGGGAATCACAGGCAAGTTTAGCGAATCGATGCTTTATTTTTTTTTCGCTGCCTGAACTTGTGACCTCGTGATGCGTGCGAACATTCCGGAGAAAAATCTTCAAAGTGCCAAAGTAGCAAAAGTTTGGCTTTGGATCGTGCATTAAAGTGGATTTTGGATTGTAAAACAGGGTTGACAAACACAAGTCTCAAAAGATTACGCTTGATCGCCGAGAAACCGCAAACCGCCTCTCGGTGTTCCTGAACAAGGTCGCTCGCGAACCGCATCCGCAACCGCTTCGCGAATGCGGATCCGCTTCCAGTGTGAATGCGCCATAAAAGCTCCGCTCTAAAAGTCCTTGCAGGGCCCCTTTAATTAACCTTTTAGAAAACTTTATTTAAGTAAGCTCTTGAAAAAGGCGCTGATAGAGAACTAGCTGTGCCGTCGAAGCTATTTGTGTTGTCGTGTTGCCGGCCCGAAATTCGCTCAGTCAGCTATGAGGGGCACACTCGTTGTCCAAAAAATTTGTGGCTGTTTTTGTTGCCGAAAGCTCTCATACTGAGGCAACATTTTCGTTGTTGTACATGTTGTGCTGCTGTTGCCGCGATGTGAGAAGTTTGTCGGACAACACGGGGAGCGAGCAACAAGTTGCCCGACTGTTGAAGAACGTGTTGTATTGTTGGTTGCCGTCATGCCGCCTTAGTGTTACAGGGCCTTTAAAGGTACTGCGTGTTGCCCTCTTTTTTCCGTCCATCATGAAAGGTTGAAATTACATATAAATCTATTAAATATTTATGTTATTGGTTACGAACAACAAAACACTGGGAATTTTTTTGCATGAATCAGTGCGTGTATGTGTGTGTGCATGCTCGTGTGCTTGCGTATGAGTGTGCATATGTGCATATGTGTATATTTGTGTGTGTGTGGGAGTCGATTCATAGCTCGGAGAATGTAACGTGCCCTTTCGGTTGAACGGAGCGACGCGGGGATCTCCAGGTCACGAGACAAGCTACAAAATATCGATTGGCTTGTCTAGCTCGTAGCGTCATGCATCGTGGTACATCTATTGGTGAAACGGAGCATATCTTACTATGTACAGAGGCTAAAGAGCTATTCCTTCTGCGTGTGTGTATCTTCGCTTCTTGTTTTCAAGCTATATTCCTGAAAGAAGAAGAAAGCGAACATAATATCGAAATAAAAACAAAAGGTTGACCGCTTTCGGCTAGTTTATTGCGTGGTGGCGAAATCTGGGGGTGCCAAGTGGCGAGAGACGACGAGCGCGACAATGCAGTGCAGGTCGCCGGGACGCCCATTGCCCAGCTAGAGCCCTGGACGCTGCTTGAAGGAAATGTTTGTGTGTGTTTGTTATCAGAAACAGCAAGTCGCCCGTTAAACTTTTTATGTCTTTTCTTTTTTTTTTTATTGTCTTTCGACGTAGCGCCCACCCTGTGGAGCGCTTCCAACTTGGCCGAAGTTGTCTCATAGCAATCGGCGGAGCTTGGCGGAATTCGACTAGCGGGCTACGTCAGTTCCTTTCACACGGCGCTAGGCGCATGCGGACCTACGCTCTTAAGAAAAAAGGTATATATATTCCTCCATAAAGGGAGAAACGATCTTGTCCCCTATGATTCCCTAGAAACGGAGCAACATTCGTCTCTGCAAACAGGGGACCAACGTTCCTCCCTCGTCTGCGTAGCAATATGGCGGCTCCGAATCGAGTTAATCGAGCCCAGTAAGGCTTAAAGAGGACGCCAGGACGCTACTCATTGCATTCTTTACGCGCGATTCAAGCGAAAAAGGTAGCAAAGTTTTCAGACAAGCAATTACCTCGCACCACACTCTTAGAAAAAAAGGAGTCCAAAGGGAGTCACTGCTTCCATGACTCTCTGACACTTCACGACTCTCTTAGAGAGTCAATTCTTCGTGTGACTCTGTTTTGACTCTTCCCCTTCTCAACGGGAGTCACAGGTCAGCAGCATTTGCCCTACCGAAAAAAAAAGTATGAATGCTGCTTCGCGGCGTCCATCCGGCAACCCAAGCCCCGCCGTTTCCCTATGCACCTCTAGAAAGGGAGTCCGACACCATTTAGTTCAAAGCTTTGTCGACATTTTATTTTCAAGAATTGTGCAAAAAAAAATTAAAAAGGAAAGGAAAAAAAAATGCACAAAGTTTCGTCGACATTCATTTTTCTCAAAAATAATTTTGAAAAAAAAAACAAAAAAAAACGTATGTTTATTTTTTGCATCGAACCTGGGTTCGCTCCGTAAGAAGCGGGCACCTTTCCACATAGCTACACCTTCGAGTACTCGTTTTGAGAATTCGTTTTATTCGAGATTCAACAAGTTTCGCGTCGTGCACATTATTCGAAACCGAATCCTGCGTCTGCATTTTACATATTTCTAGAACTGTCGTGGGGTGCGTCTCTGGGAGCGAGTGAAGGTGCAGCAGCTTATTCAAGACCATACTCCGTTTCATACGTAGCATGCAACGCAGTCAAAGCTAGCGCACCGGTTTGCATCGCCGACCGTGTCCACGTTCACCCCATAAAATAGTGCGTCCCCTGCGAAAACACTTATAAAAAAGTCGAAAAAGGTGCCTCCTTGGATCGAAAAACTGATAGTGGTGTTATGATTTCGACGGAGGACAAATTTTTTTCAATAAAAAGGAAAAGCTAATGTAAACTACTTTAAATTGTTTTCGTTTTCGTCCGTGCGGCAGCAGCTGCGGGTTTTCGGGTTGTGTGGCACTGGCTGGTTTTGAGAAGATGGCGTCTTACGCAACAAGCTCAAGTACCTCTCCTGCTCGGATATTTTCAAAGATTCGTTGTGCTCAGACCTTGAAAGAGTGCAAGCAGGTGATCGCCAACGTGTACGCGAGTACAAGAACGCGTGTCCCGGAGAAGTCGGTCGTGAAGTCCTGGAGACGGTCAGTAACAACACCGGAGTGTGCGCCCGTACTGTCGCAAAGTACAAGGCGCAGTGTCTATCTGGCAAGCTGGCGTCCATGAAGCGAAGACCTCGCCATGTAGAAGTTTCGAGCACGGGGACTGTCAAGCATGCCGAATTCAAACACAACGCCATTCGCCTCAAGGTGCATCGCAAGTACCTAGAGAAGGGGATTCCTACCCTTGACAGCTATTTCAAAATAAGCTGTTCAGGCCACAACTATTGTCGATTAACGTCCTATTATAAATTTTGGGGCAAGGCTGCTATCAGTGAGATTCCTCATTCCACGCTGCACGAAAAAAAAAATATAACTCTCTGCTGGAGGCAAATAACACTTGCAAAGCGGCAGAGCAAATGGTAGTAATGTGGCCTCTCGGCGACTTACAAATAAATAGCAAGAAGAAAGGAGGAATCGAAATATGTAGTTCGGCAATGCGCACAATCTTGCACAAAAAATGGCTAAAAAAGAAAAAAAAACAAAAAAACTGCGCGTCTAGCGTGTTTGAACCACTGCCGCCGAGACGTCGGTATCGCCAGAGCACCACTCGTCCACGAAACGCGCCCAGGAACACGTTTTTTTCTGTATTTTCATGCGCACCACTTCAGTACCTTTGACAGCTATGCACGCTATGTATGAAAATGAGTATAAGTACCCATTTTGAGAACCACACTACCACACTGCGAGTTGAAGCAACGCCGAAGGCTCGCGTCTCGCAGCGCCGCCTGTTGAATAACCATTCGAAGAGTTTGCACACTGTGAAGGTAAGAGCGCTCACACCGAAGAGCTCTCTTTACAACGCCTACACACACACACAGAGCTCACAATTGAAGGGGGGTCACTGAGGTTTTAAGAGCCACTGATCGTAGCAATCGCATTCCAAAGACGCCGCGTTCTCGTAGATAGTTTTTCACCAGCTAGGTCCTGTAGGGATGAGGCCAAGGCCAAGGCTGGGGGATTCATCGCCGGAAACGTAAAGGAACCAAGCAAACGACGTGAGGCTCGCGGAAGCGGTTCGTGGGAGCGGACGACGTCCAAGCCACGATCCAAGCAGCCCTAGTAGCAGCCTTGCTTCCGAGAAGACTGTATATTCTTTCCGGCGGGCACACAATACTCCGACAGCATGCTTGCGGCTGATGTGGATTGCAGGAGGTGGCTAACAGGACGACCAATGTACAGAAAATAGGTTGAGCACAAAACAGCACGCAACGATTGTCGCCGCCATGTTGAAATAAAACCAAGCTGAGGCAGGCCAAGCTACAGTTTAGTATACGACAAAGCTGAGACAGGCCAAGGTTCAGTTTAGTACACAACCAACGTACTTCATTACAAATAATTAGATTAATGTTTAAACAAATTTTTTTTTACGTTTAAAAGTTTCTAATGTATGTCGATTAAAACAGAAACATTCACGTTGCGTCAAATGAGTTTCGTCGCAACCAGCGAACGTCGCCGCGTCGGCCGCGACGCCATCGCCAGCGTAACCAAAATCAAAAACAAAGCAAGCTGCAAACTTTCGGGCAGTTTCAGGCCTTTAGCACCTTTAGTGCCTTCGAAGAACGTTCTCCGAACAACAAAAAGTGTCTCAGATGTCGCCGTGCCCATGGACCGAGCTGTGGGTTTTCTGTCTACTTGGTGAGTACTCGCCTATTCGCTTGACTTTTTCAGTGCTTTCTTTTCGGAGCGTTTGTGAAGTGTCCTTGTGTGTGTGTGCAGGAAGCGTGAAGGCGAACGCGGCGAACGTGTGGGGCTTCTTGTCGCACACGTGCTTTGCGCATGGGATGGCCTTCGAGCTTTTCCCGAGGAAGTCCCGCAACCGACCTGTCACCACGGCCTGTCACTGAGCGAGCAGTCAGATTGCGGGAACGCACACAGAGGCGAAGGTCCCACCGAAGCCGGAGGGGGGACGGGACTTCGTAAGTGTATCGGGAGCTTTATCTCGTGGATCGGTGGACAAGGCGAGTTCTACAAATCGGGCGGCGCCTTGGTACGGCTGTGGTACCACCTAACTAGGCAGTGTGTTTCGCGGAACTCATGACTGCTATGGTACCCATTATGTGCTGGCGCTCGTATTTGCACCCCGTTTGCTTTCACTGCGGGTGTTCGAAATCAGGTTCGTTTCTCTGCATTGTTGATGTTGCTTTCGAAGAGTTCTTTTTTGACTAGGGCACGAACTTTTTATACAAAATGCTGTATATGTTGCAGTTATTTGGTAGCCCTCTGGCTGTAGTGTATTGTGAAGGTTGTGGGAAAAAACGCGCATTGAGTAATTACAAAAAGATATACCGGGTGTTTTTGCGAAGACTCAAAAATGCTAAAAATTAGGGCGATTGAAAAAAGAAGAAACTCTCTTCGGGAACAAACTACCAGCCACGGCGGACGGCAGGAATTGCCAAAAACCTACTAATTAGCCAGATAATTAATTAAAACTTGTTAATTAACTTTTTAATTAGTGGAAATAGACATATGATTCCAATTAGAAAGTTGCTGAACGTTACCGAAAACCACTAAATCAGTCATTTTCAGAAAGACTTTAAGCGCTTGAGAAGAGTAGTAGTGCACTAAAATTACCACTCGTGGAACAGGTACAAGGCTGGGGCTACACTGTAAAAAAAAATCCCGTCAAATTACGGAAATTGCCAGTTAATTTTTGATGCCGGTACAATTTCCGTTGTCTTGCATAACGGTCACAGCATTACGTAGGTATTACGTGCATGACAGTAATGAGGCCCTACGGTTTTTGCCCGTAACTTGACCCGTAGAAGCATGGCAGAAAACCGTAACTCTCATGTACGTGATCCACAGATACGGGAATTGTTCCGGCATCGAAAATTAGCTGGCGTGTTGTCCGTAACTTGCGACGGCAAAAAACCGTAACAGTTAATAACTGAGCTTCACGTGATGTGCAACGACTGAAATTGTTCCGGCATCGAAAATTAGCTGGTGTGTTGTCCGTAACTTTCAGTGGCAAAAAACCGTAATTCTCAATCACCGAGCTGTACGTGATGTGCGAAAACAGGAATCGTTCCTGCATACAAAATTAGCAGGTGTGTTGTCCACACCTTGCAGCGTCGGCCACAGCCTGTTAAACTGCTAGCTGCAGTGACTTAACAAAATGGATGTCTAAGTGAACAATAAATATAGCATTTTACTGCTTATTTATTGTTCACTGAGATATCGGTTTTGTTAAATCACTGCAGCTAACATTTTAACAGTCTCTGGCCATTGCTGCAATGTGCGGACAACACGCCAGCTAATTTTCAATGTCGGAACGATTCCTGTCGTCACTCATGATGCGCAGCTCAGTGATTGAGAGTTACAGCTTTCTGCCGCTGCAAGTTACAGACAACACATAAACTAATTTTTGACGCGGGAACAATTCAAATTAAATATCTAATGGCCAGGGAATGTGACAAGGCTGCGGGTCCAAGTTCTTTCAGGAGTTAATGCCAGCTGCGCATCCCAGAGATTAACAGCTGCTTAAACACTGTGTTAGAAATTTCGAGGAAGTGCACACAAGATACAGTATTAAGTAAAACATGTTCATACCTTTATTCTTAAGAAATAATTAGTGGGCCATGTCCACCTTTCCTGTGAAAGGCAATCTCTAATTTTCTGAGCAATCAAGTCCATAGGAAAAATTACAGAACCTGGAAAACAAAACAAAAAATGTGGAATATGGTTAGGTTATGAACAGAATGTGATGACAGAATAAACCTCCCAATTATCACAAACAATGAGTTACATGTAAGTCAGGGCATTGAAGGAGCCTCAGCTGAACTCTCGCGGGTACTAAACAGTGAAACCAACTTGTGACTTGTGGTATGAAACCATTTTAACAAGGGAAGTTAGAAAAATTCCTTTGAAGACAGAATTTCCGCATTCAATAAGTTACTTCAAGTTTGTTGTCACGAGCTAATTTCAGAAGTTACTGCCAGCTGTGCCTCCCAGACATAATTAAACACCATGTTAGTGGGGTTGTGCGAGTATTCGGAATTTCGAACTGTAGTTTCAAATAATACACTATTCTATATTCGCTTTGAGAAGAACTGTGCTGTTTGTGTTTTTCGAAGTGTTGGTTGCGTGCGACGGGCTAGTCTCGTTGAGTGCGCTTCTTACCGAGCACCGTTGCACTGCGGAGAAGCAATACCTGCGGAAGCGAGGTCCGCGGGTGTTGCTTCTCCGCAGTGCAACGGTGCTCAATAAGAAGCGCACTCAACAGGATAACCCACTACGATAAACATTTGGGAAAATAGAAATATTGCAATTGCGTGGTTGGAAGAAAAGCATACATTGAACGCGGGGAGGTGCACGTGTGCCGGCTGTATTTGAAAATAAATGGAAACTTTGTGAATGTGCATATCTACTTTGTAGTAAAAGTTTCAAAATTAAACTGACTGTTATGCAAGAGTATACTATGTGAGGCAGAGATGCCCTTACAATCTGCGTTCCTCATGCGCGATTCATTCTTTTAGAGGACAGCTCTTAGGCGCCCGTTTCCGGCTTGAGCGGCGTCGCCGTAATCGCTCTTTGCATTATGGGAAGTTTCCCATAATGACGTCACGAAGGTTACCCTCGCGAGGGTTACGAGGGTTAGGGTCACAAGGTTATCCTCACGAGGGTCACAAGCGTTACCCTCACAAGGGTTGCGAGAATTAGTTTAACTCGAAAGGGTTATCCTCACGAGGGTCACAAGGGTTACTCTCACGAGGATCACCCTCACAAGGGTCATGAGGGTTATGAGAGTTACCTTTAGTAGGGTCACCCCCCTGAAATCCCGTGACCTGCCCCCACGAGGTCGCGCAACCTCAGGGGGTCACCTATCCCTCAGTACCCTTCCATCCTCCTCCTCAAGAGCTGCGCTCTTATCCGGTGTTACAGAAAGTCGTAAACGGCTTTCATTTTTTAACTCAAATTGACGAAAGATTATTTTATATAGCAAGATTTGTAAATTCACTCAATTGGCCATTTCTATAGGATTCATTTTATGTCAAATCCATCGTTTACTTGCCATTCCAAGACATCAGAACTTCTGAAGTCACAGTTCATAAATATAGATAGATTAAACTTCGCGTATAAACAAACAAGTGGAACAATGTTCACAAGTTTAGCTGGGTTTTCGTCTAAGGATTATGCAGTGATAGTAAAAAAGCATGGAAAAACTATTCGATATTCAAATGGAAAATATTCGGCCAATACCTCTATTCGCGTCTAACTTAAAATCATCTATTCGCACAAGAATACGTGTTAGTAAGCAATTTCGAGGAAGTGCACGTAAGATGCAGTATGAAGTGAAACATGTTCATAGCTTTATTCTTGAGAAATAGTTAGTGGGCCACGTCCAGCTTTCATTTGGAAGGCAATCTAACTTCCAGAGCAATCAAGTCCACATGGAGAACTACAGAACCTGGAAAACAAAAACAAAAAATGTGGATTGTGTTAGGTTATGAACAGAATGCGATGACATAATAAACCTCCCAATTTCAGCAAACTACGAGTTACATCTAAGCGCATTGCAGGAGCCTCATCTTAACTATGGCGAGCACTACAGTGAAACCAACTTGTAACTTATGATCCGAAACCATTTCAACAAGGGAGGTTAGAAAAATTCCTTTGAAGACAGAATTTCCACATCCAATAAAATACTTCAAGTTTGTTGTCACGAGTTAATTTCAGAAGCTACTGCCAACTGTGCCTTCCAGAGATAATTAAACACCGTGTTAGTAAGAAATTTCAAGCAAGTGCACATAAGATGCAGTACAAAGTAAAACATGTTCATACGTCTATTCTTAAAATAATTAGTGGGCTTGCTTTCCAGCTTTCACATGAAAAGCAATCTCTAACTTCCTGAACAATCAAGTTCATAGGGAGAACTACAGAACCTGGAAAACAAAACAAAAAATGTGGTACGTGATTAGGTTCTGAACAGAATGTGATGACAGAACGAACCTCCCATTTCCTGCTAACTATGAGTTACACATAAGCAGAGCTTGAAGTCTCCCTTAGGTTGAGGGGGGTCCCTAAAAGAAGGGAGGAGGGCGGGAGGGGGGGTTCTGACGAAATGTATTAGATGCACATAAAATAACACCCACTGCTGACTCTGTCCCCACCGTACTTGCAACCCTCAAATTGCTAATCCCCAAATGTCACATTCCTGAAAACAAGCTATTTTATTGCAAGATATGATTTTGATTTCACTAATGCTGGGGCTGTGGAGGAGGGTCCCAGACCATCCGTTAAAATCAGTGGGGGACCCCCTGAGACGACCCAGACTTTAAGCGCTGCACATAAGTGCAGTGCAGGAACCTCAGCTTAATTCTGGCAGACGTTAGACAGTGAAACCAACTTATGACTTATGCTACGAAACCATTTTAGCAAGGGAAGTTTGAAAAATGCATTCGAAGATAAAGTTGCCGCATTCACGGAGTTTCTTCAAGCCTGCTGTCGCAAGTTAATTTCAGATGTTACTGCCAAGTGCACGTCCCAGAGATAAACAGGTGCTTGAAAACCATGTTAGTAAGAAATTTCGAGGAAGTGCACACAAGATGCAGTAGGAAGTAAAACACGTGCATACCTTCATTCTTGAAAATTAATTCATGGGTCATGTCCAGCTTTTATGGGGAAGGCAATCTTCATAACTTCCAGAGCAATCAAGTCCATATGAACAACTACAGAACCTGGAAAAAAAAATGTGGAATGTGGTTAGGGTCTGAATAGAATGCGATGACAAACTAAACCTCCCGATATCTGCAAGCTATGAGTTATACGTAAGTGCACTGCAGGTGCCAGTGTGATTTAAGAAAGTGCACCTCCCAGAGATAAACAGGTGCTTGAACACCGTGTTAGTAAGAAATTTCGAGGAAGTGCACACAAGATGCAGCAGGGATCAAAACACGTGCATACCTTTATTGGTGAGAATTAATTAGTGGGTCACGTCCAGCCTTCCTGTGGAAGGCAATCATCATAACTTCCAGAGCAATCAAGTCCATATAAACAACTACAGAACCTGAAAAAAAAAATGCGGGATGTGGTTAGGTTTTGAATAGAATGCGATGACAAACTAAACCTCCCGATATCTGCAAACTATGAGTTACACGTAAGTGCACTGCAGGTGCCAGTGTGATTTAAGAAAGCTGTAAACCCCAAATGAAACTACTTGAAAGGGGCATGGACACAGAAATTAGGCAAGTTAGAGTATTTGTTACATGACAACACCTATTGGACATACACGAAACATTTCAGAATATTTAAAACTCCAATAATTACAAAATTATTTTTTTTAATGTTCATCATTTTTATCTGGGGACCAGGATACCTTGACACAACTCCTACTGTGGCGACGGCAGCTCGTCGATAAACCACGTGACTCTGATTGAGAAGTTAAACAATCTCTCTTTCGTTGTTCTCTACCCGCGTTCGCCACGCCACGCCTGTCCGTTACTCAGGCTCTGTACCTCTTTCTTCTTCCGTCTCCCTTAATAAGTGACGTTGAATTCGAAGGAGCAAGCTGTGCCAGATATTCCAACTTCCCAAAAATTGGGAGGGAAAAGTGGGACAAAGGAGCTTAGTTGAGGCGAGGGACGCCTGGGCGCCTTCTGATCCATACCTGAAAGCGCATACAAGAGATCTACGAGTGGCACCGCCCCGCAGCTTGGGACTGACTACAGACACTAAAGGGACAAGGCAGATGTCGTCACCAAGGCCTGGCTCGCTGAGTAGGTGGACCCGAGGGTCCCGCAACTAATTAGAATTTTTTGTGTGAAACTAATGCATTTTTTGATAAACTAATTTGGCAGCTTTATAGTAACATGTAATGGGCTTCGGTGACATACTTAGATTTCATTTTTTCCATTCCTGAAAAATCTAGAACCATTTGAATTCTAAAATAATACCTACAGCTGTTCCTTTGTTTTACACATACACATAAACAATTGTTTGTGTGTATGTGAAATTAATGCTTAACCTATTTAGAATGTTGTTATTGCCACTACAAATTCTTGCTCCCCCCCAATGCATTCCACGAGAATGCCCTTAAGGTAATGAACTTGAACTTGAGCTGAAGTAACTCCCATGAAACATAGCGTGGACTTTTATGGTACTCCAACAACCAAAACAGAGCCCAAGTAATCCTACTCGTCAATATAATTAGGATAAAAATGCATGGCGACTAAAATTGTAGACTGGCTTGTTGATACGTCACAAAGGAAACATAAAAAACAGGTACGAATAGAAGTGACTCGGCAAACAAAAGGATCTCTCAGTGGAGGTTGCTACCAGGAATTACAGATAAAACAAAACATAGAAGATAACTTAAATCATATGGCACCACCTACCCTCCATGGATATCAGTTTGTGTATTGAACAGAGAAGAGGAGCAAAAAAAAAAACGTTGCAAGAGGAGACACCTCCAGGTGCATTGTATGGTGGGAACAATATGTGATCCACTTTTGCGTAGCCTATGGAGGTCAAGCAAAGCCCTATATCAAAGACAGCCCTCGGTGTCGTGTGAACATTTGGCAGTACAGTTACCAGATGCGGTTGCATGACCGAGTTCAATAAGATGAGATAACTGCAGGCTATCAGGATAGAATCGCAAGGATATGTGGAAGCTGGTGAAATTTTGGCTCGTGACAACCACAACTGCTTCCTCATCCGGTCCATCCCTTAGTTAAAAAAGGAACGATCACCTTCAATCAATAAACAAAAGCAAGCACCCTCAGCATTCAGATAAGGTAGGTGGCACAGGGTGATTCCTTGTTGTGTGGTATGTACCATAGAAATAAACCAGAGATGCAAATGGTGAACTGTGAGCTTAGAAATAATGTGTCACTTGTCTTTTTTTCTGTTTTTTTGGGAATCAAAAATTTACAATCTTTCTTATCTGTGCCACTTATATATAATTGAAAATGGAGGGAACAAGATTTGTGAACATATGAAGAAACACTATTTTCCTTGTACCGAATGGCACTCCAAGTACAACTCTTAGCTACCGCAGAATACCATGCATCCGCCCATTCCACATTAAGCGCCGATATCCAAATTTTTAAGATCCGAGAAAATATGCATAGTACATTTATACGTAAAATTGACGAACAGGCAAGCGCCCATTCCCCATTTTTTCGCGATTATCTCTAAATTTTGAGTGGGCACTTGCCTGGTATTTTACAGTAATACAGTAGCCTACAATTGAAATAAAGTAGTGTTGTATCCTGCGTGCCAAAAGATACACAAAGGCTTGCCCAGTGTGATGCAGATGGACGCTGCGGGAAGCTCTTTGAGTTGAACATTGGAGATGCGTGTTACATTCTAAAAGTAAACAATGAAGCCCCCCCCCCCCCCCCGGTTCAACTTCAAACCATATAATTATCTGGGCATGTTTCAAAGGCAATAAAGCATAAGTGGCTAATTTTTCCATGCATTAACAGGCAAAATGTAATCATCAGTGGTGAAGCTTACAAAAGAACTGCTTATAGCAGCTTCTGCAGCAAAAACATGGCTTTTGTAGCACATATTTCATTTAATTTATTTCACAATGCAAACTTAAGGACATGACGTCCCGAAACCAAGACCACACGCAACGAAAACAGCACAACCAAGCACAGGGGCAGGGTACCACTAGCAGACAATAGTTGCTTGAACGACGGCAAGTTGAAGTATTCAAATAACGAACCTGCAGCAAAAAGATGTCGGAGCGTTCCTTCATGGCTGTGGTAGCGTGCCTCGAATGACTGGCGTGGGATAGCGGCTTCTGCAGAGGCATCGTATCTGAAGACCAGTGCTGGCAGGCTCTTAATGTTCCCAACTTGAAATCCACCAAGATGGGTCCCAGGAACCACTGTTTTCCCGTGGTTGGCTCGAGAACAATCAATTTCGTGGCGTCCTGTGGTTCGTCCAGCATATGGGCCCCGTCACTGCTGGCGATGCTCAGAAGTATAATCTGCAGCAAAAAGATGCGTGAGCGCTTCATCCCGGCTGTGGTAGCGTGTCCCCCAAATTAGAGCTTTTGGAGCAGGCGATTACGGTTTATCACATTGTAAAAAGCGATGCAAGTACTATAGAAATTCCCGCAGTTCCTCACAGTGTCATAAAAACTATTATAACTGCAATTATGATACACAATTATTCACAGGGGATAGAAAGCAAAAACACAGAACTTTGGCAATGACCTCATTGCCTTTAAAGCTTGTTGCAATAACTAAATCAGTCCCATCTTCGACAACTGCAAAGCAACAAAACTATTTAAGCATAGCGAATAAACCACACGTCACAACAAGCATTTTTCCCTAAAATGAAAATAATGGGAGGAAGATTCATACGAGTGTTCCTCAAGTAATCGGTGTCACCGAAACAATGATTGACTCCGCTCTTCCTCCCACGCAAGGCATCAATAATCGTTCCAGCCAAGGAGAAGCTACCACAAAAGGGAAACTAAGGGTTGGACACTCTTCTCGGAAAGTGGCCACTTTTTGCTTGAGCATATATTTGAATAGTCGCTTTTACGTAGGCAAATATAAGCGAGTAACTTGGGGTTCCTCAATTTCATGAAAGAAAATAATTGTTTTCGTCTATGGAAGCTCACCGTGGGACGGAAGTGGTTTGTGTACCTCAGTCCTATTTATTATCGAACGGTAATACATCATATCTACTGAAAGTATTTAATGAATCATAGCGGCCGAAGCAGGTGGCATGTCGTCATCTGCTTCCAGCCAGCATCTAATTAAGAGCCTCAAGTAAAAGTGTGTTCAACTGCTAGATCAAGGCATGTGTTCATGGGCACCATTAAATTGCAAAATTTTGCTGTTGGTTACGGGAATACGGGTAGTTTTTCAACGTAAATCCGGTTAAAAACAGATGCTTGAAGATTTTATGCGAAGAATAAAATAACACTTTTCTATAGACACCATTTTTGTTCCAATAGTTTAAGCATTTTTTACACGCAGAAAACTGTATAATCCGCCATCTTTAACGCTGCCATTAAATTGCAAACACACTTCATGGTTTAAGTTGAATGCACTCTTACTTGATGCTCTCTAGCATCTTATGACGTCAGTGGTGCCACCCGTGGTACCACCGACGTCATGCACGCATGACCGTCGTTCGCGCGGTAGGCCTACCTCACTGATCTCTAATATAGGGGCCTGGAAGGCGCTTAGCCTAGCTCGGA
Source organism: Ixodes scapularis (assembly GCF_016920785.2). NCBI lineage: Eukaryota > Metazoa > Arthropoda > Arachnida > Ixodida > Ixodidae > Ixodes > Ixodes scapularis. Next base: position 72,522,750 of record NW_024609868.1, read on the forward strand.
GTCGGGCACGAGTGAAGCCATCGGAAGTTCGATGCTTGTCCCAGAAGTCAAGTGTTTGCTGGGTTTTATAATGGATTCAGTTAATGTTTTGGTTCATGCTTTCTTGCATTTTTACGTGGGTTTTAATAATCCCTTTTAGGAATCAATCTTGAGAATGAGGCACTTGAACTTGGGAAGTGTACACTTAATCAACTAGAATCTCGAAATTCTCAGACATGAAATGGCTTCCAAGAAGACATCTCGGGCCTGCATGAACTGTTATTGCGCGACAAGCAGGCTCTATTGTTATAACAAAAGCAAATCAAGCGCCTTGGACATAGTTTCGACCACCGCTCGTAAGAGTGGGGAAGCCTGTCAAGCGCTCACTTCCGGGACAAGCTGCTTACTTCCGGTGGCTTTATACCTGTTCGCTCAATGCGCCATCCAACTCTCTAGTGGAGATTATTGGCCCATATCAAAACAAACTGCCATAGACAAGAACTTTTTTTACACATAAACTCACTGATCTCTATAACAATTGTTCAATCGCGCATCCCCGCTCAGCGAGTGCGGCCACCAGACGGCAATGTTGCACGTCGAAAAATCGTGTTTTTGGAGCGTTGCCGAGGCTGGCCGCAGCGTGCTGAAGACACGTTTTCTACTTGTTCGTCGTCATTCGCCAGAAACGTTTTTTTAAAACCCTGCGTAAGCCGGATACTTGCTAATGAGAACATGTGTGAGTTTTTACGGAAGCGCAGTGCCGAGAGAAAAAAGCACAACTCGTCGAAAGCAAGTTTCGACGGTCTTGCGGCATGATCAAAGCTTCCTTGGCATGCCGAAGCGCTGAGTCTCTGTGCCTTCGCACGCTAGATTTGTGAACATATGAAGAAAAACTATTTTCCTTGTACCGAACGACACTCCAAGTACAACTCTTAGCTACCGTAGAATACCACGCATCCGCCCATTCCATATGAAGTGCCGATATCCAAATTTCTAAGATCTGAGAAAATATGCACAGTACATTTATATGTAAATTTGATGACCAGGCAAGCGCCCATTCCCCCATTTTTTCGCGATTATCTCTAAATTATGAGTGGGCGCTTGCCTGGTATTTTACGGTAATGCAGTAGCCTACAATTTAAATAAAGTAGTGTTGTATCCTGCATGCCAAAAGATGCACAAAGGCTTGCCCAGTGTGATGCAGATGGACGCTGCCGGAAGCTCGTTGAGTTAAACATTGGAGATGCGTGTTACATTCTAAAAGTAAAAAATGAAGCCCCCGCACCCCCCCCCCCCCCCCCCAGTTCAACTTCAAACCATATAATTATCTGAGCATGTCTCAAAGGCAAGAAAGCACAAGTGTGCTTTCTTGCACACTTGTGCTTTCTCATGCATCATCAGTGGTGCATCATCAGTGGTGAAGCTTACAAAAGAACTGCTTGTAACAGCTTCTGCAGCAAAAACGTGGCTTTTGTAGCACATATTTCATTTAATTTATTTCGCACTGCAAACTTAAGGACATGACGTCCCGAAACCAAGACCACACGCAACGAAAACAGCACAACCAAGCACCGGGGCAGGATACCACTAGCAGACAATAGTTTTTTGAACGACGGCAAGTTAAAGTATTCAAATAACGAACCTGCAGCAAAAAGATGTCCGAGCGTTCCTTCATGGCTGTGGTAGCGTGCCTCGAACGACTGGCGTGGGATAGCGGCTTCTGTAGAGGCATCGTAGCTGAAGACCAGTGCTGGCAGGCTCTTAATGCTCCCAACTTGAAATCCACCAAGATGGGTCCCAGGAACCACTGTTTTCCCGTGGTTGGCTCGAGAACAATCAATTTCGTGGCGTCCTGTGGTTCGTCCAGCATATGGGCCCCGTCACTGCTGGCGATGCTCAGAAGTATAATCTGCAGCACGCTATCACGGCTGTGAGAGCGTGTCCCCCACATTTGAGCTTTTGGAGCAGGCGATTACAGTTTATCACATTGTAAAAAGCGATGCAAGAACTATAGAAATTCCCGCAGTTCCTCACAGTGTCATAAAAACTATTATAGCTGCAATTATGATACACAATTATTCACAGCAAAAAGATTGCTAATGGAAATGGGGATAGAAAGCAAAAACACAGAACTTTGGCAATGACCTCATTGCCTTTAAAGCTTGATGCAATAACTAAATCAGTCCCACCTTCGACAACTGCAAAGCAACAAAACTATTTAAACATAGCGAATAAACCACACGGCAGGACAAGCATTTTTCCCTAAAATGAAAATAATGGGAGGAAGATTCATACGAGTGTTTCTCAAGTAATCGGTGCCACCGAAACAATGATTGACACCGCTCTTCCCCCCACGCAAGGTATCAATAATCGTTCCAGCCAAGGAGAAGCTACTACAAAAGGGAAACTAAGGCTTGGACACACTTCTCGGAAAGTGGCCACTTTTTGTTTGAGCATATATTTTAATAGTCGATTTTACGTAGGCAAATATAAGCGAGTAACATGTGTGAATTTTTACGGAAGCGCAGTGCCGCAAGAGAAAGGCACAACTCGTCGAAAGCAAGTTTCGACGGTCTTGCGGCATGATCAAAGCTTCCTTGGCATGCCGAGGCGCTGAGTCTCTGTGTCTTCGCACGCTAGGATACCGATCAAGAATTGGTGCCGCGAAAATGTTTTGAAGGTGTGTCGTGCATAGATGTCTTTGCATCTTATATCGGCTAAAGTTCTGGAGCATCCAGATGTTCAGGCGAGAAAAATCGCGCGGGCGCCTTACCGCAAATGCTAGCCTTGTGCTGTGCGGAAACCTCCTCCATTTACGAGGGCGATGCCGGTCGCCCTCGTAAATGGAGGAGGTTTCCGCATCTTCCGGTTAAAATATGACTCACCGATATTTAGTTACTCTCTCCGTGCCCGCTGGCTTGCCCGAACCCCAAGAGACGTGGAAACCGCAAAGAAGGTAGGCGCTTAAATATGATTGCAGGGCCCCTTTAACAAAATGGTATGGGCGTCCCTTTCCGGAGGTACATGGGGGACAGCGGGGCTCGGTATGGGACAGAGGGGCTGGACGCTGCGAGGCGTCATGTGCAACGGGGCCAAGTGGGTTAATAGTTTTGTAATTAGCAGCCGCATACTGTTGCCGCGAGGCGGCATAAATGTATGTGGGGGGTTGGTTAACGAGCTCCCCAGGGATACATGTGCTGTTCGACTTTCTTTCGGACGGCACTTGTAGGCAAGGGTGGAGTGCCGTCGGACGGCACTGTAGACAGCCAAAAAAACAACAGAAAATGAGGTGTTTCAAACAACTTTCTTGAAGAGATCATGAACTGATTTTCAACTACTTCCTCGTCAGCTTTCCTCCTCAGTACATAAGCAGAATGAGAAATCATGTGGTCGTATTTCACTGAAACCCAAAGTTCTGCCAACAGTCTGAGAGCCGGCATGGACAAAGCCCTACATAAATTTCACACTTCACATTTTTGCAAGTGCTGACAACCATGAAGGGAGCGACGGGACAAGCGATGGCGACCCTTTTTGCTATCGCTCAGCCGCACGATGAGGCACACTGCGACGTTTTCTAGTAATTCAAGGACCGAGCAGCGTTACAAGCGACAGTGAGAAATCTCCGTCGCTGTTGCCGATGCTCGTCTCGTTGCTCACTAAATCGCTTACATGCGGTCCAGCCTTAATTGTCTAAAAGCGAGAGACACGTGCCACGAGTGAGTGCCGTGCTGCCACTCACTTCCAAGTGCCTCTCATTTCAGGGCTACACTGCCGTTTGCTTCCAAGTCCTGCACGGGCCTCCTGCTCAGGCGCTTTGATGCCACTTACGAAACTAGCACAAACTCGTCAAGGTTTTAGGTGGGGTTAGCCATCCGGTGTGTTTGCCGCATCATTTTTGTCGGTGCCTCGACAGTCCACAGTCACTTCACATTAACAAGTTGGGATGCCATGATGTCAGCGGCACTTGTGCCTGCTTGTCTGATTCACTAGAGGTTTGAAGACCAACTGCAGACTTTCGACAGCATGATACTTTCGGTTTTGTAACATCATTGTTGCTTCCTTGGGACAATTCTTAATACATGGGAGGAACAAGATGGCAGTTGCACCAGTGGGGAATACGTCCAGGCACTATACCTGCACTAAAACTTGCTTGAGCACCTGTTTATTTATGATTATCTTTACACTGGCAGCGTTACCTCCGAGGCGGGGTTTCCCTACCAGAAGAAAAATTTTACTGGGCCATAGGCGAGGCCAAGTTCGACTCGCGCTGCTGATCCTGTTGTCCCGGTGCCTCTACAAGGGCGAGGACCTGGTCAATAGGAGTGTGACAGGCCAACCTTCCAGGCGTGACAAAGTATGGCGCCGTGGGAAGGAAGCCCATTACACCTGTCAAAGTGGATGCAATTGCAGGTGCGTGCCTTGCTGCATGTCCGCTTTCCCGGCTCTAAACTATGTAGAAATTGGCCGGTTTCAGCATCGTTCATTATATAGGTTTTATAGACCATACGCGAAATAGCTCTTGGGTATCATCATCATGCCGCTCAGAGCGACATGTGGTGGGTTTTGATATCTTGAATCTGCAAATGCCACTATACCTCGTGTCGCCTCAGCATGAACTAACTGCGAAAGCTGTGCAAGCGCAAGCGGGTAGCCTTGGCTGGAGGATAAAACCGCAGTATGTGTGCGTCCACAGGTTTCCAAAGTCAACGGCAGAAGCTTCCGAGGGTGTCCCAAGCATGCACCAGCAACTTCGGGAGAATATATAGGCACTGCTATCTTGGAAGCACTTTCCAAGATAAAGAAAATGAACACAGTTGGCAAAAACTTGAGTGTTAAGGCCCGTTCACACTCTTGCAACCGAGTTGCAACAAAGAGAGACGAGATCTGTTCAAACTTCTTAAAAGTTCTTAGGACGAGGGTACATACAGACATTCTGGCGCCATTTATGCGGTGACCCTGGAATTGCATTTTACAAGAGCGAAGGTTTCGCGGAATTTCCGAGGTCAAACGTGTGCAATACCTGTAAGAAAGGCTTGTTTATAACGTTTGCAAAAGTTTTTCGAGCCAAGAAAGAAAGGATAATGCGCAAGAGAAATAGTAAATATGCCGGACCGCCAAGTTTACACTGCTACCCAATAGATGGCCCCAGTGTGTCCTCTCGTTGTAAGAGGTTTTAAGGAACCCAGTTTTAAGAGGTCGCAAGAGTGTGAACGGGCCTTTAGAGAACCATGCAGTGAACGGAAAACTTAACAGTTCATGCGTTCTTGGCATTTCATCAGGCTGTCGGCAGGCCTCTTCACGATGTATAATATGTGCATTACTTTGGTATTTGTTGATTTTTCTGGAAACAGGTGCCAGCAGGTACGGGCATAGACAATGGTAATTATATTCGTGCATCTGTGCAACTTTTTTTTGTTATTTTACTTTAAAGCTTGCTATTTATTTTTGAAAGAACTTCGTGGTTCCCATGGCGAAGTTGCAAACACTATATTGGTGTGCTCAAAACCAGTCCAAGGTCAGAACTAATGCCAAGGCATCTAAAAAAAATAATGTGACCAGAAACAATGTCATTTATTATGCTGTCAAGCTAGGCCTTGCAAATGTTTGCCAAATCGGGTCCACTAATACCCACCCATGTAGAAGGGTGTCTTTAGTGCCCATGCTTGTTGTTTAATTAGACCTAGAACATGATTTCCTACTACGTAGGACTTGCATTACGAATGAGTTTTCTAGTTAACGGTAGTGTACCTGTTAACAAACCATTGTATTAGGTAGGCAGAAAATAAGAGTGAAGTGAACTTTAGTCTTTATTGGCAAGTAGGTTCATATGGAATCATTTTTGCTTGAGTGGAGGCGCAAGTATGCACGACACTGATGGGACTTTCCTTTCAGTCGACGCAGACAAGGGTACCACAAGAGCCAGCGAGGGAAAGAGAACGGGACCTCTTGGTGTCAACGCCTTGCCGCCTGCGTGGCTGTGCCCCGAACCGTGCAGTTTTTGCCGAGGTAAACAATTGGGCCATTTGAAAGTTTTGCGTTTTTGCGGATAAAAAAAACATGACTCACTTGCATGCCTTGCTGTAAACAATCCATTGCAGCACTGAAATTTGTGAGTTGCAGATAATGTCACAGGTAGTATAGATAACCTCTACATTCTCGGAGTTCTGTGGAAAAAGGGGCTGCCCAAAGATTACACAGCAGGATGGTGCCCCGCTACAGAGCACCAGTATATGTCGCACCATAGCCTCCTTTATACTGACAAAACCTGGCAGATTGCCACGAGAAGCGGTCGCCCAAATGGAAAAGGTGAAGTAGCATACAACAGAGAAGAGTCTCGCCGTAGCGGACGCGAAACACGAAAAAAGTATGTTTTGGGTCCTCGCCACTGCAAAAGCTGTGTGCTGACGTCCAGGTTCCGCGAGGAATGGGGAATGGCTCTTTAATGCTCTGTGCTACCAAATCCTCATACTCCAAAATCTGTGACCAGGCACTCTATGACTCCGTCGTCGAACTGGCAGGCTTTGTGAGTTTAGAGGTGCTATGGTCATACTCTAATCCACTTTACTCCTTTTTTTTCAGGGGGAGGGCATCTTTTTGTTTGCATTCTTAAAAAAGATGGTTAGACTGTTATGATTAAATTGGTGTGGACAACCACTAACAAGTTCTGTTTGCTGTCGTCAGGGCCTACGCTATTCTTATCAATTCCAATCTTCGCAAAAGAAAAGATTGGGGAAGGGACAAAACCGGAGGAAAGTTGTGCCGTTTGCGTGGTAGATGTAACTACTCATGCTAAAGATAAATCACATGTAACTATGGTTGTTTGAGATAAATCTGTTTGAAAGGGTGTCTTCGCTATGCCAATCTGTAAACATATTTTTTTTAAAGCTGGAGACCAAGTGACACAAATATCATCGCTATCTTCTCAACTGGTTATTTCAATATTTTATTAGGAGTACTTGGCCATGACTTAAAATAAACCAAAGACCAGATTCGGGCTCATGTTGCCCTTAAGCTGAATTTTGCCAGAGAAGTAAATGCTGAAACTAGACAACATAATTCAAAGCAAACTTTCTGCAGCGACAAAGAGTTGGAAATAGTTACTGAAAGAATAGAGGAAGCAGTTTCGGGGCAACGGTATACAGATTGGACCTATGAGAGCCTAACCAGGCTTTTTGCTCTGGAACTAGACAGAGTTCAGAGTAAACGAAAGGGGAAGCAAGGACATAGACCAAAAAGCTGGTGGGACAAAGAAGTGAAGCAAGCGATACAAAAACGTCAAGAAGCCTCTAGAGAACACAGCTATTCTAAGCGCAGTAGGGATTCAAAAACGGAAGAGAAAATGGGACACTTTTATAACTTGTCGCCGAGAGGCATCCAGTTTGATCAATGCGAAAATTCAGAGAAAGGGTGAGGAATGGATGAGTAATGTAAGCAAGAAAGATAGAAACGCAGCTAAGAAGTTTTGTGAGCACTTGAACTAACTCGGTGAAACGACGCAAGCCAGACAGAGGTTCATACTCTCGCATCAGGGAGATCAATTAGAGGGAGATGATGCGGTACGATATATAGGAGCAGTGATAGAGGAGAAATTTCGGGAACGGGTACATGTGGAAGATAGGAGAACCGAAGGAAGTAGCAGTCCAGCTTGTGATATCGCGGATTTTGGACAAAGAGAATGGGAAAAGGCAGAACGAAGAGTCCCTAGTGGCACGTCGACAGGCACAGATGGGATCCCAATCAAGCTGGTGAAGAATTTGGGACCTAAATCTAAGGCAAAACTAAGGGATGTAGTGAGCACTATGATAACAAAAGGAAATATTCCAGATGAATGGAGGCTTAGTAGGATGAGTATGATATATAAGGGAAAGGGAGATAATTCTGATATTAGGAATTATCGCCCCATAACCGTGACACCAGTTATTTACAGGTTGGTAATGCAGATTATAAAGAACAGACTGGAGGAATGGGTAGATTGCGAGGGCATACTGGGCGAGTTACAGAACGGGTTTCGGAAACAAAGAAGGTTGGTGGACAATATATTTTCTCTAACACAGTGTATAGGAATAGTGCAAAAACAAAACAGACAGCTCTGGCTGGCATTTCTGGATATCAAGGGTGCCTATGACAATGTGAACCAAAGGAACCTGTGGGACATACAGGAGAGCTTAAACCTAGATTAAGGACTAACAGCCCTATTAAGGAACATTTACAAAGATAATAAGGTGATTATAACATGGGAAGGAAAGGTGACGGGGGAAATAGAGGTAAGACGAGGCCTTAGGCAAGGGTGCCCATTATCGCCTTTGCTGTTTATGTTGTATCCGAGAGGATTGGAGGATAGACTAAAGAAGAGTGGGCTTGGATTCGACCTTTCGTACAGTAAACTAAGCCAAAAAATTCAGCAATCCTTACCGGGATTGATGTATGCGGATGATATTGTACTAATGTCTAACAACAGGACAGAGTTGCAGGAATTAATGAGCATCTGTGGTAAGGAAGAAGAAGAATTAGGTTTAGAATTCAGTAGTGAAAAATCAGCAGTCATGATTTTTAACTGTGATGAAGTTGAGAGGCTGAAAATACAGAATATTACAGTTAAGAGAGCTAGTAAATACAAGTATCTAGGAGTGTGGATACGTGATGGTGCAGAATATCTCAGAGAGCATGAAAAGTATATAATAGGTAAGGGCAACAGAAATGCAGCTGTAATGAAAAATAGAGCACTTTGGAATTACAACAGGTATGAGGTGGTGAGAGAGATTTGAAAAGGGGTCATGGTGCCTGGCTTGACTTTTGGAAACGCAGTGCTATGCATGAAATCCGAAGTGGATGCAAGACTAGAAATAAAACAGCGCGGAGTAGGTAGGCTGGCTTTGGGGGCACATTACAAAACGCCAAACCAGGGAGTACAAGGAGACATGGATGGGCGTCTTTTGAGAGCAGGGAAGTGGTGAGCAAGATAGAATTTGAGGATCGGTCGAGGCAAATGGATAGGGACCAATGGGCACGAAAGGTTTTCAGCTATTTATGCATAAGGAGTATAGACACAAGGTGGAGACAGCGCACTAGGAAATTAAGAGGAAAGTTTTTAGGCTATAGTAGAGATACGGAAGAGCAGGTCTCAGTTAAGAAGAAAGTTAAGGCCACAAAAAGAGATCGGTGGCTAGACGGAATGCAGACAAAGACGGCTCTGGAAAGCTATAGATTAAACAAAACAGTTAATGCCAAAGAAAGCATTTATGACAACTCTACGGGAAGCTCGTTGTTTGAGGCGAGGACGGGTGTTCTGCGAACCAGAACATACAGAGCGAGGTACCAGGATATGGATACAGTGTGCACCGCTTGTAAAGAGGAGGACGAGACGGCTGAGCACTTGATAATATACTGTAAAGGGCTTCACCCTATGCCTACTGAAGACAACATGAATTTAATAAAGTCATTGGGTTTTAGAGACAGCGAAGGGAGAGTGGATTTCAAGACTGTAGAGATTACCAAGCAAACATTAAGTGAATGGTGCCAGAAAGTGAGAGAAAACTAGGTATTTTCTTATTAACTGATGGCAAGCGGTTTCATAGCCCCACTTTCTTTGCGGTTCGGAGTGAATATAGATTTCACATATAAATATTCTAAGCTTAAATGGTGAAACAAAATGGCTAGGTGGCATAAGCTACCGCCCGATCCAAAGGGCTCAGCCGGACTCATCCATCTATCCATCCATTGTAAGAGGTTTTAAGGAACCCAGTTTTAAGAGGTCGCAAGAGTGTGAGCGGAAAACTTAACAGTTCATGCGTTCTTGGCATTTCATCAGGTTCTCGGCAGGCCTCTTCACGATGTATATTATGTGCATTACTTTGGTATTGGTTGATTTTTCTGGAAACAGGTGCCAGCAGCTAGGGCATAGACAATGGTAATTATATTGGTGCATCTGTACAACTTTTTTTGTTATTTTATTTTAAAGCTTGCTATTTAGTTTTGAAAGAACTTCGTGGTTCCCATGGCGAAGTTGCAAACATCATATTGGTGCGCTCAAAACCAGTCCAAGGCCAAGGCATCTAAAAAAAATAATGTGACCAGAAACAATGTCATTTATTATGTTGTCAAGCTAGGCCTCGCAAATGTTAGCATAATCGGGTCCACTAATGCCCACCCATGTAAGAGGGTGTCTTTAGTGCCCATGCTTGTTGTTTAATAAGACCTTGAACATGATTCCTTATTACGTAGTGCTTGCATTACGAAGGAGTTTTCTAGTTAACGGCGGTGTTCCTGTTAACAAACCATTGTATTAGGTAGGTAGAAAATAAGAGTGAAGAAGTGAACTTTGGTCTTTAATGGCAAGTAGGTTCATATGGAATCATTTTTGCTTCAGTGGAGGCTCAAGTATGCACGACACTGAAGGGACTTTCCTTTCAGTCGACGGAGACAAGGGTACCACAAGAGCCAGCGAGGGAAAGAGAACGGGACCTCTTGGTGTCAACGCCTTGCCGCCTGCGTGGCTGTGCCCCGAACCGTGCAGTTTTTGCCGAGGTAAACAATTCGGCCTTTTGAAAGTTTGGCGGATAAAAAAAAACATGACTCACTTGCATGCCTTGCTGTAAACAATCCAATGCAGCACTGAAATTTGTGAGTTGCAGATAATGTCACAGGTAGGATAGATAGTCTCTACATTCTCAGAGTTCTGTGGACAAAGGGGCTGCCCAAAGATTACACAGCAGGATGGCGCCCTGCTACAGAGCACCATTTTATGTCGTATCATAGCCTCCTTTATACTGACGAAACCTGGCAGATTGCCACGAGGAGCGGTCGCCGAAATGGAAAAGGTGGAGTGGCATACAACGGAGAAGAGTCTCGCTGCAGCGGACGCGAAACACGAAAAAAGTATGTTTTGTGTCCTCGCCACTGCAAAAGCTGTGTGCTGACGTCCAGGTTCCCCGAGGAATGGCTCTTTAATGCTCTGTGCTACCAAATCCTCACGTTCCAAATCTGTGGCCAGGCACTCTTTGGCTCCGTTGTCGATTGGCAGGCTTTGTGAGTATAGAGGTGCATGATTATACTCTAATCCACTCTACTCCTTTTTTTTCAGTGGGAGAGCATCTTTTTGTTTGCATTCTTAAAAAAGAAGGTTAGACTGTTATGATTAAATTGGTGCGGACAACCACTAACAAGCTCAGTTTGCTGTCGACAGGGCCTACGCTATTCTTATCAATGCCGATCTTCGCAAAAGAAAATAAGATGGGGAAAGGGACAAGAGCAGAGGAAAGCCGTGCCGTTTGCGTGGTAGATGTAACTACTCATGCTGAAGATAAATCACATGTAACTATGGTTGTTTAAGATAAATGTGTTTGAAAGGGTGTCTTCGCTATGCCAATCTGTAAACATATTTTTTTTTTAAAGCTGGAGACCAAGTGAGATAAGTATCATCTGCTGTCTTCTCAACTGGTTATTTCAATATTTTATTAGGAATACTTGGCCATGACTTCAAAACAAACCAAAGATTAGATTCGGGCTCATGTTGGAAGGCGGGTCTTTCCTGCCAAACTTCAGAAACATTTATCTAAGCAAAGATGATAAACAAATTACTGTTAGTTTTAGTGTCCCGCCATTTCTGCATGCAAAAGATGCCTATATAGGTACAGCACACGAAAAGTTATAAGAGACTTTGTAGTGCAGAGATGCATCATGTACTCTTTTTTTTTATTGTTGATGAGTGATGATGAAAATTGTAATGATTACTACCTTGTAGTAGGCCTCGTACATGAAGCATTCCCTCACATGCACACAGATGTTAAAGCAAGCTTTAAGCCCTCTCTAAATTCCATCGTGGCTTGCTTTCGTTACAACTCAAAAGGGGGCACAATAAGACGGGGACGAGAAAGGAAGAAACAAGCGCTCACTACCAACTAGTTTATTCAGAAAAAATGTCTTCCCTTCCTTTCGTCCCTGCCTTAATGTACTCTTTTCTTTCATTGCAGCCACGAAGCACCTTGCCCAGCAAAGAATTTTATAATGCTTTCTTTGACTGTACTAAGCACTCTCAGTAGATAAGCCCCAGTCTTGCCTAGCAACTAGATTATGCAGGGTGGTGCAGAACAGGTTCAGCTAGACTTGGTATCCTCCCCTCTTTCCTCAGTAGGGACCATGCTCCTTGTGCTTCAAGTGCTCTCAGTGCACTTACTGATTTATTATTTACGTTCCCTTTGAGCCTTAAATTGATATTCTTTTAAAAGAAAAAGCAGACAATAGCAGCAGCAGCCTCCCCCGCCCCTCCACTCTCTATCTCTCTCCATGGGAATATTTTAGGTTCCTCCTGATGGCTAAAATAATTTTGAATGCAATAGTCTGCATTTTTATGGTGTCCATCTGTAACCTGATACATCATCAGGGTGTCTACCAACCTGAAATTCTCAGGGAAATCGTCAAAAAGTTGGCTTCATCAGGGAAAATGACCACTGAGAGTGGAACGGCGATACGAAACAAAGCTTGATGGTTGCACATGGGCACGACTATGCTGAATAATGTTTCCGAATTATGATCCTTTGACCCAGAAGTGGTCAGGAAGTTTTTATCAAAATAGTCAAGGGAAATTCTAGAAAAGTCGAGGAATTTGAAATCAGTAATTTGGTAGACACCCTGATGCACTAGTTCCACCGTACGAAATGCTTCACAATCAAGTGAGAATTGGGGAAAGCGAAATATAGAAAGGCAGCAATGGGCGTCTGCCTCACTTGCCTTCACTCTGTTGCATGGACTTTCCATCTATGACACTGCGGGCACTTAACATGTCCTCGACAATTTTACTTTGCTCACCTACAACTTCGTCTGACTTCCAGAACTTATTTCTTATCATTGGCTTCTTTTTTCCCAGGACCCACCCAGTAAAGACTTTCGGGAACCCGGCGTTACTTTCACTTGAAAGCACCCATGAACATCTGGCAGCATGTGCGTTGTCTGCGAGGACCTATCAATCGACATCCTGGAATTTTCAGCAGGAATCTCTCGGGTATTAGCCATGTACTGAGCATAAAAAGGTCAGTATGTGGGGGAAATCGACGAAGCACACTTTTTGTGTTTGAGCACCCTCATGGTTAAAAAAAATACAAAGATTTCGGTAAGAGCTGTGAAAGTTGTGACAGCACTTGGAGCACATTCCTAGAACAGGGGAAAAGAATTACCAATATTGGTTACTCTTTTAATGTTTTCCATATGTGTGTTTGGTGAATAGTCCAGCTATAATACAAAGGTTTGTGTGTTCCATTGTGTATCTAAACTGCTGTTAGATTTTTTTTGTGCATCTGTTGATATGAGGATTCAAACAATAGAAGAAGAAACTGCAAAAAGAAAAACAAAGCTTTGAAAAAACAGCAAGGTGGCAAACAAAGGTTTTAGGAAACTTGTAATTTTTTGTAATTCTAATTTAATCCTCAACATCAAGCAGGCAAAGCAAGCCTTCACAAAACTTGTCATTGTAATTTATTTTCGTTCTTGTCTAATAGTTATACCAGTTTTGTGTATTAGTATTATTTCTTATGATGTTATTTGTTTAGTGTTTGTGATAAAACCCCTGTGATAAGCCGAAGCAGGCTTTTGAACCAATATGTATCACATTAATTTCTAATAAAGTAATTGTTTTAAATACTTGTGGCTTGTTTTGCAGTGCCTGCATGGTAGGACTCATGAAGTTGCATTTCCACAAATGGCAGTGATATGAGCTGAGAGAAAACAGCTATCTTTATTGTTAAATTTGAAGATTCCTGCAATTTATTGCCACCCACCTGCCCACTCAAAGCAGGCATAAAGCAACAGAACATGCTCGTTCACACCAGCTCTTGCCAATAGTATAGACATGTGACAAAAAATATATACAACCTATTGTAAGTGATAAGTGTAACCAAACTAATAGAAAGTTAAGCTGCCTATTAAAAAAAACTTTTACTTTTTTTTTGTTGTGTGCAAATTCCAATGTAACAAAACAATGCTGTCCTGAAAGCTTCTGTTGTGTTTCATGATAAATTTTAGAGCAGCATTCAGTTCAGCATCGTTAAGACCATCATCGTTCATTTTTCCATGTTTCATTACAGGAAATTGTAAGATATCAGTTCTGCATTTCGACGTTTACACTTGCAGACAATTCATGTTACCGCTTCTTTTAGGTGGAATCGAAGTTTCCATTTCAACTTTCTTACTTTCCCACAGTTGATGTTACTACCCTTGTTTTAGAGTAATTCAAGTTGAACTTCGCAGGCGGCAAGAAGTCTCCTAGCGATCACAATGCCTCCCTTTGTTCAACAAACTGATACTTGACTAGGGCTGCTATACTCCAGACAAAGTGAGAGTCAGCACTGACTATCTTTCGGAGAGTCGCTCACACACTCCCATGACTCCTTTGCGATAGGAGTCGGGGGACTCTTCATAAAAGGAGGGTCTTCACAACTCTTGTTACAGAGTCACGGGGATTACCAGGACGGGGTCGTGTGACTCTTTTTCCCCGTTGGATAAGAGTCGTTAAAGAGTCGCAGTTGACTACGTCACCTGGAGTCTCCCATACACTACCATGACTCTAGTGTGATGAGAGTCGCAGGACTCTTCTTTAAATAAGAGTCAAGTGACTCTACAAACTGGAGTCGTAGAGGAGTCCAATCTGTAGCGCGCAAAGGAGTCGTGGCGACTCTCTTTAAAAAAAGAGTCGAGCGACTCTACAAACTGGAGTCGATTCTGCGGCGCGCCAATACCCCCAAAGAGAGTCATAGCGACTCTTTTTTTTAAGAGTGCAGACTTGTACGTAATCCGTTACAAGTAACGAGATTACTTGTAATTCCTTACTTTTATCGGTAATTTAGTAACGGAATAATTACATATTTTAGTAATTTTAAAACAATTCTCTTACATTTTTGACGTAACGGATTCCTTGCATTCCGTTCCTTTTTTTTTCGGGACCAACCCCCCCCCCCCCCCCTCTAAAGAAAGTTTTTTTTTTTTTTTTTTTTTGTAAAGTCGAGCGCAGTGGCCTGTCACGGGAATCGACCAGCGCAAAGACAGGCTTGGCACTCTTCAGCTCCGCAAAGCCTTTTTTTGCAACACCAAGCCTCTGAATCTATTTGTTTAAACATTAACTAAAGTCAAAAAATCCAAATTGGCATTTCTACAAAAAATAAAAGGGGGGGGGGGTGAAGAGCAAGTTATCTCCGCTTTTTTTAGTTCCTTGTTTTCTTTGCGATTGAAGACAGGGAGAGGGGGACAGCAAGTGATTGTGTGCCTCTTTGAGAAGCTCGAGGCGGCAATACAAGAAACTACATTTATTAAAGTAACAGGAATGGATTGTTAGTATGAAGTTCAACGTAAAACATTGCCGGAGCGTTCCAACTGGACGCCTCCGTGGCCGCGGTCCGTCCTCCCCCTCTCTGTGGGCGTGTGCCTTCTTTTATAGGCTTTTGTGCTTTTCTATACGTGCGCTATTGCGCGCCTCGGCCGTTGTCCAGTTTGGGCATTCGGCAGAGGCCTCTGGCCGTGGTGGGAGACTTGCTCCCACGTGGTACCCGGCCCAGAACAAGGAGCGGGAGGATAAATAACCCACGGGGAACGAGGAAGAGGATGTGCGGGACACCGCGTCGGAGGCAAAGGGAGGTAACGTAGTTTAAACGGCAGTCAGCCTAAAACAATCCCAGGAGGTACAGGGACAGGAGAAGGGGGCAAGGGCAGTTTTGGACTCAGGAAGAGGGAACAGATGGGACGAAGCAGGTAGCAAGAAGCTGTGGAAAGAGGATAGGAGGAGGCGAAGTAGTGAAGAACTGAAAAGAGAGAGCGCTACCACCGAGCCAATAGCTCAAGGAGGAATGAAAAACCCAGCACCAACCATGAAACCACAAAGGGAGTCCTGAGAGAGGTAATTGTGGTAGGGGATGGAAATGTTGGGCGATTTGCGCAAGTACTCGTTTAGAATGCGGGGATCCCGGAGAGCGTTGAATTCCTGTACAGAAAGACAGCAGCTGTGGAACAGGCACACGAGGCCATCGCGAAGTATGAGGGCCAGGCCCGAGTTGCCCGAAGAACCTACGTGCTACACTTGGAACTCAAGGAAGTACTGCAGGGAGTAGCGGAGAGCATAACGGCCAAACTGGAAGAGGTATGGGCACCGAAGGGAACAAAACCGATCATCTTCTCGGTAACGGAGGTGTCTGGCCGAGGAAGAGAAATAAAAGCGGACGCAGTTGCAAATGACGCACGACTCCACAGTTTGTGCCAAAAAATTGGGGCACGTTTTCTGGACCTAACGAAGGGTCTAACAACGAGGTGCCTTGCTAAGGAGAGTCTGCACTACTGTGAGGAAGGGGTACGGCGAGCGGCCAGAGCAATAACCGAGGTGATAGCCCCTCTTTTAGGGCAAGAGAGGCGCCCGTATAGGCCTCGGAAAGAGGGCGGGACAAGAAGGGGAAAGCCCCAGCACGGAAGAGCTCTGGCAGGTGATTGAACAGCTAGTGAGACCGAAACAACAGGTACCCTCATTAAGGAAGCGGACGTGGGTGATAAAGGTAGGTGAGGCGTGGCGGCGGGACCAACGGTCAGCAAACGAGGCAAAGGAGGATTGAAACGAAGCCCCGCGGAAAAGGAGACAACGGAGGAGA